>NC_136274.1:6554779-6712279 GCF_964187855.1 Myxine glutinosa
GTAATAAATTGACAGGAAACCAGGTCAAAAACACCACCACAATTGGCCGCCACCGTGTACACCTCCAAAGGCCTACAAACCTGGCCGGCACGTGTTATGCCAGGACCGCAGGGTCGCGTAACGGGGGAGATGTCAGGAGTCGCGGGAGGCTTTGATTGGCTGAGGAGTGCGCAATGTGACGTCATCGGCCACCAATATAGGCGACGGTCGGACGCCATTTCAGGAGTTGAGTTGAGTTCGTGGCAGGCACTGGCAGACGCAGGCAGGCACCAGAGAGTTGAGCGGTGGTGGAGAGTTGGAGAGGACACGCCATTCCAGTCGCAGTTCGAGTGCAGTTCGGGTTGTAGGGAGTCGCAGGAGACACACGAGAGCACACCCAGTTGGCACTGAGCAGTTCGTTGGCACTTGGCTGCCAGCACTCCCGCGTCGAGTTGAGTTGAGTTGAGTTCGTGGCAGGCACTGCAGACGCAGGCAGGCACCAGAGAGTTGAGCGGTGGTGGAGAGTTGGAGAGGACACGCCATTCCAGTCGCAGTTCGAGTGCAGTTCGGGTTGTAGGGAGTCGCAGGAGACACACGAGAGCACACCCAGTTGGCACTGAGCAGTTCGTTGGCACTTGGCTGCCAGCACTCCCGCGTCGAGTCGAGTGGAGTTGAAAGGAGTCCTTCCTGTCCCTGGTCAAGTGGAGCCGCTGGCCTGCGTCGGACGCGTGGTGCTTGGAGCGAGGGGCCTCGTGGTGTGCGATCGGGCCGGAAGGAGCGGTGCTGGACACCAACAATACAAGACGACAAAGACAGATAAGCCCGATCTCCGCGTATATTTTGAACGACGGGACGTGTTATTTTCGTGATTAATCTCCCTCGTTTGTGTTTGCTGTCAGTCGTGTGGGGACGTCCCGATTTAGGTTTATTAGAAGTATTAGATTTACCGGCGGGCTTTTTCACTGGCTTTACTTTTCCTAATAAACCCTTATATTACTTTTTGTACATAATATCTGAACGCAGTTTTCCTGGGTGTTTGATTTGAATAGATAAGGTTGCGGAGCCTTCGCTGCGCCCCGCCATTCCGCGCGTTGGTGTTGAACTTGAGTCCGCCATTGAGTGTTCGCCTCGGGAGTTAAAGTCTCGCAAATCGGTCATCCGTAACTGTGGTGTTAATCACGGTTACGCGACAAGTGGTGTCAGGAGTGTAGGATTTGAACCCGTCGGACAAATTTTTTGTCCGCGGCGAGACATCGACACGGTCGGACAAATTTTTTTGTCCGCGGGGAGACATCGACACGGTCGGGCGTACATTGCGCCCGACGTTCGAACGCAAAATTTTTATAGTCGAGGCGGAGAAATTTAATAATCAATCGGACAAACGGAGCGCGATATCGCGTCTTCGTCAAATTTAAATTGTTTCAGGAATTATTAAAATAAATACGCGCGCGGGGAACAATCTTCCGGAAAGCGGATGTCGGAAATTGATGAGATGGAAGTACGCAGCGAGGCCTCCGTCAGCGTCGGGAGTGAGCCGGAAATAGGGGAAATAGATGCAGAGGTGAGCCTTGGAACCTCCCTCGTCCCGAGCACCAACTTATCCCCCTCCCCCACCGGGGAGTCGGGAGCAGTAGGAACGGCCCCGACAACCGAGCAGATGTTGGGTCAATTGCTTCGAAAAATTGACGGGCTGGAAAATAAAATGCGTAAGGAATGGAGGGAAGGAATGAAGGAAATGAGTGATCGATTGAGTATTACAATTAATGGGCTGGCAAATAAAATGGGGGATGATGGGGAGACCGTAAGTGTACAGGTGAGCGGAGAATGTCCACAGTTCGATGGGGAATGTGTACAGGTAGAGGGGGAATGCCTGCAGGTAAACGTGGAGAGTCCACAGGTGAGCGGGGAAGGAAATTTGGAATGTGAGAGTTGTAATGGGGAATGTTTCCCACATTCTGGCCTGGTTGTTTATCGGGACCGTGTGGATGTCACAACACCCCAACCGGGGGATGAATTTGGAATTGTGCAGCACCAGGGCGGTGGTGCGGAGCAAGAGGGGGTAGAGTTTTTGGGGGTCCGTGCAATGGAGCCGGACCAGGTATTTATTGGGGATATTGATCAAAGCCTGGCGGGGCCAGGAATGATTTGTAATGATGAGGATGATTTGATCCAGCGGCTGGAGACCTGTGACAGTCCCATGGAGGTAGAGCTTGTTCAGGCCCAAAGGAGCCTGGGTGATGAGGTGAGTTGGTCCGAGGAGGTGGTTGGAATGACCGAGGGGACGCTCACTGTACACTGCTATTTGGAAACAGAGGCTCCAAAATTGGACAACCAGTTGGGGGAGTGTGTTGGCTCCGGGCTGGATTTGGATCTTGGAGGATCGGGAGATAGAGCTTCTGGAGATTTGGTCCCTGTAGGGAATTTGGATCAACTGCAGGGAGGGGCAGAACAACCGGTGGTAGAGGTTGTTCCCTGCAGCTGCGGTTTGGCAGTGGGAATGAAAATTTGTAAAATAAAATGTAAAATAAAATTACAATGGGAAATTGATTTGGAGCAGCCATGGTGGGGATTGGTCCCCGGGCTGTGGGATCTGGACATGGAGAGGTCATGGGTGATGGCCTCGGGCAAAAGTTGCCCCTTTCAAACTTTGGGTATGCCAGCCAGCTGGGGGGCTGTGATGGCGAGATTTGGACGTGGGGTCCAGCCTTGGGTGTCGAGGTACGACCTGGGTCCCACGGGGGGTCTGGTGGAGTGTGGCGTCCCTTGTCCGTCGGGGCACCGTCCGAGCTGGTGGCTCGGGCCGGCAGGGTCACCGGACCCTGGTGGGGGTTAAGACCTCCAGAGGGGTCCGAGGTGGTTTCTCAAGCCTGGGTTGGCATTTATTGAGGACCACTAGGGGGAGGTGTTGTGGGTCGCGCTTTGGTGGTGGCACTGTGGATGGCCAACTTGGGACTGATGTGGTGACCACCCGGGCATGCGGCCTGGCATTCTCCTCCAGGGACTTTGGGACAACTGGCATGTGATGACCTGCCATGCCGTGTTGGTCGATGGACGCGGGTCAAACCGAATGGACAGGGATGGAGATAGCCTGCCGGACAACCATTGGGGCATCTGTGGAACGTGATGGTGTGAGTGACCTTCCACAGATGCTCCGTTGTGATTTATGGACTCTCGGGTTGGGAAGAGAGCCATGGGGATGTGAATCGGGAGATGTGTAACGAGCCGAGCATATGGGCCATGCTCGGCTGGCATGTGTATGGCAAAGCATCCTTCTTTGGTGAGGTTAGTAAAATGTGACAAATGGTTGGCATGGGTAATCTGTGGGTTAGATGCAAATTTAAGGGTGGATTTTGAAATGCCATGGTGGACACTGTACAGTGACGCCATTATTGATCCAGGTGTGTAGACCAAAGTGTTGGAGGCTGTGATGAAATTAATAGGGTAGCAAGACACAGCTTTCAACTGGTTGCGGGGGCAACTGTGCTGATATTTGGGACGCGGGATGATGGGGATGTAGTTGTGTAGCCTGAGGGTCAACGTGGTGCTGTGCGTGTCCGAGGTGTGTGGACCATGTCTTCTGGGTGGGTCTCCTGGTGGAGCATGGCTGTTGACTGGACCTTGGTGTGGTCAAGTGTGGGTGAGCACTGGGGGGCTGCAGTTCTGTAGTCGGACTGGGGGATGATGGGGAGGTGCAGGGGACGTGGCTGTAGGGATGCCACGCACTGCGACCGTGCCCCCCAGGGCCGAGGTTGTGTGTGCGGTAGTGTGTGTTGTGGCAGCAAGTGCTCACCACATTGGCCAGCTGGGGCTGCTGCAGCTGTGTTCCTCGCAGGGGGGCCGAAGGATGGATGGTGGGTCGCACCCTTATGGACACTCATGGGCCATGTTGGCGTTTTGACTGCTCACCTTGTCCCGGTGACCCTTGCACGGTAGAGGTGCAGAGCTGTCGTGGCCATAGGTAGTTGTGTAGTGATGATCACCGTTGGATGCGGATCCACATACCTGCCAGTGCAGTGGGGACAAAAGAGAAACTTGGAAGGATTTGGTAGGCCCAATGTGAAATTTTGGGAATTATATGGGTGGATTGCACTTTGAACCTGACCAACCTGCAACTACCTGCACTTGAGGTGAGTGTTTTGAGGAGTACTGTCCCAGGCTTCAGGATTTGCTTTGGGAAATTGGGGACATGTAATTTGGAGTTGGGAGGCGGGTGAGAGTGATGACATGGCCGGTGAGGGGATGGAATGGGAGCCACAGTGTCTTGTGGGTGGCGTATGTTTTTGTATTGTGGTTAGGTGTTTTGATGTGGTCATGAGAGTGGAACCTGGAGAGTGAGTGATGATTATTGGAGATAATGAGGGGCGATAATTGTGCTTTTTGGAAATGTGCTAATGGAAATGTGTAAGGATTCAATGATTCGAACTGTGAATGGGATTTCACATTGGCAGGCCATGGCAAGCCTTGTAACACCTTTTACACCATCTATGAATTGTGCTGAGTTGTGTGGAGAATTGAATGGCAGCGGGGGAGGAAGTGTGTTTTGGGGTCTTGTGGGTGGGGAAGGTGTGTGTGTCCGCAGGTACAGAGCAAGCTCTGAGGAGCGATGCCTGCGGGCCCCCCTCTGCGGCAATTACCCCTGGCAGCCGGTGGTAACTGGAAATTGGAGCTCGTCGGTGGAGGGTCTGGTTGGGCGCCGCGGGGTGAGGAAGTCCCCCGGTGACCCGTGTTGCTGCGCGAAAGCAGGAGGCAAAGGAGCCTGGTGTGTGTGGAGACCCTCACCGGCGAGGTAACGGCGGAAAGGGGCTGTTGGGCTGTCATGGGGCCAAGAGGTAAAGGGGGGGGGGGGGCAATGAACTTGTAAGTCGGTTGACTTGTTTTTGGGACTGCGGGCACCACAGCCTGATGCGCCCCCACCATCTTTTTGTGCGGTATCTCCCCGCTGCCTAGTTGAGGAATGCACACACACGTGAATGACATCAATGCCATGGTCCTGCAGGGGGGTGTATTGAAGAAGAACCTTATTGATTTTTGCAATGCCTTGATGACCTATGGAATGAGAATGAGTGGTTAAGGGGTCTGTGTAGCATGAATGTGGGCGAAATCCACCGAGCCGTGTCACTCACCTGTAACATCTGGACAGGGCCCGAGGAAATTTAGGGGGATGCATTGGGGATGGCCCCGCAGGTAAGGTTGAGTCTTGTGGCATCCACCGGGGGACGCGGTCTGTAGACCGGGGTATGTACAAAGGTTAGAGTTTTGAGTTTTGGAAAGATGGTTAAGTTTTGTGGTTAAGTTAGTGTTGTGTGTTGTTGTTTCCTCCCTCCACAGGAACAACGAAGAAGATGTACATACTTGCATGATGGTTAAGGGGTTCAGCATGTTAAGGAAGTGTAGGTAGGTAGTCCGACTCACTTCCCACAGCCCTTCCTGATTTATTTCATAGGTTAATTAAGTGTGTGACAGTAAGTGTTAAGGCTGGAATGGTAGCCCTGCGGTGAACCTTGCAGGAGCTACGGTTCCAGGGGGGGGGCTGTGTTATGAATTTGGTAATGCAACATCTAGAGCTAGGTAGATCTGAATAGGTAGGTATTCGGCTGTCGTGACAGGGACTCTACATGTAATAAGTTATTGATGTTCAGGCGGTTGTCGGGGTAAGATGTATGAGTGTGGATCTACCTGGAGGTCCGAGTGTTAAATAGTGAGGGATTAAAGGTAACGCCCCTGTGAGTATCACCTAGTAATCAAACCTTTGTCCATTATGGCACTGCAAACCACATAAACATTAGTTAGGTCCTTAGCGCAACATTAAATAATCCCCTTTCCCTGACAAGGACTTCGTAATAAATTGACAGGAAACCAGGTCAAAAACACCACCACAATTGGCCGCCACCGTGTACACCTCCAAAGGCCTACAAACCTGGCCGGCACGTGTTATGCCAGGACCGCAGGGTCGCGTAACGGGGGAGATGTCAGGAGTCGCGGGAGGCTTTGATTGGCTGAGGAGTGCGCAATGTGACGTCATCGGCCACCAATATAGGCGACGGTCGGACGCCATTTCAGGAGTTGAGTTGAGTTCGTGGCAGGCACTGGCAGACGCAGGCAGGCACCAGAGAGTTGAGCGGTGGTGGAGAGTTGGAGAGGACACGCCATTCCAGTCGCAGTTCGAGTGCAGTTCGGGTTGTAGGGAGTCGCAGGAGACACACGAGAGCACACCCAGTTGGCACTGAGCAGTTCGTTGGCACTTGGCTGCCAGCACTCCCGCGTCGAGTTGAGTTGAGTTGAGTTCGTGGCAGGCACTGCAGACGCAGGCAGGCACCAGAGAGTTGAGCGGTGGTGGAGAGTTGGAGAGGACACGCCATTCCAGTCGCAGTTCGAGTGCAGTTCGGGTTGTAGGGAGTCGCAGGAGACACACGAGAGCACACCCAGTTGGCACTGAGCAGTTCGTTGGCACTTGGCTGCCAGCACTCCCGCGTCGAGTCGAGTGGAGTTGAAAGGAGTCCTTCCTGTCCCTGGTCAAGTGGAGCCGCTGGCCTGCGTCGGACGCGTGGTGCTTGGAGCGAGGGGCCTCGTGGTGTGCGATCGGGCCGGAAGGAGCGGTGCTGGACACCAACAATACAAGACGACAAAGACAGATAAGCCCGATCTCCGCGTATATTTTGAACGACGGGACGTGTTATTTTCGTGATTAATCTCCCTCGTTTGTGTTTGCTGTCAGTCGTGTGGGGACGTCCCGATTTAGGTTTATTAGAAGTATTAGATTTACCGGCGGGCTTTTTCACTGGCTTTACTTTTCCTAATAAACCCTTATATTACTTTTTGTACATAATATCTGAACGCAGTTTTCCTGGGTGTTTGATTTGAATAGATAAGGTTGCGGAGCCTTCGCTGCGCCCCGCCATTCCGCGCGTTGGTGTTGAACTTGAGTCCGCCATTGAGTGTTCGCCTCGGGAGTTAAAGTCTCGCAAATCGGTCATCCGTAACTGTGGTGTTAATCACGGTTACGCGACAGTATTTTAACGACGGTTACCTAGGTAACCTAGGTTATCTACCTAGCTCTACCTAGCCAACTTGTCGCGTAACCGTGATTAACACCACAGTTACGGATGACCGATTTGCGAGACTTTAACTCCCGAGGCGAACACTCAATGGCGGACTCAAGTTCAACACCAACGCGCGGAATGGCCGGACGCAGCGAAGGCTCCGCAACCTTATCTATTAAAATCAAACACCCAGGAAAACTGCGTTCAGATATTATGTACAAAAAGTAATATAAGGGTTTATTAGGAAAAGTAAAGCCAGTGAAAAAGCCCGCCGGTAAATCTAATAACTCTAATAAACCTAAATCGGGACGTCCCCACGCGACTGGCAGCAAACACAAACGAGGGAGATTAATTACGAAAATAACACGTCCCGTCGTTCAAAATATACGCGGAGATCGGGCTTATCTGTCTTTGTCGTCTTGTATTGTTGGTGTCCAGCACCGCTCCTTCCGGCCCGATCGCACACCACGAGGCCCCTCGCTCCAAGCACCACGCGTCCGACGCAGGCCAGCGGCTCCACTTGACCAGGGACAGGAAGGACTCCTTTCAACTCCACTCGACTCGACGACGCGGGAGTGCTGGCAGCCAAGTGCCAACGAACTGCTCAGTGCCAACTGGGTGTGCTCTCGTGTGTCTCCTGCGACTCCCTACAACCCGAACTGCACTCGAACTGCGACTGGAATGGCGTGTCCTCTCCAACTCTCCACCACCGCTCAACTCTCTGGTGCCTGCCTGCGTCTCCCAGTGCCTGCCACGAACTCAACTCAACTCCTGAAATGGCGTCCGACCGTCGCCTATATTGGTGGCCGATGACGTCACATTGCGCACTCCTCAGCCAGTCCAACTACGACTACATCTACAGAATTAACAAGTGTTAATAACCTAGGCGATAACGACGACACACAATAACGACGATAACGAGGGAGTACGGACCGACGCACAGCACCACGACGACGATGGTGTCAGTGTCAGTCAGGGGGCACAGGAGAAGCCAAAGGTGGCAAAAATTGAATCGGAACGGGGGGAAGCTAGATTGGGAACAGGAGAGAGTACGGCCCATGCAGATGTGCATGTTGCTCACGAGCAGGGAATTGCACCGGGAATGGCAAAATTGGGAATTGCACAGGGAATGGCAATTGAAGTAAATGGGGAGACTGCAGGTGCAGAGGTGGACGGGGAATGTCCACAGGTGGATGGGGAATGTGTACAGGTAGATGGGGAATGCCTGCAGGTAAACGTGGAGAGTCCACAGGTGAGCGGGGAAGGAAATTTGGAATGTGAGAGTTGTAATGGGGAATGTTTCCCACATTCTGGCCTGGTTGTTTATCGGGACCGTGTGGATGTCACAACACCCCAACCGGGGGATGAATTTGGAATTGTGCAGCACCAGGGCGGTGGTGCGGAGCAAGAGGGGGTAGAGTTTTTGGGGGTCCGTGCAATGGAGCCGGACCAGGTATTTATTGGGGATATTGATCAAAGCCTGGCGGGGCCAGGAATGATTTGTAATGATGAGGATGATTTGATCCAGCGGCTGGAGACCTGTGACAGTCCCATGGAGGTAGAGCTTGTTCAGGCCCAAAGGAGTCTGGGGGAAGAGGTGAGTTGGTCCAAGGAGGTGGTTGGAATGACCGAGGGGACGCTCACTGTACACTGCTATTTGGAAACAGAGGCTCCAAAATTGGACAACCAGTTGGGGGAGTGTGTTGGCTCCGGGCTGGATTTGGATCTTGGAGGATCGGGAGATAGAGCTTCTGGAGATTTGGTCCCTGTAGGGAATTTGGATCAACTGCAGGGAGGGGCAGAACAACCGGTGGTAGAGGTTGTTCCCTGCAGCTGCGGAATGGCAGTGGGAATGAAAATTTGTAAAATAAAATTACAATGGGAAATTGATTTGGAGCAGCCATGGTGGGGATTGGTCCCCGGGCTGCGGGATCTGGACATGGAGAGGTCATGGGTGATGGCCTCGGGCAAAAGTTGCCCCTTTCAAAATTTGGGTATGCCAGCCAGCTGGGGGGCTGTGATGGCGAGATTTGGACGTGGGGTCCAGCCTTGGGTGTCGAGGTACGACCTGGGTCCCACGGGGGGTCTGGTGGAGTGTGGCGTCCCTTGTCCGTCGGGGCGCCGTCCGAGCTGGTGGCTCGGGCGGGCAGGGTCACCGGACCCTGGTGGGGGTTAAGACCTCCAGAGGGGTCCGACGTGGTTTCTCAAGCCTGGGTTGGCATTTATTGAGGACCACTAGGGGGAGGTGTTGTGGGTCGCGCTTTGGTGGTGGCACTGCGGACGGCCAACTTGGGACTGATGTGGTGACCACCCGGGCATGCGGCCTGGCACTCTCCTCCAGGGACTCTGGGACAACCAGCATGTGGTGACCTGGCATGGTGGTTGGTCTATGGACGCGGGTCAAACCGAATGGACGGGGATGGAGATAGCCTGCCGGACAACCATTGGGGCATCTGTGGAACGTGATGGTGTGAGTGACCTTCCACAGATGCTCCGTTATGATTTATGGACTCTCGGGTTGGGAAGAGAGCCATGGGGATGTGAATCGGGAGATGTGTAACGAGCCGAGCATATGGGCCATGCTCGGCTGGCATGTGTATGGCAAAGCATCCTTCTTTGGTGAGGTTAGTAAAAGGTGACATGTTTAGCATGGGTAATCTGTGGGTTAGATGCAAATTTAAGGGTGGATTTTGAAATGCCATGGTGGACACTGTACAGTGACGCCATTATTGATCCGGGTGTGTAGACCAAAGTGTTGGAGGCTGTGATGAAATTAATAGGGTAGCAAGACACAGCTTTCAACTGGTTGCGGGGGCAACTGTGCTGATATTTGGGACGCGGGATGATGGGGATGTAGTTGTGTAGCCTGAGGGTCAACGTGGTGCTGTGCGTGTCCGAGGTGTGTGGACCATGTCTTCTGGGTGGGTCTCCTGGTGGAGCATGGCTGTTGACTGGACCTTGGTGTGGTCAAGTGTGGGTGAGCACTGGGGGGCTGCAGTTCTGTAGTCGGACTGGGGGATGATGGGGAGGTGCAGGGGACGTGGCTGTAGGGATGCCACGCACTGCGACCGTGCCCCCCAGGGCCGAGGTTGTGTGTGCGGTAGTGTGTGTTGTGGCAGCAAGTGCTCACCACATTGGCCAGCTGGGGCTGCTGCAGCTGTGTTCCTCGCGGGGGGGCCGAAGGAAGGATGGTGGGTCGCACCCTTATGGACACTCATGGGCCATGTTGGCGTTTTGACTGCTCACCTTGTCCCGGTGACCCTTGCACGGTAGAGGTGCAGAGCTGTCGTGGCCATAGGTAGTTGTGTAGTGATGATCACCGTTGGATGCGGATCCACATACCTGCCAGTGTAGTGGGGACAAAAGAGAAATTTGGAAGGATTTGGTAGGCCCAATGTGAAATTTTGGGAATTGTATGGGTGGATTGCACTTTGAACCTGACCAACCTGTAACTACCTGCACTTAAGGTGAGTGTTTTGAGGAGTACTGTCCCAGGCTTCAGGATTTGCTTTGGGAAATTGGGGACATGTAATTTGGAGTTGGGAGGCGGGTGAGAGTGATGACATGGCCGGTGAGGGGATGGAATGGGAGCCACAGTGTCTTGTGGGTGGCGTATGTTTTTGTATTGTGGTTAGGTGTTTTGATGTGGTCGTGAGAGTGGAACCTGGAGAGTGAGTGATGATTATTGGAGATAATGAGGGGTGATAATTGTGCTTTTGGAAATGTGCTTTTGGGAAGATGTGATGGTTTAAATGTGAACTGGGGGAATTTCACATGTAGCAGGCCATGGCAAGCCTTGTAACACCTTTTACACCATCTATGGAATTGTACTGAATTGTGCTGAGTTGTGTGGAGAATTGAATGGCAGCGGGGGAGGAAGTGTGTTTTGGGGTCTTGTGGGTGGGGAAGGTGTGTGTGTCCGCAGGTACAGAGCAAGCTCTGAGGAGCGATGCCTGCGGGCCCCCCTCTGCGGCAATTACCCCTGGCAGCCGGTGGTAACTGGAAATTGGAGCTCGTCGGTGGAGGGTCTGGTTGGGCGCCGCGGGGTGAGGAAGTCCCCCGGTGACCCGTGTTGCTGCGCGAAAGCAGGAGGCAAAGGAGCCTGGGGTGTGTGGAGACCCTCACCGGCGAGGTAACGGCGGAAAGGGGCTGTTGGGCTGTCATGGGGCCAAGAGGTAAAGGGGGGGGGGGCAATGAACTTGTAAGTCGGTTGACTTGTTTTTGGGACTGCGGGCACCACAGCCTGATGCGCCCCCACCATCTTTTTGTGCGGTACCTCCCCGCTGCCTAGTTGAGGAGTGCACACACACGTGAATGACATCAATGCCATGGTCCTGCAGGGGGTGTATTGGGAATAAGTGCTTTGTTGATTTTTGAAATGCCTTGATGACCTATGGAATGAGAATGAGTGGTTAAGGGGTCTGTGTTGCATGAATGTGGGCGAAATCCACCGAGCCGTGTCACTCACCTGTAACATCTGGACAGGGCCCGTGGAAATTTAGGGGGGATGCATTGGGGATGGCCCCGCAGGTAAGGTTGTGTCTTGTGGCATCCACCGGGGGACGCGGTCTGTAGACCGGGGTATGTACAAAGGTTCGAGTTTTGAGTTTTGGAAAGATGGTTAAGTTTTGTGGTTAAGTTAGTGTTGTGTGTTGTTGTTTCCTCCCTCCACAGGAACAACGAAGAAGATGTACATACTTGCATGATGGTTAAGGGGTTCAGCATGTTAAGGAAGTGTAGGTAGGTAGTCCGACTCACTTCCCACAGCCCTTCCTGATTTATTTCGTAGGTTAATTAAGTGTGTGACAGTAAGTGTTAAGGCTGGAATGGTAGCCCTGCGGTGAACCTTGCAGGAGCTACGGTTCCAGGGGGGGGGGCTGTGTTATGAATTTGGTAATGCAACATCTAGAGCTAGGTAGATCTGAATAGGTAGGTATTCGGCTGTCGTGACAGGGACTCTACATGTAATAAGTTCTTGATGTTTAGGCGGTTGTCGGGGTAAGATGTATGAGTGTGGATCTACCTGGAGATTCTAGTGTTAAATAGTGAGGGATTAAAGGTAACGCCCCTGTGAGTATCACCTAGTAATCAAACCTTTGTCCATTATGGCACTGCAAACCACATAAACATTAGTTAGGTCCTTAGCGCAACATTAAATAATCCCCTTTCCCTGACAAGGACTTCGTATTAAATTGACAGGAAACCAGGTCAAAAACACCACCACAATTGGCCGCCACCGTGTACACCTCCAAAGGCCTACAAACCTGGCCGGCACGTGTTATGCCAGGACCGCAGGGTCGCGTAACGGGGGAGATGTCAGGAGTCGCGGGAGGCTTTGATTGGCTGAGGAGTGCGGAATGTGACGTCATCGGCCACCAATATAGGCGACGGTCGGACGCCATTTCAGGAGTTCACCAGTTGAGTTGAGTTGAGTTCCTGGCAGGCACTGGCAGACGCAGGCAGGCACCAGAGAGTTGAGCGGTGGTGGAGAGTTGGAGAGGACACGCCATTCCAGTCGCAGTTCGAGTGCAGTTCGGGTTGTAGGGAGTCGCAGGAGACACACGAGAGCACACCCAGTTGGCACTGAGCAGTTCGTTGGCACTTGGCTGCCAGCACTCCCGCGTCGTCGAGTCGAGTGGAGTTGAAAGGAGTCCTTCCTGTCCCTGGTCAAGTGGAGCCGCTGGCCTGCGTCGGACGCGTGGTGCTTGGAGCGAGGGGCCTCGTGGTGTGCGATCGGGCCGGAAGGAGCGGTGCTGGACACCAACAATACAAGACGACAAAGACAGATAAGCCCGATCTCCGCGTATATTTTGAACGACGGGACGTGTTATTTTCGTGATTAATCTCCCTCGTTTGTGTTTGCTGTCAGTCGTGTGGGGACGTCCCGATTTAGGTTTATTAGAATTATTAGATTTACCGGCGGGCTTTTTCACTGGCTTTACTTTTCCTAATAAACCCTTATATTACTTTTTGTACATAATATCTGAACGCAGTTTTCCTGGGTGTTTGATTTTAATAGATAAGGTTGCGGAGCCTTCGCTGCGCCCCGCCATTCCGCGCGTTGGTGTTGAACTTGAGTCCGCCATTGAGTGTTCGCCTCGGGAGTTAAAGTCTCGCAAATCGGTCATCCGTAACTGTGGTGTTAATCACGGTTACGCGACAAGTGGTGTCAGGAGTGGGATGGTGCGACCTGACTGACACCACTCAAATTTTCTTTTGTCCCCACTACACTGGCAGGTATGTGGATCCGCATCCAACGGTGATCATCACTACACAACTACCTATGGCCACGACAGCTCTGCACCTCTACCGTGCAAGGGTCACCGGGACAAGGTGAGCAGTCAAAACGCCAACATGGCCCATGAGTGTCCATAAGGGTGCGACCCACCATCCATCCTTCGGCCCCCCTGCGAGGAACACAGCTGCAGCAGCCCCAGCTGGCCAATGTGGTGAGCACTTGCTGCCACAACACACACTACCGCACACACAACCTCGGCCCTGGGGGGCACGGTCGCAGTGCGTGGCATCCCTACAGCCACGTCCCCTGCACCTCCCCATCATCCCCCAGTCCGACTACAGAACTGCAGCCCCCCCAGTGCTCACCCACACTTGACCACACCAAGGTCCAGTCAACAGCCATGCTCCACCAGGAGACTCACCCAGAAGACATGGTCCACACACCTCGGACACGCACAGCACCACGTTGACCCTCAGGCTACACAACTACATCCCCATCATCCCGCGTCCCAAATATCAGCACAGTTGCCCCCGCAACCAGTTGAAAGCTGTCTTGCTACCCTATTAATTTCATCACAGCCTCCAACACTTTGGTCTACACACCCGGATCAATAATGGCGTCACTGTACAGTGTCCACCATGACATTTCAAAATCCACCCTTAAATTTGCATCTAACCCACAGATTACCCATGCCAACCATTTGTCACATTTCACTAACCTCACCAAAGAAGGATGCTTTGCCATACACATGCCAGCCGAGCATGGCCCATATGCTCGGCTCGTTACACATCTCCCGATTCACATCCCCATGGCTCTCTTCCCAACCCGAGAGTCCATAAATCATAACGGAGCATCTGTGGAAGGTCACTCACACCATCACGTTCCACAGATGCCCCAATGGTTGTCCGGCAGGCTATCTCCATCCCTGTCCATTCGGTTTGACCCGCGTCCATAGACCAACCACCATGCCAGGTCACCACATGCTGGTTGTCCCAGAGTCCCTGGAGGAGAGTGCCAGGCCGCATGCCCGGGTGGTCACCACATCAGTCCCAAGTTGGCCGTCCGCAGTGCCACCACCAAAGCGCGACCCACAACACCTCCCCCTAGTGGTCCTCAATATTTGCCATCCCAGGCTTGAGAAACCACCTCGGACCTCCCTGGAGGTCTTAACCCCCACCAGGGTCCGGTGACCCTGCCGGCCCGAGCCACCAGCTCGGACGGCGCCCCGACGGACAAGGGACGCCACACTCCACCAGACCCCCCGTGGGACCCAGGTCGTACCTCGACACCCAAGGCTGGACCCCACGTCCAAATCTCGCCATCACAGCCCCCCAGCTGGCCGGCATACCCAAATTTTGAAAGGGGCAACTTTTGCCCGAGGCCATCACCCATGACCTCTCCATGTCCAAATCCCGCAGCCCAGGGACCAATCCCCACCATGGCTGCTCCAAATCAATTTCCCATTGTAATTTTATTTTACAAATTTTCATTCCCACTGCCAAACCGCAGCTGCAGGGAACAACCTCTACCACCGGTTGTTCTGCCCCTCCCTGCAGTTGATCCAAATTCCCTACAGGGACCAAATCTCCAGAAGCTCTATCTCCCGATCCTCCAAGATCCAAATCCAGCCCGGAGCCAACACACTCCCCCAACTGGTTGTCCAATTTTGGAGCCTCTGTTTCCAAATAGCAGTGTACAGTGAGCGTCCCCTCGGTCATTCCAACCACCTCCTTGGACCAACTCACCTCTTCCCCCAGACTCCTTTGGGCCTGAACAAGCTCTACCTCCATGGGACTGTCACAGGTCTCCAGCCGCTGGATCAAATCATCCTCATCATTACAAATCATTCCTGGCCCCGCCAGGCTTTGATCAGTATCCCCAATAAATACCTGGTCCGGCTCCATTGCACGGACCCCCAAAAACTCTACCCCCTCTTGCTCCGCACCACCGCCCTGGTGCTGCACAATTCCAAATTCATCCCCCGGTTGGGGTGTTGTGACATCCACACGGTCCCGATAAACAACCAGGCCAGAATGTGGGAAACATTCCCCATTACAACTCTCACATTCCAAATTTCCTTCCCCGCTCACCTGTGGACTCTCCACGTTTACCTGCAGGCATTCCCCCTCTACCTGTACACATTCCCCATCCACCTGTGGACATTCCCCATCCACCTGTGGACATTCCCCATCCACCTGTGGACCTGCGGTCTCCCCATTTACTTCAATTGCCATTCCCTGTGCAATTCCCATTTTATTTGCCAGCCCATTCATTTTAATACTCAATCGATCACTCATTTCCTTTATTCCTTCCCTCCATTCCTTACTCATTTTATTTTCCAGCCCGTCAATTTTTCGAAGCAATTGACCCAACATCTGGTCGGTTGTCGGGGCCGTTCCTACTGCTCCCGACTCCCCGGTGGGGGAGGGGGATAAGTTGGTGCTCGGGACGAGGGAGGTTCCAAGGCTCACCTCTACATCAAATTCCCCTATTTCCGGCTCACTCCCGACGCTGACGGAGGCCTCGCTGCGTACTTCCATCTCATCAATTTCCGACATCCGCTTTCCGGAAGATTGTTTCCCGCGCGCGTATTTATTTTAATAATTCCTGAAACAATTTAAATTTGACGAAGACGCGATATCGCGCTCCGTTTGCCCGATTGATTATTAAATTTCTCCGCCTCGACTATAAAAATTTTGCGTTCGAACGTCGGGCGCAATGTACGCCCGACCGTGTCGATGTCTCCCCGCGGACAAAAAAATTTGTCCGACCGTGTCGATGTCTCGCCGCGGACAAAAAATTTGTCCGACGGGTTCAAATCCTACACTCCTGACACCACTTGTCGCGTAACCGTGATTAACACCACAGTTACGGATGACCGATTTGCGAGACTTTAACTCCCGAGGCGAACACTCAATGGCGGACTCAAGTTCAACACCAACGCGCGGAATGGCGGGGCGCAGCGAAGGCTCCGCAACCTTATCTATTAAAATCAAACACCCAGGAAAACTGCGTTCAGATATTATGTACAAAAAGTAATATAAGGGTTTATTAGGAAAAGTAAAGCCAGTGAAAAAGCCCGCCGGTAAATCTAATAATTCTAATAAACCTAAATCGGGACGTCCCCACACGACTGACAGCAAACACAAACGAGGGAGATTAATCACGAAAATAACACGTCCCGTCGTTCAAAATATACGCGGAGATCGGGCTTATCTGTCTTTGTCGTCTTGTATTGTTGGTGTCCAGCACCGCTCCTTCCGGCCCGATCGCACACCACGAGGCCCCTCGCTCCAAGCACCACGCGTCCGACGCAGGCCAGCGGCTCCACTTGACCAGGGACAGGAAGGACTCCTTTCAACTCCACTCGACTCGACGACGCGGGAGTGCTGGCAGCCAAGTGCCAACGAACTGCTCAGTGCCAACTGGGTGTGCTCTCGTGTGTCTCCTGCGACTCCCTACAACCCGAACTGCACTCGAACTGCGACTGGAATGGCGTGTCCTCTCCAACTCTCCACCACCGCTCAACTCTCTGGTGCCTGCCTGCGTCTGCCAGTGCCTGCCACGAACTCAACTCAACTCAACTCTGGACTCAACTCAACTCCTGAAATGGCGTCCGACCGTCGCCTATATTGGTGGCCGATGACGTCACATTGCGCACTCCTCAGCCAATCAAAGCCTCCCGCGACTCCTGACATCTCCCCCGTTACGCGACCCTGCGGTCCTGGCATAACACGTGCCGGCCAGGTTTGTAGGCCTTTGGAGGTGTACACGGTGGCGGCCAATCGTGGCGGTGTTTTTGACCTGGTTTCCTGTCAATTTAATACGAAGTCCTTGTCAGGGAAAGGGGGATTATTTAATGTTGCGCTAAGGACCTAACTAATGTTTATGTGGTTTGCAGTGCCATAAAGGACAAAGGTTTGATTACTAGGTGAGACTCACAGGGGCGTTACCTTTAATCCCTCACTATTTAACACTCGAATCTCCAGGTAGATCCACACTCATACATCTTACCCCGACAAACGCCTAAACATCAAGAACTTATTACATGTAGAGTCCCTGTCACTGGTGTGAGTGACCTTCCACAGATGCTCCGTTATGATTTATGGACTCTCGGGTTGGGAAGAGAGCCATGGGGATGTGAATCGGGAGATGTGTAACGAGCCGAGCATATGGGCCATGCTCGGCTGGCATGTGTATGGCAAAGCATCCTTCTTTGGTGAGGTTAGTGAAATGTGACAAATGGTTGGCATGGGTAATCTGTGGGTTAGATGCAAATTTAAGGGTGGATTTTGAAATGTCATGGTGGACACTGTACAGTGACGCCATTATTGATCCGGGTGTGTAGACCAAAGTGTTGGAGGCTGTGATGAAATTAATAGGGTAGCAAGACAGCTTTCAACTGGTTGCGGGGGCAACTGTGCTGATATTTGGGACGCGGGATGATGGGGATGTAGTTGTGTAGCCTGAGGGTCAACGTGGTGCTGTGCGTGTCCGAGGTGTGTGGACCATGTCTTCTGGGTGAGTCTCCTGGTGGAGCATGGCTGTTGACTGGACCTTGGTGTGGTCAAGTGTGGGTGAGCACTGGGGGGGCTGCAGTTCTGTAGTCGGACTGGGGGATGATGGGGAGGTGCAGGGGACGTGGCTGTAGGGATGCCACGCACTGCGACCGTGCCCCCCAGGGCCGAGGTTGTGTGTGCGGTAGTGTGTGTTGTGGCAGCAAGTGCTCACCACATTGGCCAGCTGGGGCTGCTGCAGCTGTGTTCCTCGCAGGGGGGCCGAAGGATGGATGGTGGGTCGCACCCTTATGGACACTCATGGGCCATGTTGGCGTTTTGACTGCTCACCTTGTCCCGGTGACCCTTGCACGGTAGAGGTGCAGAGCTGTCGTGGCCATAGGTAGTTGTGTAGTGATGATCACCGTTGGATGCGGATCCACATACCTGCCAGTGTAGTGGGGACAAAAGAAAATTTGGAAGGATTTGGTAGGCCCAATGTGAAATTTGGGGAATTGTATGGGTGGATTGCACTTTGAACCTGACCAACCTGCAACTACCTGCACTTGAGGTGAGTGTTTTGAGGAGTACTGTCCCAGGCTTCAGGATTTGCTTTGGGAAATTGGGGACATGTAAATTGGAGTTGGGAGGCGGGTGAGAGTGATGACATGGCCGGTGAGGGGATGGAATGGGAGCCACAGTGTCTTGTGGGTGGCGTATGTTTTTGTATTGTGGTTATGTGTTTTGATGTGGTCGTGAGAGTGGAACCTGGAGAGTGAGTGATGATTATTGGAGATAATGAGGGGCGATAATTGTGCTTTTTGGAAATGTGCTAATGGAAATGTGTAAGGATTCAATGATTCGAACTGTGAATGGGATTTCACATTGGCAGGCCATGGCAAGCCTTGTAACACCTTTTACACCATCTATGAATTGTACTGAATTGTGCTGAGTTGTGTGGAGAATTGAATGGCAGCGGGGGAGGAAGTGTGTTTTGGGGTCTTGTGGGTGGGGAAGGTGTGTGTGTCCGCAGGTACAGAGCAAGCTCTGAGGAGCGATGCCTGCGGGCCCCCCTCTGCGGCAATTACCCCTGGCAGCCGGTGGTAACTGGAAATTGGAGCTCGTCGGTGGAGGGTCTGGTTGGGCGCCGCGGGGTGAGGAAGTCCCCCGGTGACCCGTGTTGCTGCGCGAAAGCAGGAGGCAAAGGAGCCTGGTGTGTGTGGAGACCCTCACCGGCGAGGTAACGGCGGAAAGGGGCTGTTGGGCTGTCATGGGGCCAAGAGGTAAAGGGGGGGGGGCAATGAACTTGTAAGTCGGTTGACTTGTTTTTGGGACTGCGGGCACCACAGCCTGATGCGCCCCCACCATCTTTTTGTGCGGTACCTCCCCGCTGCCTAGTTGAGGAGTGCACACACACGTGAATGACATCAATGCCATGGTCCTGCAGGGGGTGTATTGGGAATAAGTGCTTCGTTGATTTTTGCAATGCCTTGATGACCTATGGAATGAGAATGAGTGGTTAAGGGGTCTGTGTTGCATGAATGTGGGCGAAATCCACCGAGCCGTGTCACTCACCTGTAACATCTGGACAGGGCCCGTGGAAATTTAGTGGGATGCATTGGGGATGGCCCCGCAGGTGAGGTTGTGTCTTGTGGCATCCACCGGGGGACGCGGTCTGTAGACCGGGGTATGTACAAAGGTTAGAGTTTTGAGTTTTGGAAAGATGGTTAAGTTTTGTGGTTAAGTTAGTGTTGTGTGTTGTTGTTTCCTCCCTCCACAGGAACAACGAAGAAGATGTACATACTTGCATGATGGTTAAGGGGTTCAGCATGTTAAGGAAGTGTAGGTAGGTAGTCCGACTCACTTCCCACAGCCCTTCCTGATTTATTTCATAGGTTAATTAAGTGTGTGACAGTAAGTGTTAAGGCTGGAATGGTAGCCCTGCGGTGAACCTTGCAGGAGCTACGGTTCCAGGGGGGGGGCTGTGTTATGAATTTGGTAATGCAACATCTAGAGCTAGGTAGATCTGAATAGGTAGGTATTCGGCTGTCGTGACAGGGACTCTACATGTAATAAGTTCTTGATGTTTAGGCGTTTGTCGGGGTAAGATGTATGAGTGTGGATCTACCTGGAGATTCGAGTGTTAAATAGTGAGGGATTAAAGGTAACGCCCCTGTGAGTCTCACCTAGTAATCAAACCTTTGTCCTTTATGGCACTGCAAACCACATAAACATTAGTTAGGTCCTTAGCGCAACATTAAATAATCCCCCTTTCCCTGACAAGGACTTCGTATTAAATTGACAGGAAACCAGGTCAAAAACACCGCCACGATTGGCCGCCACCGTGTACACCTCCAAAGGCCTACAAACCTGGCCGGCACGTGTTATGCCAGGACCGCAGGGTCGCGTAACGGGGGAGATGTCAGGAGTCGCGGGAGGCTTTGATTGGCTGAGGAGTGCGCAATGTGACGTCATCGGCCACCAATATAGGCGACGGTCGGACGCCATTTCAGGAGTTGAGTTGAGTCCAGAGTTGAGTTGAGTTGAGTTCGTGGCAGGCACTGGCAGACGCAGGCAGGCACCAGAGAGTTGAGCGGTGGTGGAGAGTTGGAGAGGACACGCCATTCCAGTCGCAGTTCGAGTGCAGTTCGGGTTGTAGGGAGTCGCAGGAGACACACGAGAGCACACCCAGTTGGCACTGAGCAGTTCGTTGGCACTTGGCTGCCAGCACTCCCGCGTCGTCGAGTCGAGTGGAGTTGAAAGGAGTCCTTCCTGTCCCTGGTCAAGTGGAGCCGCTGGCCTGCGTCGGACGCGTGGTGCTTGGAGCGAGGGGCCTCGTGGTGTGCGATCGGGCCGGAAGGAGCGGTGCTGGACACCAACAATACAAGACGACAAAGACAGATACGCCCGATCTCCGCGTATATTTTGAACGACGGGACGTGTTATTTTCGTGATTAATCTCCCTCGTTTGTGTTTGCTGTCAGTCGTGTGGGGACGTCCCGATTTAGGTTTATTAGAATTATTAGATTTACCGGCGGGCTTTTTCACTGGCTTTACTTTTCCTAATAAACCCTTATATTACTTTTTGTACATAATATCTGAACGCAGTTTTCCTGGGTGTTTGATTTTAATAGATAAGGTTGCGGAGCCTTCGCTGCGCCCCGCCATTCCGCGCGTTGGTGTTGAACTTGAGTCCGCCATTGAGTGTTCGCCTCGGGAGTTAAAGTCTCGCAAATCGGTCATCCGTAACTGTGGTGTTAATCACCATTGTTACGCAACTGTTACGCAACTTGTTACGCAACTGTGATTAACACCACAGTTACGGATGACCGATTTGCGAGACTTTAACTCCCGAGGCGAACACTCAATGGCGGACTCAAGTTCAACACCAACGCGCGGAATGGCGGGGCGCAGCGAAGGCTCCGCAACCTTATCTATTAAAATCAAACCCCCAGGAAAACTGCGTTCAGATATTATGTACAAAAAGTAATATAAGGGTTTATTAGGAAAAGTAAAGCCAGTGAAAAAGCCCGCCGGTAAATCTAATAATTCTAATAAACCTAAATCGGGACGTCCCCACACGACTGACAGCAAACACAAACGAGGGAGATTAATCACGAAAATAACACGTCCCGTCGTTCAAAATATACGCGGAGATCGGGCTTATCTGTCTTTGTCGTCTTGTATTGTTGGTGTCCAGCACCGCTCCTTCCGGCCCGATCGCACACCACGAGGCCCCTCGCTCCAAGCACCACGCGTCCGACGCAGGCCAGCGGCTCCACTTGACCAGGGACAGGAAGGACTCCTTTCAACTCCACTCGACTCGACGACGCGGGAGTGCTGGCAGCCAAGTGCCAACGAACTGCTCAGTGCCAACTGGGTGTGCTCTCGTGTGTCTCCTGCGACTCCCTACAACCCGAACTGCACTCGAACTGCGACTGGAATGGCGTGTCCTCTCCAACTCTCCACCACCGCTCAACTCTCTGGTGCCTGCCTGCGTCTGCCAGTGCCTGCCACGAACTCAACTCAACTGGCGAACTGCGACGCAACTCAACTCAACTCGTACTGGCGAACTCACTTCGTGTGACTTGCGACTCAACGTGGGTTGTAATGAGTGGCGACAAGTGGTGTCAGGAGTGGGATTTGAACCCGTCGGACAAATTTTTTGTCCGCGGCGAGACATCGACACGGTCGGACAAATTTTTTTGTCCGCGGGGAGACATCGACACGGTCGGGCGTACATTGCGCCCGACGTTCGAACGCAAAATTTTTATAGTCGAGGCGGAGAAATTTAATAATCAATCGGGCAAACGGAGCGCGATATCGCGTCTTCGTCAAATTTAAATTGTTTCAGGAATTATTAAAATAAATACGCGCGCGGGAAACAATCTTCCGGAAAGCGGATGTCGGAAATTGATGAGATGGAAGTACGCAGCGAGGCCTCCGTCAGCGTCGGGAGTGAGCCGGAAATAGGGGAATTAGATGCAGAGGTGAGCCTTGGAACCTCCCTCGTCCCGAGCACCAACTTATCCCCCTCCCCCACCGGGGAGTCGGGAGCAGTAGGAACGGCCCCGACAACCGACCAGATGTTGGGTCAATTGCTTCGAAAAATTGACGGGCTGGAAAATAAAATGAGTAAGGAATGTAGGGAAGGAATGAAGGGAATGAGTGATCGATTGGAGGAACAAATGGGACAAATGAAAAGTGGGTTGGGAAATAAAATTGATGGGTTAAAAGGGGAACTGAATGCCCAGAGTGATAAAATTGAAGGATTAAAGGAGGGATTGAAAGAACAAATCAAAGGGATGGTCAGCAAAATCGATGGATTGGAGGGAAAAATGGAGGTGATGAATGAACAAATGAATGAACAAGGGAATGAAATAAAGGAAAGGAATGAACAATTGGAAGGAAAAATTGGGGAAATGGCACAGCAGCTGGGGGAACGAATTGATGGCATAGAAGGGAGAGTGCAAAACCAAATTACGGACAGACTGGGGAAATTTGAGGGTAAAGTAGAAACTCAAATGGGGGAGATGGAAAAAGCCATAGGGGTGGAAATTGAATTGAAACGGGAAGAATTAATGTCAAAAATAGAGGAGGGCGTGACGCAGGCTGTCCAAATGGGGGAAAAGTTGGAGGGTCAGATTGGTGCCACAAATGCTCGAATTGATAAAGCAAATGGGGACCTGGAAGGCTATCGGGGCCGGGTGGATGCCAGAATGCTACAGCAGAGTGAGGAATGGGGATTGCTCAACCGACAAGGGGGCAAATTGGCCGAGGAGGTGAGGGGGTTGGAAACCCGCATAAAAGAGCAGGAGCAAGGGTTAATTGAGAAAGGCCTGTGGGGGCCACTAATGGATAATGAAAGGGTGAGTGATTTTATGCAGGAGCGACTGGAGATCTGGGACAATACCATCAAGAAGGAGGTTGGTCGGGTTCAAGAGAGCCTGAAGGAAGAGGTGAGTAGGTCGGTTAAACATTTTCAGGACCAGATTAAGGTGACCCAGGAGACCCTCACCACGAGCCACATTTGGACACCAGAGGCTCCGAAACGGAATACCCAGTTGGGGGGGTGTTTTGGCCCCGGACTGGATTTGGACAGAGAGGAATCGGGGAATAGAGTCTCTGGAAAAACAATCCCCCTCGTACATTTTGACGGATCAGGGAGCCTCGAGGCTTTCCTGACACAATTTGAGTGCGTGTCTCAGCTCAATGGTTGGGGAGAGCGGGAGCGCATGGGGAATCTGGTGGCGACACTGCGTGGGTCAGCCGCCGACGTGTTGAACGTAGTCCCAGAGGGAATATTGACCAGCAAGGCCATTTGTGAGGCCTTAAATAACAGGTACGGGACAGGCGCAAGGTGCGACCTGGTCAGGGCACAGCTGCTGCATCGCAGGCAAAAGCCTAATGAGACGTTGCAGGAGCTGGCCCAGGATATATACCAGTCTGTGAGGATAGCATACAGGGACCTACCAGCACAGGCGTGGGACAAGCTGGCGATAGAAAAATTTATGGCGGCTCTCCCTGATCCTGAGGTCCGGACGTTGGTGGAGTTACAGGACCC
The DNA here is from genome assembly GCF_964187855.1 of Myxine glutinosa. NCBI lineage: Eukaryota > Metazoa > Chordata > Myxini > Myxiniformes > Myxinidae > Myxine > Myxine glutinosa. The sequence goes on from NC_136274.1 coordinate 6,578,597, forward strand.
ACCCACGGTGCACCGGGCAGCGGAATGCGCGGCGAGACTGACCTTTTTGAGAAGGTCGAACCGCGCATCGGAGAGGGCACCTGTGACGGTACGGCAGACCGAGGTGCGGGATCGGGAAAAGCCAGAGGATGACATCGGGCGAATGTTAAGGGGAATCAGCCGCCAGCTGACAAATTTGATGGGGGGACAAATTGCAGGGAGCGAGTCACGACAGGGTGGTCCAGGTTGGCCATCAGGACGGCCTGATTTTTATCGGGCTGGGCCGGGAGAAAGGGGGGCTCCACCTGGCTACCAGAGGGGTCCGTTCTTGGGGACTTGTTTTAGATGTGGGAGAAGAGGGCACAGTCAGAGGAATTGTCGGCAACCATATGGGCCCCCACCTCCTGACAGGCTTCGCAGTCCAGAAAGGAGGGGGCCCCCAGTAGGTCCACAGGTGCCAGACAGAGGACCATCACCTCCGCCTGGGCCAATAGCGGTGGAGTGTGCGGGAAACTAGAGCGAGCCGAGCATATGGGCCATGCTCGGCTGGCATGTGTATGGCAAAGCATCCTTCTTTGGTGAGGTTAGTAAAAGGTGACAAATGGTTGGCATGGGTAATCTGTGGGTTAGATGCAAATTTAAGGGTGGATTTTGAAATGTCATGGTGGACACTGTACAGTGACGCCATTATTGATCCGGGTGTGTAGACCAAAGTGTTGGAGGCTGTGATGAAATTAATAGGGTAGCAAGACAGCTTTCAACTGGTTGCGGGGGCAACTGTGCTGATATTTGGGACGCGGGATGATGGGGATGTAGTTGTGTAGCCTGAGGGTCAACGTGGTGCTGTGCGTGTCCGAGGTGTGTGGACCATGTCTTCTGGGTGAGTCTCCTGGTGGAGCATGGCTGTTGACTGGACCTTGGTGTGGTCAAGTGTGGGTGAGCACTGGGGGGGCTGCAGTTCTGTAGTCGGACTGGGGGATGATGGGGAGGTGCAGGGGACGTGGCTGTAGGGATGCCACGCACTGCGACCGTGCCCCCCAGGGCCGAGGTTGTGTGTGCGGTAGTGTGTGTTGTGGCAGCAAGTGCTCACCACATTGGCCAGCTGGGGCTGCTGCAGCTGTGTTCCTCGCAGGGGGGCCGAAGGATGGATGGTGGGTCGCACCCTTATGGACACTCATGGGCCATGTTGGCGTTTTGACTGCTCACCTTGTCCCGGTGACCCTTGCACGGTAGAGGTGCAGAGCTGTCGTGGCCATAGGTAGTTGTGTAGTGATGATCACCGTTGGATGCGGATCCACATACCTGCCAGTGTAGTGGGGACAAAAGAAAATTTGGAAGGATTTGGTAGGCCCAATGTGAAATTTTGGGATTGTGAAGGGTGGATGGCACTCTTGAACCTGACCAACCTGCAACTACCTGCACTTAAGGTGAGTGCTTTGAGGAGTACTGTCCCAGGCTTCAGGATTTGCTTTGGAAATTGGGGACATGTAAATTGGAGTTGGGAGGCGGGTGTGAGTGATGACATGGCCGGTGAGGGGATGGAATGGGAGCCACAGTGTCTTGTGGGTGGCGTATGTTTTTGTATTGTGGTTAGGTGTTTTGATGTGGTCGTGAGAGTGGAACCTGGAGAGTGAGTGATGATTATTGGAGATAATGAGGGGCGATAAATTGTGCTTTTTGGAAATGTGCTAATGGAAATGTGTAAGGATTCAATGATTCGAACTGTGAATGGGATTTCACATTGGCAGGCCATGGCAAGCCTTGTAACACCTTTTACACCATCTATGAATTGTACTGAATTGTGCTGAGTTGTGTGGAGAATTGAATGGCAGCGGGGGAGGAAGTGTGTTTTGGGGTCTTGTGGGTGGGAAAGGTGTGTGTGTCCGCAGGTACAGAGCAAGCTCTGAGGAGCGATGCCTGCGGGCCCCCCTCTGCGGCAATTACCCCTGGCAGCCGGTGGTAACTGGAAATTGGAGCTCGTCGGTGGAGGGTCTGGTTGGGCGCCGCGGGGTGAGGAAGTCCCCCGGTGACCCGTGTTGCTGCGTGAAAGCAGGAGGCAAAGGAGCCTGGTGTGTGTGGAGACCCTCACCGGCGAGGTAACGGCGGAAAGGGGCTGTTGGGCTGTCACGGGGCCAAGAGGTAAAGGGGGGGGGGGGCAATGAATTTGTAAGTCGGTTGACTTGTTTTTGGGACTGCGGGCACCACAGCCTGATGCGCCCCCACCATCTTTTGTGCGGTACCTCCCCGCTGCCTAGTTGAGGAGTGCACACACACGTGAATGACATCAATGCCATGGTCCTGCAGGGGGTGTATTGGGAATAAGTGCTTCGTTGATTTTTGCAATGCCTTGATGACCTATGGAATGAGAATGAGTGGTTAAGGGGTCTGTGTTGCATGAATGTGGGCGAAATCCACCGAGCCGTGTCACTCACCTGTAACATCTGGACAGGGCCCGTGGAAATTTAGTGGGATGCATTGGGGATGGCCCCGCAGGTGAGGTTGTGTCTTGTGGCATCCACCGGGGGACGCGGTCTGTAGACCGGGGTATGTACAAAGGTTAGAGTTTTGAGTTTTGGAAAGATGGTTAAGTTTTGTGGTTAAGTTAGTGTTGTGTGTTGTTGTTTCCTCCCTCCACAGGAACAACGAAGAAGATGTACATACTTGCATGATGGTTAAGGGGTTCAGCATGTTAAGGAAGTGTAGGTAGGTAGTCCGACTCACTTCCCACAGCCCTTCCTGATTTATTTCATAGGTTAATTAAGTGTGTGACAGTAAGTGTTAAGGCTGGAATGGTAGCCCTGCGGTGAACCTTGCAGGAGCTACGGTTCCAGGGGGGGGGCTGTGTTATGAATTTGGTAATGCAACATCTAGAGCTAGGTAGATCTGAATAGGTAGGTATTCGGCTGTCGTGACAGGGACTCTACATGTAATAAGTTCTTGATGTTTAGGCGGTTGTCGGGGTAAGATGTATGAGTGTGGATCTACCTGGAGATTCGAGTGTTAAATAGTGAGGGGTTAAAGGTAACGCCCCTGTGAGTCTCACCTAGTAATCAAACCTTTGTCCTTTATGGCACTGCAAACCACATAAACATTAGTTAGGTCCTTAGCGCAACATTAAATAATCCCCTTTCCCTGACAAGGACTTCGTATTAAATTGACAGGAAACCAGGTCAAAAACACCGCCATGATTGGCCGCCACCGTGTACACCTCCAAAGGCCTACAAACCTGGCCGGCACGTGTTATGCCAGGACCGCAGGGTCGCGTAACGGGGGAGATGTCAGGAGTCGCGGGAGGCTTTGATTGGCTGAGGAGTGCGCAATGTGACGTCATCGGCCACCAATATAGGGACGGTCGGACGCCATTTCAAGAGTTGAGTCCAGAGTTGAGTTGAGTTCGTGGCAGGCACTGGCAGACGCAGGCAGGCACCAGAGAGTTGAGCGGTGGTGGAGAGTTGGAGAGGACACGCCATTCCAGTCGCAGTTCGAGTGCAGTTCGGGTTGTAGGGAGTCGCAGGAGACACACGAGAGCACACCCAGTTGGCACTGAGCAGTTCGTTGGCACTTGGCGATAACGACGATTAACATCTAGGTGATTATCGCGATTAACATCGCGTAACCGTGATTAACACCACAGTTACGGATGACCGATTTGCGAGACTTTAACTCCCGAGGCGAACACTCAATGGCGGACTCAAGTTCAACACCAACGCGCGGAATGGCGGGGCGCAGCGAAGGCTCCGCAACCTTATCTATTAAAATCAAACACCCAGGAAAACTGCGTTCAGATATTATGTACAAAAAGTAATATAAGGGTTTATTAGGAAAAGTAAAGCCAGTGAAAAAGCCCGCCGGTAAATCTAATAATTCTAATAAACCTAAATCGGGACGTCCCCACACGACTGACAGCAAACACAAACGAGGGAGATTAATCACGAAAATAACACGTCCCGTCGTTCAAAATATACGCGGAGATCGGGCTTATCTGTCTTTGTCGTCTTGTATTGTTGGTGTCCAGCACCGCTCCTTCCGGCCCGATCGCACACCACGAGGCCCCTCGCTCCAAGCACCACGCGTCCGACGCAGGCCAGCGGCTCCACTTGACCAGGGACAGGAAGGACTCCTTTCAACTCCACTCGACTCGACGACGCGGGAGTGCTGGCAGCCAAGTGCCAACGAACTGCTCAGTGCCAACTGGGTGTGCTCTCGTGTGTCTCCTGCGACTCCCTACAACCCGAACTGCACTCGAACTGCGACTGGAATGGCGTGTCCTCTCCAACTCTCCACCACCGCTCAACTCTCTGGTGCCTGCCTGCGTCTGCCACGAACTCAACTCAACAACTGAAATGGCGTCCGACCGTCGCCTATATTGGTGGCCGATGACGTCACATTGCGCACTCCTCAGCCAATCAAAGCCTCCCGCGACTCCTGACATCTCCCCCGTTACGCGACCCTGCGGTCCTGGCATAACACGTGCCGGCCAGGTTTGTAGGCCTTTGGAGGTGTACACGGTGGCGGCCAGCCGTGGCGGTGTTTTTGGCCTGGTTTCCTGTCAATTTAATACGAAGTCCTTGTCAGGGAAAGGGGATTATTTAATGTTGCGCTAAGGACCTAACTAATGTCTATGTGGTTTGCAGTGCCATAAAGGACAAAGGTTTGATTACTAGGTGAGACTCACAGGGGCGTTACCTTTAACCCCTCACTATTTAACACTCGAATCTCCAGGTAGATCCACACTCATACATCTTACCCCGACAACCGCCTGAACATCAATAACTTATTACATGTAGAGTCCCTGTCACGACAGCCGAATACCTACCTATTCAGATCTACCTAGCTCTAGATGTTGCATTACCAAATTCATAACACAGCCCCCCCCCTGGAACCGTAGCTCCTGCAAGGTTCACCGCAGGGCTACCATTCCAGCCTTAACACTTACTGTCACACACTTAATTAACCTATGAAATAAATCAGGAAGGGCTGTGGGAAGTGAGTCGGACTACCTACCTACACTTCCTTAACATGCTGAACCCCTTAACCATCATGCAAGTATGTACATCTTCTTCGTTGTTCCTGTGGAGGGAGGAAACAACAACACACAACACTAACTTAACCACAAAACTTAACCATCTTTCCAAAACTCAAAACTCTAACCTTTGTACATACCCCGGTCTACAGACCGCGTCCCCCGGTGGATGCCACAAGACACAACCTTACCTGCGGGGCCATCCCCAATGCATCCCCCTAAATTTTTCCACGGCCCTGTCCAGATGTTACAGGTGAGTGACACGGCTCGGTGGATTTCGCCCACATTCATGCTACACAGACCCCTTAACCACTCATTCTCATTCCATAGGTCATCAAGGCATTTCAAAAATCAATAAGGTTCTTCTTCAATACACCCCCCTGCAGGACCATGGCATTGATGTCATTCACGTGTGTGTGCATTCCTCAACTAGGCAGCGGGGAGGTACCGCACAAAAAGATGGTGGGGGCGCATCAGGCTGTGGTGCCCGCAGTCCCAAAAACAAGTCAACCGACTTACAAGTTCATTGCCCCCCCCCCTTTACCTCTTGGCCCCATGACAGCCCAACAGCCCCTTTCCGCCGTTACCTCGCCGGTGAGGGTCTCCACACACACCAGGCTCCTTTGCCTCCTGCTTTCGCGCAGCAACACGGGTCACCGGGGGACTTCCTCACCCCGCGGCGCCCAACCAGACCCTCCACCGACGAGCTCCAATTTCCAGTTACCACCGGCTGCCAGGGGTAATTGCCGCAGAGGGGGGCCCGCAGGCATCGCTCCTCAGAGCTTGCTCTGTACCTGCGGACACACACACCTTCCCCACCCATGGTCCCCAAAACACACTTCCTCCCCCGCTGCCATTCAATTCTCCACACAACTCAGCACAATTCAGTACAATTCATAGATGGTGTAAAAGGTGTTACAAGGCTTGCCATGGCCTGCCAATGTGAAATCCCATTCACAGTTCGAATCATTGAATCCTTACACATTTCCATTAGCACATTTCCAAAAAGCACAATTATCAATCACCCCTCATTATCTCCAATAATCATCACACACTCTCCAGGTTCCACTCTCACGACCACATCAAAACACGTAACCACAATACAAAAACATACGCCACCCACAAGACACTGTGGCTCCCATTCCATCCCCTCACCGGCCATGTCATCACTCGCTCTCACCTCCCAACTCCAAATTACATGTCCCCAATTTCCCAAAGCAAATCCTGAAGCCTGGGACAGTACTCCTCAAAACACTCACCTCAAGTGCAGGTAGTTGCAGGTTGGTCAGGTCCAAGAGCGTCATCCACCCTTCACAATCCCAAAATTTCACATTGGGCCTACCAAATACTTCCAAATTTCTCTTTTGTCCCCACTACACTGGCAGGTATGTGGATCCGCATCCAACGGTGATCATCACTACACAACTACCTATGCCACGACAGCTCTGCACCTCTACCGTGCAAGGGTCACCGGGACAAGGTGAGCAGTCAAAACGCAACATGGCCCATGAGTGTCCATAAGGGTGCGACCCACCATCCATCCTTCGGCCCCCCTGCGAGGAACACAGCTGCAGCAGCCCCAGCTGGCCAATGTGGTGAGCACTTGCTGCCACAACACACACTACCGCACACACAACCTCGGCCCTGGGGGGCACGGTCGCAGTGCGTGGCATCCCTACAGCCACGTCCCCTGCACCTCCCCATCATCCCCCAGTCCGACTACAGAACTGCAGCCCCCCAGTGCTCACCCACACTTGACCACACCAAGGTCCAGTCAACAGCCATGCTCCACCAGGAGACCCACCCAGAAGACATGGTCCACACACCTCGGACACGCACAGCACCACGTTGACCCTCAGGCTACACAACTACATCCCCATCATCCCGCGTCCCAAATATCAGCACAGTTGCCCCCGCAACCAGTTGAAAGCTGTGCCTTGCTACCCTATTAATTTCATCACAGCCTCCAACACTTTGGTCTACACACTGGATCAATAATGGCGTCACTGTACAGTGTCCACCATGGCATTTCAAAATCCACCCTTAAATTTGCATCTAACCCACAGATTACCCATGCCAACCATTTGTCACATTTCACTCACCTCACCAAAGAAGGATGCTTTGCCATACACATGCCAGCCGAGCATGGCCCATATGCTCGGCTCGTCGTTACACATCTCCCGATTCACATCCCCATGGCTCTCTTCCCAACCCGAGAGTCCATAAATCACAACGGAGCATCTGTGGAAGGTCGCTCACACCATCACGTTCCACAGATGCCCCAATGGTTGTCCGGCAGGCTATCTCCATCCCTGTCCATTCGGTTTGACCCGCGTCCATAGACCAACCACCATGCCAGGTCACCACATGCTGGTTGTCCCAGAGTCCCTGGAGGAGAGTGCCAGGCCGCATGCCCGGGTGGTCACCACATCAGTCCCAAGTTGGCCGTCCGCAGTGCCACCACCAAAGCGCGACCCACAACACCTCCCCCTAGTGGTCCTCAATATTTGCCATCCCAGGCTTGAGAAACCACCTCGGACCCCTCTGGAGGTCTTAACCCCCACCAGGGTCCGGTGACCCTGCCGGCCCGAGCCACCAGCTCGGACGGCGCCCCGACGGACAAGGGACGCCACACTCCACCAGACCCCCCGTGGGACCCAGGTCGTACCTCGACACCCAAGGCTGGACCCCACGTCCAAATCTCGCCATCACAGCCCCCCAGCTGGCTGGCATACCCAAATTTTGAAAGGGGCAACTTTTGCCCGAGGCCATCACCCATGACCTCTCCATATCCAGATCCCGCAGCCCGGGACCAATCCAAACCATGGCTGCTCCAAATCAATTTCCCATTGTAATTTATTTTACAAATTTTCATTCCCCTGCCAAACCGCAGCTGCAGGAACAACCTCTACCACCGGTTGTTCTGCCCCTCCCTGCAGTTGATCCAAATTCCCTACAGGGACCAAATCTCCAGAAGCTCTATCTCCCGATCCTCCAAGATCCAAATCCAGCCGGAGCCAACACACTCCCCCAACTGGTTGTCCAATTTTGGAGCCTCTGTTTCCAAATAGCAGTGTACAGTGAGCGTCCCCTCGGTCATTCCAACCACCTCCTCGGACCAACTCACCTCATCACCCAGGCTCCTTTGGGCCTGAACAAGCTCTACCTCCATGGGACTGTCACAGGTCTCCAGCCGCTGGATCAAATCATCCTCATTATTACAAATCATTCCTGGCCCCGCCAGGCTTTGATCAATATCCCCAATAAATACCTGGTCCGGCTCCATTGCACGGACCCCCAAAAACTCTACCCCCTCTTGCCTCGCACCACCGCCCTGGTGCTGCACAATTCCAAATTCATCCCCCGGTTGGGGTGTTGTGACATCCACACGGTCCCGATAAACAACCAGGCCAGAATGTGGGAAACATTCCCCATTACAACTCTCACATTCCAAATTTCCTTCCCCGCTCACCTGTGGACACTCCACGTTTACCTGCAGGCATTCCCCATCTACCTGTACACATTCCCCATCCATCTGTGGACATTCCCCATCCACCTGTGGACATTCCCCATCCACCTGTGGACCTGCGGTCTCCCCATTTACTTCAATTGCCATTCCCTGTGCAATTCCCAATTTTGCCATTCCGGCTCCTGAGCCCCGTGCACATCTGCATGGGCCGTACTCTCTCCTGTTCCCAATCTAGCTTCCCCCCGTTCCGATTCAATTTTTGCCACCTTTGGCTTCTCCTGTGCCCCCATTTGAGTTTCTACTTTACCCTCAAATTTCCCCAGTCTGTCCGTAATTTGGTTTTGCACTCTCCCTTCTATGCCATCAATTCGTTCCCCCAGCTGCTGTGCCATTTCCCCAATTTTTCCTTCCAATTGTTCATTCCTTTCCTTTATTTCATTCCTCCATTCCTTCCCCTGGGACTCCATTTTATTTTCCAACCCACTTTTCATTTCTCCCATTTGTTCCTCCAATCGATCACTCATTCCCTTCATTCCTTCCCTACATTCCTTCCCCTGGGACTCCATTTTATTTTCCATCCCACTTTTCATTTCTCCCATTTGTTCCTCCAATCGCTCACCCTGAGCATCCATCCGGTTCCCCAATCGCTCACTCTGAGCCCTCATGTCTTTTATTAAATTTACTATGGTCTGGAGATCTATCGGGGCCGTCCCAACGGCGGGGAAAGTTCCAACGCTATCCTCCTTATCCCCCATTTCCGGCTCACTCCCGACGCTGACGGAGGCCTCGCTGCGCACCTCCATTTCGTCGACCTCCGACATCCGCCTTTCGGAAGGTTGTTTCCCGCGCGCGTATTTATTTTAATACCAAAAACACAATTTAAATTTGACGAAGACGCGATATCGCGCTCCGTATGCCCAATTGATTATTAAATTTCTCCGCCTCGCCTATACAAATTTTGCGTTCGAACGTCGGACGCAATGTACGCCCGACCGTGTCGATGTCTCGCCGCGGACAAAAAAATTTGTCCGACGGGTTCAAATCCCACTCCTGACACCACTTGTCGCGTAACCGTGATTAACACCACAGTTACGGATGACCGATTTGCGAGACTTTAACTCCCGAGGCGAACACTCAATGGCGGACTCAAGTTCAACACCAACGCGCGGAATGGCGGGGCGCAGCGAAGGCTCCGCAACCTTATCTATTAAAATCAAACACCCAGGAAAACTGCGTTCAGATATTATGTACAAAAAGTAATATAAGGGTTTATTAGGAAAAGTAAAGCCAGTGAAAAAGCCCGCCGGTAAATCTAATAATTCTAATAAACCTAAATCGGGACGTCCCCACACGACTGACAGCAAACACAAACGAGGGAGATTAATCACGAAAATAACACGTCCCGTCGTTCAAAATATACGCGGAGATCGGGCTTATCTGTCTTTGTCGTCTTGTATTGTTGGTGTCCAGCACCGCTCCTTCCGGCCCGATCGCACACCACGAGGCCCCTCGCTCCAAGCACCACGCGTCCGACGCAGGCCAGCGGCTCCACTTGACCAGGGACAGGAAGGACTCCTTTCAACTCCACTCGACTCGACGACGCGGGAGTGCTGGCAGCCAAGTGCCAACGAACTGCTCAGTGCCAACTGGGTGTGCTCTCGTGTGTCTCCTGCGACTCCCTACAACCCGAACTGCACTCGAACTGCGACTGGAATGGCGTGTCCTCTCCAACTCTCCACCACCGCTCAACTCTCTGGTGCCTGCCTGCGTCTGCCACGAACTCAACTCAACAACTGAAATGGCGTCCGACCGTCGCCTATATTGGTGGCCGATGACGTCACATTGCGCACTCCTCAGCCAATCAAAGCCTCCCGCGACTCCTGACATCTCCCCCGTTACGCGACCCTGCGGTCCTGGCATAACACGTGCCGGCCAGGTTTGTAGGCCTTTGGAGGTGTACACGGTGGCGGCCAGCCGTGGCGGTGTTTTTGGCCTGGTTTCCTGTCAATTTAATACGAAGTCCTTGTCAGGGAAAGGGGATTATTTAATGTTGCGCTAAGGACCTAACTAATGTCTATGTGGTTTGCAGTGCCATAAAGGACAAAGGTTTGATTACTAGGTGAGACTCACAGGGGCGTTACCTTTAACCCCTCACTATTTAACACTCGAATCTCCAGGTAGATCCACACTCATACATCTTACCCCGACAACCGCCTGAACATCAATAACTTATTACATGTAGAGTCCCTGTCACGACAGCCGAATACCTACCTATTCAGATCTACCTAGCTCTAGATGTTGCATTACCAAATTCATAACACTATGTTGGCGTTAAACTATGTTTTAAAACTAATAAAAACGAATTTGCGATTCATTCGCTTTCCTGCGCGTTTGTGCACGCGATGGCGATTTCTTTACCAAACTCCGGAAGCCGTTCGCTTTGGACCAAACCATTTCATGTAAATAGAGGGGGGGGATTGTCACTGTACTCGCAAGCCCTTCGCTTTGGACCAAACCATTTCATGTAAATAGAGGGGGGGGATATAATTTTAGATATAGATATAGTACGGGCATGCCCTAGTCTATCTATAATTCCAGTAATCTCTGTCTGTACGTTTGTTTGTCTGTGACCGCTGTTTCTCGACAACTACCGGTCCGATATACTTGAAACTTGCCAGGTATATTGCTGGGGACCCGAGGATGTGCCTTTTCAAGGTTTGAAATTAATCGGACAAGTACTTACCGAGCTATGGCGATTTAGCCGTTCGCCGTTCGCTTTGGCGTTGCGAATGGACCAAACCATTCATGTAAATAGAGGGGGGGGGGGGGGGGGGGTTCTGTGGTCGTTCGCTTTGGCTTTGCGAATGGACCAAACCATTCATGTAAATAGAGGGGGGGGGTTCTGTGGTCGTTCGCTTTGGCTTTGCGAATGGACCAAACCATTCATGTAAATAGAGGGGGGGGGGGGTTCTGTGGTCGTTGTGAATGGACCAAACCATTGTTTTTTTTTTGCAGTTTTTTTTTTTTTTGCAGTTTTTTTTTTTTTGCAAGGAACGGGCACCCACGTACGGGCACGTCCTAGCTTATATATAGTACGGGCATGCCCTAGTATATGCAATTCTACTTGGACTAAGATATTGCCTACCCCCTACAAATGGAACAATATGTATGTACACACACTTGGTCGTAACTTAATGTGGTTGCATTCTGGAAGAATGCGACTTTGAGTGAAACAACATGAAGCGAATCACATTTTCCCATAATAAAGAAAGGAAACTGGAGTTTGGTTATTTTGAACATTTCTCATCAGAAAAAAAACATGAATAGTTGAAATACTCTACATGTATACTAAATACGTACATTCTAAAATGACATCAAATTTAAAAAAACGACAGAATTTCTAAATATAGATTTCCATAAGATAACACTCACCAGCTTTTATTTATTTCTTTGTATGGAGCTTGTGGCTCCTTGGCAGCATCACTTTCAGGGGGTGCGGCTGTGCCGCTGATGCAAAGCCCCCTTACCAGCCACACTCACCTGTGATGGGGGTGAAGGTTGTTTGTAGAGGTTGGGTGGAGGGACGAGTGGTGGAGTTGTTGGGAGAGTCCGAGCGCTCAGCCGATATCAAATGCTCGTTCTCCGGCATCAAAATGCTTTAAAACCTCCAATTAAATTTTTCCTTAATAAATGTTTTCTTGTTTTTTTTCTTTAACGAATTGTTTTCTCATCTAATTTTTCTTGAACTAAAATTTAACGAATTGTTTATCTTATTTTCTTACTACTAGACTCATTACGACACTTACTGAGCATTTTTGACTCATCTTTATGAGGGATTGAATCACGCATCAAACCAACATCAAAGTGGCGTGATACAACAGTTCAGCGTCCATATACGCCTTGGTTTACGTGATAAAGTAATCCGCTGTGACCCACTGGCAAAGGACGTAATAGTGAACGTCGTGATATTAACAGGATATACTGTATGTTCCCTTTTGTATCAGCGACGTTATAATGAAACAACATTAACCAAATCATCGTTAAATGTGAATTACTGTATATATAAACGATTTGTGGTTGTGAGTAGTATCACATCCATGATGAGCCTCCGACCTCTAGAGTCTAGAATATGGAAGGACTTGACATCTTGGCCAACAATATGGATTATCAGGAGCGAAGTATCTATTCACATCCCCCCAGGTAAGTAGGAAATGGGGATCGGGATGGCCAATGATATATTCCCCACTCCTTCCTACCTCTGGGTTTGAATCCCACCCAACTGACACCAATTGCAATGGGACTGGTCATGCTGTCCCGATCCCATTGGCGAAAACTCTGCAGGTGGGCCGAGCTGTTGGGAGACTTTAATGAGATTGTGTCGAGATATTGAACCTAAAACAACCCAGTGTTCACATCACCGTTAGTAATTTAGTGATGCATGCGCTCCTTCAAAGCGTGCGCTCATTCAATTGAAATACACTAGAGTATTGACTCGAGAAACAAACAAAAATGTGCATTATTGATTAAAAACTTTTTATGTATTTCATGAATGGTTAATAAGGACGGGGGAAGGAGTTGCGGCAACAGGGAAGAGTGACGCTTATTATTAGAAACAAGCAGCTGTAGCAGAACCATCGATTACGTAACAGCAGTGGATGATCATTTTGAACCCTTTTAAAGACTCTCCTAATTACAACCTGCGCCGTATGAGATGGGCTGTCTCAAGGTCGTACTTGTCTACATATTCTTACCCATGATACATGAAACCCAAAATGAAAGATGAAATTCCCATAAGATGTACCGGACACACATTTTATTGGCACGAATTGGTTGGGCTTGACATTTCCTCCTCTATCCTCCCTAATTACAGCTGAAGGAACCATTTATTCTTTGTCACAAAGTGTTTGTTTCATTTGATCTTGTTTTGCTTTCCTAGGTTGAAAGAATTGACAACGTTTTTCTCAGGATTGTTGCTTTGGCGGAAGCTTCCTACTTCCATTGTAAGTGAGTACAAAGCACCGTTTTTCATGGACGCTTTTAGAGTTGTGCAACATGATCTCGTTACATTCTGCGGATAGAACTGCATTTGATCAGTTGCTTGCTTGATGTTGCCTGCACCTTTAGTGTGCCTCAGGCCTCCTGCTAGCCCAGCTCAGGGCTCGGGGAATGGCCGTTGAGATTGGCGCAGAGGACTTGATCATCTCAACCAAGAAAGCGCTCACGATGGAACCTCATACATTAGCAACAACCTCATACATCAGCAAGGTGACCTTTTCATGATTATCCAAGTTATGGGTTTTTTGTCTCAAAGTTTTCAGTGCTGCTTGAAGCGTAGAGCAGTCGGAAGAAGTTGGTAGTTTATCCAGTCTGGCCAGCTCTGGATGAGGAAGTGTAAATGAGAAGAATACCTGGAGGATGTCATGACCTTGGGCTGGCGTCGGTCTCTTTTATGTACAGTTTGCTTCATTCCCTGTGGGATGTGGGGCCTTTGACGGACTTGTCCAGCTGCTGCTGCAGACGTTGAATGAGGTTTGAATGCACTTTCTCTGTTTTGGCCCAGAATTGCCGAAAGGTTCAAAGAACTGTGCTTCGTGTTCAGTTATTAATTCTTTATTCTTGCTGTTATGTACACGTGTCGTCTTGTGGGAAGGAAAAAACATAACTGTACTGTTGTGCCACTGCTCTGTGGCGCCATCTTGAGGATGGGAAGGGATGTGCCAGAGCTGATTGATGAGAAAATGCGTTTAGTCTTTATCATTATGTGAGCACTTGTAATTGAAATGATGTAAACCAGATGAATTGAACATTGCTTTGGTGTTTTGATGAACCTGCCAATAACTTTAATACAAACCTGAATAACACTTAATATTATTTGATTTTTCATCCAGATCCTTGTTCTTCTTCTCTCTTAAACCTACTCTGCCTTTGTGGACAGAATGTCAATCCAGATGAGAATATGGTGAATTTGGACGTGTTGTTGGGGTTTTGGACGCATCTTGACCAATCTCTGCATTCCATTCTGTCTGAATCTACGAGCGAGAGAGAAGCTTCGTTTCTGGACGCACCGGTTGCTAAAACGGTCCATGCGCAGTTCTCTATTCAAGGTATAAAAATAGAGGCCCATGTTGCCGTTGTTTAATATTTCTCTCCAGTACATGAAATTAAAGTTCCACTGTATGAAGTGCTTCTAATATAGTCATTTGGTGTAAACGAGGATCTTCAGCAGAGTCTAAAATTTGAGCTTTAATCGGATTTCTGTGTCAGCCTAAATCTTATTTTCACAACTGTGCTTCATCTCATGAGAATGCAACGATGTGCAGTTGTAAATTGCACAACGCCTTTGGTGGCACAAGTCTCACACAGCAACCTAAAACCTGGATTCAAACATCAAAATGTATGCCGGTCTAGGCCAGACAGTGTTCCTCGTCCCGGAGTTGCTTTTCCTTTATGAACAACCATAAATCGCGCCCTTTAACCTCCAGACGACCGTTGGAACAAAAATAACTATTGCAGTGAAAATGTGATTTTGGGTACGGCCCATTTGTTATCCGAAGGTTAATTGCCACTGGCAAAATCATTTCCTCCAGTTTCTCAGTGCACACACTTAAATCCGTTGTCGCAAAACATGAATGTATCTGTATATAATATAATGGGTTTTTCTTTTCTTTTCTTTTAGAAATTGTATAACAAATGCTCCGAGGATGAAAATAGGAAAATAAAATACAAACACTTTTGATATGGTTCAAATTCTTCCAGCCTGACACCAACCAATTTTGGGAGCCAAGCCCACCCGAATAATGGTGCAACTGAGCCTGAGAAATTTGGAATGAAGAAAAGAAACACTTGGCCCAAGTGACTTATCTTTCTTTTCCGTATATATGATCGAGACTTGTTATGCTCTAGAAAAGTTCATATAAAGAGGCACCAATTTGATTCATACAGCTACATGAATAAGTAAATGCATGTAGGGTTCCCCTTTATATGATCTTCTCTGGAACATTACTTGGTTCCTCCTAAGAACACAAGGGTAGTCCAGCATGCACACCAGATTTTTGGATGTCCCTTCTTTTCTATACTTTGCCACATGGCACATACCCTTATATATATAAAAAAAACTGTGCCCGTAATGAGCGCAGATTTTGAATTTATTTTGAAAGCCATCAATTAGACGTATTGGCCAATGTACATTCCAAGTTTCAGCTACTTTCATTGTATAGCCTTTGAGAACACATTTTAAGCAAATGGATGAACGGACGGACAGACACCAACATGAATTTGAGGGTTTTCTTAATAAAACTCAAGAATGCAGAAACGGACTTTGCTGAAATTTGAACATATTACCTCGACGTACAAAGCATTTACTTCTGACATTTGCAGCCCATTTCGTCCAGTTGAAGCCGAGAAACAAATTTTCAGTCCCTATGATAAAGTTGCATACAGATCAGCGATCCCATTTATAAGGGAGGTGAGCTTTGCACCTCCCTTGGATACAAAGCATATTTGAAGGAATATGGATACATTTATGGTGTGATGATCCATTGAGCCAAAATCTGCAGGTGTGGAAGCCCTTCTGAACACCACTTTGTGTGTGGAACACCATCAGCCTGAGTGCTGTGTCCACTTGCTGACCCTCGATGGCTTACCAATCCTGGATGCTCTTCTCTGCCTGCTGCACACCAGTCTCTACAGACATCTTCCTGACAGGTTGAGTTATGTACTTGTAGGACTTGATTTTCTTAGCAATACATGTGTGGCAATCCCAGTGACAATATTCATTCCAAACCTATGCCAATCTGCGAATGTACATCAACTCTAAGCTTTGACACAACTTGAGTGGACTTTGTACAA
The DNA here is from genome assembly GCF_964187855.1 of Myxine glutinosa. Lineage (NCBI taxonomy): Eukaryota > Metazoa > Chordata > Myxini > Myxiniformes > Myxinidae > Myxine > Myxine glutinosa. The sequence continues at coordinate 6,594,916 of NC_136274.1, forward strand.
ATGGCTGGTGCAGGAAACAAGAAGATGATTTCGAAGCAACAAAAGCAAAAAGGCTTCCAGCAGCAGTGATGTTGGCTTGTCAACTTCTGTGCTTGCCATTTGCTATGGAGCTTGAGGAGGATAACCTAAACAAGGTGCTCATTTTCCTGCGAAATGGGGATTTAACAGACCTCCTGGTGCAGGTATTGTCCATTTCTCAGGTCCTTAGCAGTAAGTTGCAAATACTTAGTTGATCCTTCAATCTTATGCTTGTTCCCATTTAACCTCCTTGCAGCTGTGTGTGCAGCAGCCCACTGTCCATGATCTCGAGCTTCCTGTGGGCCTCCTTTTCCGACTGGTGTTGAGTGACCCAGCCTTTGTGACACAGTTTCTGACTTCTGTTACAATTCGCAATGCCGGCCCTTCGCTCAGAGGCCTCATCACCTCAGCCCACCTTTCCTCAGCAATACTGAATGATCTAATTTCTCTATTGGGTCACATCATCAGGTACTTTTGTTTGCTGCTCTAACCAACATGTTCCACCTCATGAAACAAGTTATTTCCTTCCTTTTTCTTTCCTGTTTGTCAAATCATTCAATGTTCCATTCCAAACTCGGTGAACGGGACATGCAATAAAAATGGACGAGCATACTTCAAGCATTAACTGAGTTATTGCCACAATATGTCGATAGTTGTACACCGCTCCTTTCATATTCCATCTCCAGGCGCTGCATGACATCATTGCCGAGCACCGAAGGGGGCTCTGCAATGACGCGCGATGAAAGGGATTACTCGGTTTTCACTCTGGTGTCCTTCTTGTTTGTTTTCTTTCTTCCTTTCTTTCGTGTTTGTCTGGGCGATATCTCACCAATCGTTTGAGCCAGGAAGCTGAAATTTCGGCACAATAGTGAGCAAGTACTTTGTCAAAAACTGTATTTTTTGTTTTTTGATTAATCAATTAATTGATTAGTTATTTAATTATTATCGATAAATTAAGTTCCTATTTATTTCCTTTCTCCTCTGGGCGTTATCTCAGGCACCTTTTGAGTTAGGAAGCTGATATTTGGACATAAGAATGACCAAGTGATTTGGCTATGAAGGCTATTTTTGATTTATTGATTAATCAATTAATTATTTAATTACTCGATTCATGACTTCATTAATTATTTTTTTTAAGTTACAGATTCAAATGAAACGGTGGTGGTTTAGATATTCTATTAGCCAATTGATTAATAATTTAATTATTTTACGATTCTTTATTTATTTTCGTTATTAATCATTTATTTCCTTTCTCTTCTGGGCATCCCATCCTTCCGAGGTCGGCTAATTGAGTACCAGTTCACTGGTAATTCCCTGTTTGTCGTTGAAGGCGGCAAAAAGGGTTGGCGTCAGGAAGGGCATCCGGCCGTAAAACATTGCTTCAAAAAGGGGACCAAAAAAACAACAACTACCACGGTCCCCGAAAAGGCCAACCCCCGCTTTGCGGGGAAAAATGGCCTCTAAACGGTGGTTTTTCTTCTGGGCAATATCTCAGGCACCTTTTAAGCTAGGAAGCTGATATTCAGACACGTCAGTGACCAAGTAATGTGGCTATAAAGGATATTTTTGATTTATTGATTAATCAATTAATGGATTATTTATTTATTGATTAGTCAATTAATTAATTGATTTTTTTCCCATTAATGATTTTTAAAATTAATTTTCAAAAGGTTACAGCTTTAGATGAAAGACTGGTGGTTGAGGTATGCTATTAGCCAATTGATTAATAAATTATTTTATGATTATTATTTATTTATTGTAATTATGCAATTAATCAATCAATTATTGTACACCTCTCCCTCCCAATACCGTCTATATGTGCTGCATGGCGGTGGAGAATGTTATTTATTTATTTGGCATGGGGGCAGTATACTTTGAATGTATCTGTACTTGTGTTGTTTTCTTTCTTTTTCTTTCATGGAAACACAAATGCAAGTCGATGTAAAGGTTGGTGAGGTGGAATAGAGACACAGCCCATTGGGTTTTTAATATTCTAACCCTATGGCATTCTACGTAGAACATCCCCACAGGCCGTGGATATTGTGGGTCATTTGCTGAATGGGACCGAGGCACCCCCCGCCTCGACGTGTCATAGGTCGGTTGATAAATCGCCCGACATCAGGAATGATTTGAGCGAACATGTAAGTTGTTTTTGCCTTTTTTGACACCTGTTTTCATTGCATTTTTCATTGTAACAGCTTAAATTTATGAGTCTTGTTCACTCATTCAGACGAAATTCACTTTAGTGGCATCTGAAACACCTAAAACACCTAAAACAGAACATATTTGACAGCTTTTGTTGTTGTTTAGAAAATTTTTGTTGTACTCATTCCAGTTGCCTGGCACAAGTCCGGCGAGTCACCTCAACGCAACCGTAACGGATAACCGATTCAATGGCCCCGGCCGCATCACGTGCCCATTGTCCCAATTTAATGATCAAAGAAGCAATGGTCGCAGGGGAGGGAATATACAAGAGGCAATGTGAGAGAAGTAAATGATTCAACCAACCCCTTACCCATGACTAAATACATGCCCATAATACCAACGACAAACAGATATCCTTAATTATCTAACTTATGGCCCGACAAGTAAGCACAGTAGTTAGACAGAGGGAATCACAAGAAGAAAGAATACCCCACAGGAAAGTTAGTTCTGGCAGAGAATGTGCCACTGTGTCCTAAGACTGTGTCCCGCATGCTGGGGTGGAGGAGAGGAGAGGACGTGGCTCGCGCTCTAGTAGGGCGTGGTTCGGCCCAGAATTATAGTGGCACAGACCATGGCTCTCACCTTGCCGATTCAGTGTATCTCCTTCGCTTCTGTGGTTGCTCAGCCCTTTTATCCCATTGGGCTCTTGCGTCATCGATGATGCACCACGTCCCTCCCCCTTACTCAACCTTGGCTGCTAGCTCGGTATGGTGGGCAGAACAACCCCTCCATGACCCTTCACTTTGAGCCTTCACCCATGGCTCGGCTTCACAAACCCCTCCATGACCCTTCAACTTGAGCCTTCACCCATGGCACGCCTGGCACAACAGGCAACTCTATCATTTTCCCGTTTAAGGTAGCGCCGATGGCCTAGTGAAATGCTAAAATTGAACATTCAGAGCAACAAATATCTAGTATTGTGGGAGCTGTGCTCGCACGATAAAATCGGACAAAATGGACGACGCCAGGATTTAGGTTTCTCTGAGCTATTTATTCCCAGCTCACTCAAACGAACTCCAAAGCACTGAATCAGCCCATCGAACGGGCGGCAATATATATCAGAAACTCAACACACAAAAGCCACGCCTCTCAGGCGGGGCGTGGTATGCAAATAGATAAGCCACGCCTCTCAACGGTGCGTGGTATGCAAGGCAAGCGTTCGCCCGGTAAAGGCAAGTCTCAACACGCCCGGGCGAGTCCGGACACGTGACCGCTCGCCGGTTGCGTCATCGGCCGGTGCAGGGTAATTGTGTCATGCTACCGGTAACCGCTACAGTATCATAATTCATTACTTTACTCCTAGGCTATTACATATACTAAGGATATAACTGAACTAGGTTAAGTAGTGTTAACCCCTAGGAGACATTTCCACAACATTATTTTTTCGTATGGGCAGACCTTTGGCTCCTGCAGATTACTCCTGCCCCATGACCCGTAGACAACGTCAGGAGACCATCTGCTGGTCACTCTCCTGAGGCACCCCTCGGCCGAGGTACGGGCACGTTGTTGCAGCCTCATCGGAAACTTTCTCTGTCACCCTGAAGTCCAGCCGCGTTGGCTACTTGAGCAGGAGCCACTGTTTGAAATGCTGATGATGCGTCTTGCTGATCGGGAGCCTGTTGTGCGGCATGCTGCCAGTCTGGCGTGTGGGAATTTTGCATTTCATGGACTTGGAGTAACAGCAGCAGCACTTTCATCAGCTGTGCCATACATCGCACGTCTACTACAGGTTACAACCTCAGCAAACTGCTTGTGAGATGAAAGACTTTGAGCATTTCTGTATTTTCACAACTGTATCTCATAATGAGAGCAGCATAGAATGGTAAAATGTTTGTTGAAGTTTTCAACTTGGGTTGTTGTTCGCCGTTTGAAACAAACTAAATTGAATCCCATTGTACTTGTAATGCACAGCGCGGTTGGAAGGCCAGGATAAATGTCACACTGGGCTGTGTCTCACCCTCCTACAGGACAAGCACGTGTGCACACGCTGTAATGCAGCTGCTGCTTTGGGCAACTTGGCCGTTGTGGCTGAGGCCATGGTTGGGGATGAATTGAGTGCAGCACTTCGGAATAGCTGTGCGCTTCGATGCCTTCTGCTGTCTGCATGTGAGGATGGGCACATCTCCGTACAGGAGGCCACACTCATTGCCCTCCGCACCATGAGCAAGCGTTTGCCGGCACTGTGCCAGGTACCACCAGAAACGTCCTCACCCAATGACTAATGTCCTCACCCAATGCTAAAACTCTCAGTGCACCATACTCCTTTCATTAAGGTTCATGAGCTACCTCAATCCTTACCCACCCAAATTAATATTCAGATTAAGCTAACCCTTACCCACTTACCCACCCTCCCTCCTCCCACAACCTTCTCCCTTCAACAGATCTACCGACGTCCCTGTTCTCCACTGTTGTTGTGCTTGTGTGCTTCCCTCTCTCCCCCGTCTTGTCTCCCGCTCCCTTCATTGTATGTTTTATGTGTTTGTACATGTTTTCATGTTCAGTGAGTTAGCTCTTACACGAGCCTCGATTCTGTATACAAAAAGACCCCCCAAAAAACACAAAGCAATAAAAACGAAAGCGCTGTTGCCATCACAGCTGATCTCTGTCCATAGAACGATGAATAGTAGCTTTTCATGGTCTTTCTTTTTTTTGGTACAGATTATCGAAGCTCATGTAGGAGCTAGAACACAGAACGGATCGGGAAATAACAGAACAAAAGGAACAGTAGAAAGAGGTAGGGGTGTGTACACCAACAGCAGGGTTGTGAGGGACAAAATCGAAGAAGACTTGGAGAAATAACGGATGTGGGGAAGAATTAGGGCTCGGGGAGGACACAAGGGGTGAACAAGGTTGATACAGCTGCAAACTCTCAGGAAGGAAACTTGGAGAGAGGTGGGTTTGGGGGAGCGGTGGGTTAATGAGGTATGACTTGAGATGGTGGTAAACAGCTGTTTTGAAGCATTGGAGGGAAGAGTGGGATTATTGAAGAGTCTTAGAAAATTTGTTCCACAGAGGGAAAAAAGGGATGAATGAGTGGAGGTGAGTAGTGATTCTGGATTTTGGGAGTTTCACCAGTAGGTGATTACCAGCGGACCACGTGCCCCCATAGAAACTTGGTGGGGGGAGAAGAGGGAAGAAGGTGCAAGTCCAGAAAGGAGGAGGTCGAAGATAGAGACCACCGACCTGTCTGCAATACAAAATGATAGTCCCAGAGACGCGGCTTCATTGTGAGAGATTCTAATGATTTTGAAGGCCTTACTTCACAGGCCAACTTTGAAATGTGGTTTGCACAAGCAAGAAGTATCATGGCTGACAATGACAACCAAAAGTTTGTGTGATTGAATGTTTTCAAGAAGATTTTAAAGGAAGTAGATGAGAGAGTTGTTTTTCTGAGTGACAGAGTAAGATTGTGAGATTTGTCAAGATTGAAAGACATTCTAAGTGTTTGACCAGCTTATGATTCTATGAAGCTCTGCTTAGAAGGAATAAGTGGCTACCTGTCTATCTGAAGGATGGGGGATGTCACAGCAGAGGGTGGAATCATCAGCATGGAGATAAAGGGGATTTTCCAGAGAGTCAGAAAGATCGATGATGAAGATCAGGAATAGTACTGGGCCCAGAACACTGCCTTGGGGCACTCCTGCCTTGACAGGGAGAAGAAATGAGAGCATCTCCTTGAGAGCTACACGTTGGCTACGCGAGTAGAGGAAGTCAGGTGGCCTTGAATGTGGATGTGGCCTTCGATGCCATTGGCAGAGAGTTTGGAGAGCAAGGCAGGATGCCAGACTGTATCGAATACTTGAGATATGTCCAGAGAGACGGCCCTGATCTCATGTCTGTCATCGAGAGCCTTCATCTATTGTTGTGAGAGAAGAAGCAGCATGTCCAAAGGAGAGTGGCCTGGTCTGAATCCAAACTGATGATTTGAGATGATGCCATTGCTCAAAATAAGGATTTTATGTTGACGGTGTTGACGGTGTTGATGGATTTCTGGCTTTGCTGATGATTGGAAGCCAACAGATCTGTAGTTGAAGGTTTTCCTTTTTGCACCTTTTTATGCAATGCAGTGATGTTGGCTGACTTCCAAGGAGATGGAAGATTATGGAGGGCAAATGTTAGAGTGAACAGAGCAGTAAGGATGTGCAAGAGCAACAGAGCAGGCTTTTGCAGAGCAGCCGAGCAGGACACGTGTGCCGAGGCCATTCAGGCTAATTGCGGAATCAGTCAAGGGTTGTCAGAAACCTCTCCACCTTCTCAGGTGAAAAGGACACATATGCAGGAGCAGTTGGGTACGACTAGGTAGAGTGGATACAAAGAGTGAGGGGTAGGGGACACACGATTTGGAAGCAAACACAAAATGTGGGCATTCGGCCTTCTCATGAGCAGGCTATGGTGCAATTTGAATTGAGGGAAGGGTGAGCATACTCAGGAGACGGGCGTAATAAGTTGCCACCAGTTTTTTTTAAGGAAGGAGACAAGTTTGAAAATTCAATCTTGAGATTGAACAGATGTTGTTTCCTGGCTCTCCTGAGAGTGGACAGACACTTGTTCTGGGCTTGGTGGAATGATCAGAGATTGCCTTCATTTGGAATTGTCTTCCAGGAAGAGAATGCAAGTTGTTTCAGTGCAACTGCTTCACCACAGCAATTAGTGTACCATGAGTGGGAGGATGGGTATGATAACTCAAGATGAGATGGGATCGATCTGTGCAGAAGAGAAAGCAGATTTGTGTGGAAGAATTCCCAGGTTGAGTTTATATCAGGTGTGGTAGATTATAGTACCTTCAGAAAGTATTCACACCCTTTGACTTTTCACATTTTGTTGTGTTACAGCCTGAATTTAAAATGGATTAAAGTTTAAAATGTTGTCACTGATCCCCCATAATGATCCCCCATAATGACGCAAAATACCCCATAATGATAAAGTGAAAACAAGTTGTTAGAAAGCTTTACAAATTTATTGAAAATACAACAACAACAACAACATGCATTTTAAGGCCATTTTCCCTGCAAGAGCGGGGGTTAGCCTTGCGGTCCCCATGACAATCTTCTCCATTTTGCCCTATTTTCTGCATCTCTCCTTGTTAACCCCCTTACCCGCATTTCTTCTTCGACCACCTTTAGCCAAGTCTTTCTCGGTCTTCCCCGTCCTCTACTTCCTTCTACATTCATTTCCATCACTCTTCTTTTGAAAGAAGTTCATTGAAAATGAAATACAGAAATATCTAATTTACATAAGTATTCAGCTCCCTGAAGACAATACTTTGTAGAAGCACCTTTGGCAGCAATTATAGCTTCGAGTCTTCTTGGGTATGTCTGGATCAGCTTTGCACATCTGGATTTGGGGAGTTTCTCCCATTCTTCCTTGCAGATTTGCTCAAGCTCTGTCAAGTTGGATGGGGAGTGTCGGTGAACAGTAATGTTCAAGTCTTTCCATATATTCTCAATGGGATTCAAGTCTGGGATTTGGCTGGGCAACTCGATGACTTTCACGTTCTTGTTCTGAAGCCATTCCAGTGTTGCTTTGGCTGTATGATTGGGGTCATTGTCCTGCTGAAACGTAAATATTCATCACAGTCAAAGGTCTTTTGCACTCTGAAGCAGATTCTCCTCAAGGATTTGCCTGTATTTGGCTCCATTCATTGTTCCTTCTATCCTTAATCTCCCAGTCCCTGCTGCTGAAAATCATCCCCATAGCATGATGCTGCCACCACCATGCTTCATGGTAGGGATGGTTTTAGATTGATGATGAGCTGTGCTCGGTTTCTGCCAGACGTAGCCCTTTGCATTCAGACCAAAGAGTTCAATTTTCATCTCATCAGACCACAGAATATTTTGCCTCATGCTCTGAGTCCTTCACATGCTCTTTTGTAAACTCTAGGCGAACTGTCCTGTGCCTTTTTATCAGGAGTAGCTTCCGTCTGGCCACTCTCCCATAAAGCCTTGATTTGTGAAGTGCTGCAGAGACTGTTGTCCTTCCAGCAGGTTCTCCCATCTCAGCCAAAAAAACTCTGTAGTTCTGTCAGAGTCATCATTGGGTTATTGGTCACCTCCCTAACCAAGGAGCTTCTTGTGCAGTTGCTCAGTTTGATTGGATGGCCAACTCTAGGAAGAGTCTAGGTAGTTCCATATTCTTTCCAATTCCTAATGATGGAGCTCATTGAGCTCTTGGGAACTTTGAACACTCTAGAAATTGTTTTATACCCTCCCCAGATCTATGCCTCCTCACAATTCTATCTCAGAGTTCTACGGACAGTTTCTTGGAGTTTCTGCTCTCACATGCACTCTCAACTGTGGGAACTTGTATAGAAAGGTGTGTTTCTTTCTAAATCATGTCCAATCAATTGAATTGGCCAGAGGTGGACTCCAATCAAGTCCGAGAGACATCTCAAGGATGATCAAAGGAAATTGGATGCATTTGAGCTTCATTTGGAGTGTCATAGCAAAAGGCTTGAATACTTATTGACTCAAGACATTTCAGATTTTCATTTTTAATTATTTTGTAAAAATTTCTAAAATAAAAATTCCACTTCAACATTATTAGGTATTATGTGTCGATCAGTGACAAAAACTCTCGATTTAATCCATTTGAAATTCAGGCTGCAACCCCAAAAAATGTGAAAAAGGTCAAGGGGAGTGAATCTGTGCTTTGTCCCCCCAAATATTCCCACAGGTCGCACAAGATCTGTCAGCAACCCTCTTCTCGTGAAATTGCCAAAATCAAGACTCTCTGCTCACCTTCACTCCTTCATTCCTCTTTTCTCCCGCCTCTGGAACAAACTCCCTCACTCTCTTCAATCACAATCTTCCCTCCAGGTCTTTAAAACAGCTGTTCACCACCATCTCTTATCTTCCCCCATCCAAAAGCTTGATCTCTTCTACCCCCGTTAATTCACCCCAAATCCACTTTTTTGAAATAACAATTTATTTCCTGGAAGTTCTAGCAGTGTCCATGTGTTTTATACCTCTCCCCCCTGCTTCCCATGCCCCCTCTCCCCGATGTCCCTGTTCGCTACTGTTGTACTTGTGTGCTGCCCTCTCTCTCTCCATCTTGTCTCCTGCTCCCTTTATCTCATGTTTTATGTGTCCGTTTATGTTTTTTTGTGATTAATGTTAGCTCTTACACGAGCCTCGGTCTTGTATACAAAAAAAACCTTCTGAAGGCACTGTAGGAGACTAGTCCTGAAGGGAGATTGTGGCTACAGTCCCTGCCAGTCTGCTTAAGTGAACTGCCAGACTTCCTGGTGCTGAAGCTGCCCACTGAGAATAACCAGAGAGATGGTGACTCTCACAAACACATGATCAGACAAATCAATTTGAGTGGAGAAAGAGCAGGAGACATTAGTAGGGAAGTTTAAAGCCAGCCGCTAACTGCGCATCATGCAATCTGAACTTGGGACAAACTACAAGGCCTTCATTAGCAGCTTGTTGGAATACTGCTTTCCCCTTTGGGATGGTGCCCCCACCGCACACCTTCCCCCTTTGGGCTGGTGCCCCCACCGCACACCTTCCCCCTTTGGGCTGGTGCCCCCACCGCACACGTTCCCAGCTTCCCCCTTCTTGATGCCATGGAAAGTAAGGCTCTTAAACTCATTGGCATCTCCCGTGATGAAGCTGAGGCGAGTGTCTGGAACTGTTACTTTTGCATCGCAGACCCTGTATTCCACTGCCTCCATTTTGATCTTGCACCCTATGCCCTCTGTTGGCTGTGTCCCTCCCAGGTTTCTGCAGGGTGCACAAGGTCTGCCAGTAAACTCTTTTGTTAAACTCACACAATCCAGGCTCACTGCTCACCTCCTCATTTGTTCCTCTTTTCTGTGGAAACAACTTCCCCAGTCTCTTCAGTCCTATTCTTCACTGCTGCTTCAAAACTGGCTTCTGTCTGTAGCTCTGGGGTTTAGTTTGTTCTCCACTACCTCAGGCTATCCCCCAACTATACTCATGATCTCTTCTTTACCAAATTAACCCATTCCCAAACACTCCATTTTTCCAGGTTATTGTGGTTTTACCCCTCTCCCTCACCTTTGTGATTTGTTATTTTTCTGTCATCCCCACTTTCCCCTTCCTCTTCTTGCTTTGTTTCATGCAGCGTGTTCACCTGTTATGTGGCCTTGTCCCTCTCCCCTTTATCTCACTCTCACCTTTACTCTGCTTTTGGTGTTTTCTCCCTTTCCATTTTTTTTTCTCTCTCTCTCTCTCTCTCTCTCTCTCTCTCTCTCTCTCTCTCTGTCTCTCTCTCTCTCTCTCTCTGTCTCTCTCTCTGTCTCCCTCTCCCTGTTTCTCTTTCTCTCTCTTTTCCAGAGTGAATTTAAGTTTATAAACTGTTAGATTGAATTGATGTGGTGCCAATGGGCTAGTGCAGGCTTGATGGGCCAAATGTCGTCCTCCTCTATCCAAATTCCTTGTGTACCTTGCAGGATATGGTGAGAAATGGAGCGGTGCATAAATTGTCTGTGCTCCAAGATAACCTCACCGCCCAACATCATGGCAAGAACCCGAGCGAGGCACCGTCCGTGGTTGCTGTGGCTGCACATTGCAGCAAGCTCATTGGCACACTGCAGCAAGCAAGCATCCGGAAGCAATGGACAGATGGAGGCAAGTACAAAATGTGCACGTTTTGTGAGGTACCAAGGCAGTGGAACACGTGATTCCATCATCATCATCCTCATGTCTACAAAAGAGAAAGTTGGTCTGTTAATCTTCTGATATACGCTTTGAGTTGGTACTAGCTTGATGATGTTGTGATTTACAAGGCCCTTGAGTGATTGTCAGTGCAGGTTGAAACACACCACCCCACACCTTGTCTATAACCTGTTGTCTCCCTCCTCGACCGTTTGGGCATCCATAACATTCTGGTGAAGACTATTCCAGTTCTCAACGACCCTTTGACTGAAGTAATATTTCCTCACATATAACCTGCACATCGGCACAAAGGGTTTAAGAAAGTGAGCAATCTTCGTCATCCTCTATGCGTGTGAGCATTTCCAAGGCAAACGCCTTGTGTTTAGGTCCGTCATTTGGTTTGAGTTCCTGCAGAATCTGCACCTACTCATCTGCAGAATCTGCAGAACAACTCGACATAAAACTTCAGTTCAAGGTAGAGAAAAGGGGCCCGGTCGCTCTCTGTGGGACCAGGGATCTGCCGTGAGGGAATTCCAAATCAATTTGTCTCTGTCCTGTTTTATTCTTTGTTTCAAGTTTCAAGTCAAGGTTCGTGGAAGAGCTGGAACACTGAACGGATCAGGATGCAACAGAACAAAAGGAACATACGAGAGAGGAGGGGGGGACATCACCAGCAGAGTTGAAAGACAAAATGGAGGGAGACTTGGATAAATAAGGGATGTGGGGAGGAAATTTTTGGTAGGGAGAACACATGGGGTGGACAAGATAGATACAGAGGCAATCTCTCAGGAAAAACTGGAAACTTGGAAGGTGGACTCGAGTATTAGGGTTTGGGAGCAACTGGTGCACTTCTGTTATCATTAAAAGTCTGGATCATATTTCCCTACTAGTTGTTTTCAGTTCATCCGTTTTATTTTGTAACGAGTCTGCATTAGTACAGGATACATTTATTGATTAAAATGTTGTATTTACTTGTATTTTGATTAATGTTTGTAATAAACATGTCCTCCCTAATTCCTCTTCCACCGTTACCTACCTAGTAATTGCAGACTAGGATCACTCGCAGGTGCTTGGGGGCTGCGGCGATTTCCCAATGCCCTTGTTGCTGCGGCCGCTCCCGAAGGCTTGTGTGCTGGAATCTCTCAGGGACACTGAAGGGCTAGAACTACTCTCTGGTGCTTGTGGATTGTTGCAACTGCTTCCTCACTTACTGCCAAGGTCCTCTCTGCCATCACTGGTGCTTCAAATTTATCGATGTGCTCAGCCTTTCCTCTCCTGTTACCCTCTTTCCGATGGCCAGGTATCCTCAATGGATTATTCCCTGATGTATAATCAGGTTTTGTTCTTTTTTTCCACTCTTCCTGAGCTTTCTCCTCTCATTCCATTGACTATTTATTCGGTTTGGGGCCACGTGTCTCAGCTCACATCTCCGATCCTTTAAGGTTATTTGCCAAAGTTAGAATTTCTCTCTCCTCTCCAGTCTTTTTTTTTTTTTTTTTGGATACAGGATCGAGGCCCGTGAAAGAGCTAAACCAAAGATAAAGCTGAACCAGCAACAGACGTAACTTTACCTGTCTGTTTTGGTTTAGATCGCCGAACCTCACTACCTTGTCAACTGACACGTCCGTTACTCCAATTCCACCATTTAGATCCCCAACACGAAGTGACCATCCTCTAGTTGTCCATTATAAGGTGATGAAGCTTAAAGTTCTGCTAAGGCCTAAACTGACTGCACCTGTTCTCCAATGGCAAGCTTTGAAGCAGGTTGAATAGTAGGCCGATGTAGATCGCCTGTCTCTTTCACGACTTCCGCATAACTTTTCCTCATTCCCTTCTCTCCAGCTTTTATCAGACTTAACACTTTCTTCAACTTCCTGAAGCATCTTGCCAACTTCCTCTTTAACCACTTTATGTTCCTCGAGAGAGACTTTGTCACACACTTCAGGTGCCTGGCTATCTTCAGCGGTTACACAGCAGGTACAATGTAAACTGAAAATTTTTCATGTAATTATTGGTGCATACACATTATCAGCTGAAATGTGTAAGTGTCACTTGTGCCCATTGGATACATAGTACATGTGTACATCGTTTGTTGGAGAACGTGGCGTTTGTGCCAATGACTGTACACACATGTATAGCCAGACATATTATCGACTCTTTATTGAGCAATTTGCATCAGAACCTGTTTGAATGGATGTCAAATAAAACCCAGAACCCTGAGGGGTGCAAGCACAGTTCATTCCATATCTACTGAGGTTTCCGTTCATTTGGATCAATCTTGTGTTGAATGAATGAATATATGAATGAATGAATGATCGTTTTAAGGCCATTTTCCCCCGCTAGAGTGGGGGTTAGCCTTGATGTTGTGTTGATGCATATGATGACCACCTGTCAATGTAGGCTGTTATAAAAGTAGGCACAATCAAGGAAATAATCGTCACAAAGACGAAAGACTAACAAATGGTAAACTATTAAAATGTTTGACTTTGCATTACAAAAGGAACAAGAAAGAGCAATCAGAGATTGCAAACCCTCACCAGGATGAATTTTCGGTGGTTTTAAGGCTTTTGTGTAAAAACAAATATGGCGGCCGAACCACGTGACCGATGACGTCATCATGTTTTCTTTCTCTACTAATTTATTCCTAGATTATGCTCAAGAAATTTCATCTTGATCGGATGAAGTTTTGTACTTGTCGAATTATGACGTCATAATGGAGGCACTTATGACATCATCATTAACATATTTTATTCCCCATGGAACGTTCTTTACAATGAGCCATGTCTCAATTTTTTCTATTCAGCACTTTCGGAGATATAGAGGTGCAAAGTTTTTCCGTTTTTCCAAGATGGCGGCAGAACCACGTGACCGATGACGTCATTTTTTTTTTCTCCACCAGTTTATGCCGACATGGCGCTCAAGAAATTGCATCTTGATTGGATGAAGTTTTGTACTTGTCGAATTATCAAATTATGACGTCATAATGGAGGCCTTGGGCCGAGAGAGCTAAAAATTGGGCACAGTATATTCCAAGGCAAGACAAATATGTGTGTAAAGTTTGGCGATTCTACGTGCAACGGTGTAGACGTAGTACTGAGAACAAACAGACAGACAGACAAACAGACAGACAAACCGATCAACATACTTTCTGGAATCTTTTCCAGCAAGTAACAAACAGACAGACAGACAGAACCACAAATGCAACCGACCAATATACTTGAAAAATCTTCGATTTTGTAAGTAACAAGAAAACAGACAAACAAACGGACTCAAATGCAATACCCTCTCCTCAGGTGAGGGTAATTATCACAAAAATATTAAATGACAGCGTTCCATCCCGAGTACCTTAATACCTTGTTCGCACCGCGGTTAAAACGGTTCCCCTTTGGCTGCCTTTGCTCGGACACTTCCCTCCCGAAACCCACGCCTTCAAAGTGGACGTAGAGACGCGTTTCAACACTCACGCCTATCCCAGGGAATGATCGTCCACCTACACTCTAAATCACTACACCTCATCACGACTAAACTCGTGACGTTGTACTTAGATATTCTTCTTCATCACACTTTGCTTTATCTGCCTCTAGTATTTACAGCTCACAAATAGTGTCAACCATTTTATTAAAGTTCTTGATAATCCTATGCAGTATCTATCTATAATTCCAGCAATCTCTGTGTGTCTGTGTGTCTGTGTGTCTGTGTGTCTGTGTGTCTGTGTGTCTGTGACCGCTGTTTCTCGACAACCACGGGTCCGATATACTTGAAACTTGCCAGGTATATTGCTGGGGACCCGAGGATGTGCCTTTTCAAGGTTTCATATTAATCGGACAATTACTTACCGAGCTATGTCCAAAAAACGCTGCAACCAATCAGAGAGCAGCGAGCTATCACGTGTGCCGAACGTGGCGATCAGACTCTGCCTCGGACGGCACATTTGACAGCGTATTCATTTATTTCACGTTGGAAAACTATGTTGCCGTTAAACTATGTTTTAAAACGAATTCAAACTGCGATTAAATTAAAACGATTCATCCTAACTGCGATTTGCGAACTTCCGGACAGTGACGACTTATCTTCCGGCAGCCAATCACAGAACGCTCTGTTGCGTAGGCGTGGCCGATGTGAGACGAGCGGAGCTGAGCGCGTTACGAGCTGACCGCCATTACGGTACGTAATTCGATTTCTTATGCGCATTATTTGACAGCGTATTCATTTATTTCACGTTGGAAAACTATGTTGCCGTTAAACTATGTTTTAAAACGAATTCAAACTGCGATTAAATTAAAACGATTCATCCTAACTGCGATTTGCGAACTTCCGGACAGTGACGACTTATCTTCCGGCAGCCAATCACAGAACGCTCTGTTGCGTAGGCGTGGCCGATGTGAGACGAGCGGAGCTGAGCGCGTTACGAGCTGACCGCCATTACGGTACGTAATTCGATTTCTTATGCGCATTATTTCTCCCAATTCAGTCAGAGCGAAGGGCGGAAGCGAAGAGCGTTGTTTTTTTTGTTTACGGGCGTACGGGCGGGGTAGAGCGTACGGGTAGCGTTTTTTTTTTTTTTTGGCCACGGAACGGGCACCCACGTACGGGCAATGCCCTAGTATTAGAAATGCAATGAAGCTGCGTGCGTCTGAAGCCTTCTGGTCAAAAAACCCACTGGTTGGACATCTGACATGACTCCACCCACAATTGCAACCAGGAAAATCATCCGTCTGCCATTTTGGTTCTGTATGTCACAGTTCCATATATGCTGCAGGCCTCAGGCCTCTGGTGTAAGCCCATGGGTAAGTGCAACTGGAATCTATCCGAGATATATAACCACGATGTATTATATATGTACATTATGTATGTAATCCTAGGTTTTTTTTCCAGGAACCGTATGTTGTCTATACACCACCCAAAAAAATGGAGGATTTCTATACATTTGAAGACTGGATAACAAGTCGTCTCTCATGAAAGAAATGTACGTTTTGATTACAACAAATGCAGAGAAAATAATATAGTCATGGAGGTAAATGTATGTTGATACTACAATGTATAGAAAATATGTTGGGTGGGGGAGGATGAGAACTTGGGGTTTGGTGTGTGGGTTGAGGACTTAGGGGGGGAAGTTGAGGTGAAGATGGAGGGAGGGGAGGACAGAATTGGGAGAGGGTGGTTGAGGCTTTGAAGTTACGGGTGGAGGACTTGAAGTTACGTTTTGCAATTTCCATGGGCCCGTTTTTTGCAAGCAACGCTGCAACGGGTAGACTAATAAGACGTTAATTATATAGCGAATTGTCGAATGGCAGCATCAAACTTCACAAAAACATCAACACACTGCTTAACACAATCATTCATAAAGAATTTACAACAAGCATCTTGTGTATTCGTCATATCCGCAATCAGTTCCATCGTTTATTCGTCACTTTTTTTGAAGGGTTCATTTTTATCACTAAATAATTGGTGGCCTGGAGAGTGCGGAACACAAACCACACTGACGCGTTCGTCAATCGGAACTGAATCTTCTTCAATTTTTCAACAATTTAAATAATCGATTTAAAGTGTAAGGTTTTTCTCTTCATCTTGCATTTGAACACGTCTAAGCGAATGAGGATCAACCCCGTGGGGGCTGCACTGCACTGCGTAGTTGTGCGTTCGGCCAATGCTTATTCACACTTTGTACCATTATTTACTTGCACACCATTGCAGGCAAAAGAAGATCAAAAAGGACAAATAAATTGTCCATCATATTGTGGGTTAAAAAAAAAGAAAGACATTTTGTTTTTGCCATGAACAAAAACGGATACGTCATCACGTATGTACATCACGTATGTATATACTCGTACATAGATATACATACGTATATATATACACCGCATATGCTGTTTGCAGCGGAGGTGCAGACATAGGAGCTGGTGTTGCTGCTCAAAGTGTTGCAGGTTGCGCCCTGTGGTACGTCACCTCGTCGCGGTGTGAACGACGTATAAGGGACCAGCTGATACATGTGGAACTTGTTCGATGTCCCTCAACAATGAATGCCCATTGTCGAGGCATATCGAACACGTCTTGCGTTTACCAATCACCGAGCTGGTTTAAAAGCAACATGTTGCAGCCAGCTTCATCACGACGATGGAGACGAGACCACCATCTCTTATCTTCTCCCATCCAAAACCTTGATCTCTTCTACCCCCGTTAATTCACCCCCAGATCCACTTTTCTTGAAATACCGACTTCTTTCTTAGAAGTTCTAGCAGTGTCAATGTGTTTTATACCTCTCCCACCCCCATGCCTTCTCCCCCCAAGCCCCCTCCCCCCCCCACGAAGCCCCCGCCCTCCCACAGATCTCCCGTTGTCTCTGTTCTCTGCTGTTGTACTTGTGTGCTTCGCTCTCTCTCCCCATCTTGTCTCCCGCTCCCTTTATTGTGTTTTGTGTGTCGGTTGTTTTTTTGTGATTGATGTTAGCTCTTACACGAACCTCGAAAGGCCTTGTATACCAAAATATACAAGGATGAGACCAAAAAAACCTTGTACCAAAAAAAAAACGAAACCAAAAAAACCCAAAAACCTAAACCACAAATAAATAATAAAAAAAAAGGATGAGAAAATGTCACAAGCCTGTTATTATGTAAGGCATACTAATCTGAGAAAGCAATATCCGTACGCCTTTATTTACTTCAGCCCAACAATTAGTGTAAACGGTACCGTACCTGTTGAGCTTTTCGATCAGTGGTTTGCGATATAAAATTTTAAATCGAGCCAACTCGAATTTAAATCCGGCTCATCAGTGAAAGCCTAAATGAGAACGGATAAGTTACACAGAACCAGTTGCCTTGAAAATAAGACCCTCACAGTTATGCTTCCCTACCAAAACGCTCAAGCATGAGCAAATAAACCTTTCATTTCAGAGTAGGCCTGATGACAGGCCATTTCTTGGACCTTCTGATTCTTGGATTCAAAATATCTTTTGGGTATAATTACTGGGTTCATCCCATATAAGCATCATCTCCCCTGCATGGATGCTGCACATGCACTTACAAGTTTTCTTACAAAGGATTATGTGAGTGAGGCCTCCTATTACAACACAGAGATCCCACTCAAAATGATTACAGAACAAGAAGGTAAAATAAAACTTAAACAAACTTGTACATTTGCTCCATTGTAAAAACGACGTCGGCGTGAATAAAACTTGATTCGCTGTTCCCTTTCGTACTGAGGTACAGCAGGATTGCGTTGATGAGGTCTACGACAGTCCTTCCTTCAGGTGTCGAGATGAAAGTTGATCCAATGTTTCCAAGTGTCCTTTTCAATAGTATATTTCCACTATCTCGCTCGGGCAAATGACCAAACGTCCTTTGTCAGTCCGTTCCTCGCTCCGTAAATCCACACCAGGTGTATGTACCGGTCCCGCGTCGATACTCAAACCATTATTGTGGTCACACCCTTGTCTTACCCACTCGTCCCCTCCGCACACACCATTTTAAATACATCTTGTTTCCATCAGTGGACTGCAAGATATGGTAATGAGTAAAATCAACATAACTGAATGTCCGTCAGCATTCCTATTTTGTTGCCTGGTGTTGGCTTAGCGGTTCGGGTGCCGGCGTGGGATCCTAGGATCCTGGGTTCGCATCCCGGTCGATCGCTGAATTAACACCAGGGGGGTTGACTCAGCCTGTCATCCTTCCGAGGTCGGCAAATTGAGTACCAGTTCACTGGTCATTCCCTGTGTATCACAAGAGGCGACTAACAGGGTTGGCGGCAGGAAGGGCATCCGGCCATAAAACATTGCTTCAAAAAAGGGGACCACGGTGCCTGAAAAAGGCCAACCCCTGCTCTTTGGGGAGAAATGGCCTCTAAAGGTGGGTTTTTTGGGGGGTTTTTTATTCCTATTTTGTTGCCTTTGGGATGTTGAACAAACGTGCATTCAACAGCTCCGATGAGCTAGCAACAGCTCCTCTTACTTGCATTCTCGTAAACGCTTTGGCTCGTCCCAGCAACGTCTGCAAAATAACATGAGAGTAAAATTACCAACTTTGATTTGTCTTCTGCTTAGAACATTTCCCTCGCTGTGTAGTTTAAGGCAACAAGAATTGATGCTGGCAAACCTTGTGAGGAGGTGACTGACAAAGGCAATGGGATGGAGGATAAAAGAGAAGGAGAAGGTCAAGAAAGGTGATGGGAGGGGTGGAAAAGAGGTGGAGGAAAGGATGAAGAGGAGGTGCTGTTTAAACCACACAATACTCACTCACAACCTCCCCTATTCTGGTCATTGGACCATTGGGCCGCTCCAGCTCCTGCAGGAGACTCGCTTCAAAGGCGAGCGACGCGATGCGGAAGAAGAAATCCTTCACATTCTCTCCTGTGGAGTTCACCAGGATATGGAGGAGCAAAATAACCCAAAAAGAAACTAGCATGGCTCTGTGCTTGATTCACTCACAATCAATCCAAAATACAAGTTTTTCATTTCACTGTTAATTTTCATGACAATTTGATGTAAAAAGACATGCTTAATGCTTCAACCAGATTTGTACGACACAAAGCGGGCCTTGTGAGCCCCAAAAGAGGAATGACAACACAAACTCAGAACCTCAGTGTTGACATTTGGGTTCGATTCCGTGGGGAACTGGATCGGACATAAGCTGTCCACCTGTTGCTCCCTGGGTATTACATTTTACATTTCAAGGGCCACCATCTGATAGGTTGAGATGCTTCACTCCTGGTTGTACTGGAGAAACATTGAGGACATGACAGATTTTCACAAACACTCGACCTTTGAATGAGTACCAGCCAATGGATTTTGTGAAAAATCTCCAGACATTGATAATTCTGTTCGACATTCCCAGCAAATGATCCATACAGGACATATTCTCAGCTCTGGAAATGTTCACAACCTTGTTGTGCTTGTCCAAAGCAGTATGGGGCCTATAATTATTACAATTCGAATTGTTGTTTATTTTGGAAATTACCTGTCGCTGATCATTTCAGGGGTGGAGAGGAAAAGAAAGCCGAAACAAAACTAAGAGCCGCCTACGCCTATGTCCAATTACATAAACAAACTAGAAGGGCACTAGGTAGAGCGCATACCTCCGCCAGGCTGAACAGTTTGTTTTGTATCCAAATGATAGGCCGGATCTGGTATCGGACCTGAATCAAAATCTAATCAGTTTGTTCCTGTCACCGAACCAACTCATTCACCTAGTTTAGTCATGTCATCCATAACTTTTTAAAATATCATGTTATATATCGCTTTTTTCCCAATCCCTCAATGGTGAAGAATCACTTAAAAATTAAATAATTCTCATATCCGAATATATGTTCAGATCTTCACCAAAATGGAATCGATTCCTCCTTGTCACACCCAATCGGTCCACCAAGTTTCGTCTAAATCCATCCATAACTTTTCGAGATATCCTGTTATGTATCGTTTTGCCCCGATCTCCCAATCGTGAAGAATCACTTTAAAAATTCTAGTAGCCGGATCCGAATCCGGATCTTCACCAAAATCTAATCATTTCGGCCTTGTCACATACTCTACCTCTCTGCCAAATTCGTCCGAATCCGTCCACAACTTTTTGAGATATGTTGTTCACAGACAGAGGTGAAAACATAACCTCCATCCAACTTTGGTGGCGGAGGTAAACAGTGGAAGAAAGCAAAAACTTCAATACTGCCATGTTATTCTCTATGTGGCGAGGGGATGCAAGCAACGCCATTCAAGATTGAGATGACAATATCTGCAACACCCACCCCTCCTCTCCTTCCCTCCAATCCAATTGTGTTCTAAATATTCACTAATTGTGAGACATATGCAAGACGTGCTAATTTGATGCAAGTACAATGTAAATGACACTTAACCATCACAAGTCGATGCCTTCCTGGTCCATGATACCTTCTTTTGATGAAACTGACCAATACTCTGCATTCATTGCTTTGGCCAACGTGATGGCATCCATTTCCATCCGCTTGCACTCAGAAGCCGACTGGGAAAATATCACAATCATTGGGAGTTGGTTAATGCCTTGGCCATGTCCAAAATAAAATAAATTCAAGAACGTGAAATGATTGGGGTAAAAAGGGCACATTAAGGCAAAATGCTCATCAAGGCTGCTAAAGGGTTAACCAATCCATTAAAACCCAAATGGCTTCCAAGCCTCCATGTCTTCGTGCTTTTAGGGAGGTCTAGCATCGACTACTGAATACGTGGCATGGACAACACGCGACTTTCGGAATGGCGTAATCCGCCCCAGAATGCTTGGCGCGCATGCACAGAAACCCCTGGCAACCAAGTCCATCTGGGCAGCAGCCGAACGTTTCTTGTGCGTGCGTGCCAGATACAGCCGAACGTTTCTTGTGTGTGCATGCCAGATACAGCCGAACGTTTCTTGTGTGTGCATGCCAGATACAGCCGAACGTTTCTTGTGCGTGCGTGCCAGATACAGCCGAACGTTTCTTGTGCGTGCGTGCCAGATACAGCTGAACGTTTCTTGTGTGTGCATGCCAGATACAGCCGAACATTTCTCGTGCGTGTGTGCCAGATACAGCCGAACGTTTCTTGTGCATGCGTGCCAGATACAGCTGAACGTTTCTTGTGTGTGCATGCCAGATACAACCGAACGTTTCTCGTGCGTGTGTGCCAGATACAGCTGAACGTTTCTCGTGCGTGCGTGCCAGATACAGCCGAAAGTTTCTCGTGCATGCGTGCCAGATACAACCGAACGTTTCTCGTGCATGCGTGCCAGATACAGCCGAACGTTTCTCGTGCATGCGTGCCAGATACAACCGAACGTTTTTTGTGCGTTCGTGCCAGATACAGCCGAACGTTTCTCGTGCGTGCGTGCCAGATACAACCGAACGTTTCTCGTGCATGCGTGCCAGATACAGCCGAACGTTTCTCGTGCATGCGTGCCAGATACAACCGAACGTTTTTTGTGCGTGCGTGCCAGATACAGCCGAACGTTTCTCGTGCATGCGTGCCAGATACAACCGAACGTTTTTTGTGCGTTCGTGCCAGATACAGCCGAACGTTTCTCGTGCGTGCGTGCCAGATACAACTGAACGTTTCTTGTGCGTGCGTGCCAGATACAGCCGAACGTTTCTCGTGCGTGCGTGCCAGATACAACTGAACGTTTCTCGTGCGTGCGTGCCAGATACAGCCGAACGTTTCTCGTGCGTGCATGCCAGATACAGCCGAACGTTTCTTGTGCGTGCGTGCCAGATACAACTGAACGTTTCTTGTGCGTGCGTGCCAGATACAGCTGAACGTTTCTCGTGCGTGCATGCCAGACACAGCCAAACATTTCTCATGCGTGCCAAAGATGGATTGTAACATTAAAATGACTCATAAAATTTATCGGAGAAGCTGAAAATACTTGGAAACTTGCCTGCGAGAAAGGTGTGCCTCTGCATATCGAAAGATTTTGAAAACTTCCTGATTAACTTGTGCAAAATGTTGATATATTGCAGCCCGTACTGCAAAGACTGCTGACAGCATGGACCCGTGGACGGGCTGTGGACCAGTGCGTTCTACCCGACTTCCCTGATCCGATGGGTGTCAGTGAGTGGACTTTGAACCTTGCGGGATTACCTCGTGTGAACAAGGTAGGCTTGGTGATTTATTTAATGGAGTCTACAATTGTAAAACCGATGTCATTCCCAACAGTCAGGAAGACTTCCTATGACATGATATCTGGTTTAATTTCTTATTAACAATGATGGGAAGGTCATATCTGGGGCTTGTCAATGCACAGGGCAAGTTTAAAATTTACTATGAATCATATTTGGGAGGAATGAGGCGGGCTGTATGGGATCTGACGGGCGTTATAAATATATATTATTTGTTTAGTTTCGGGGCCACGAGAAATTATACTATATACACTACCGGTCAAAAGTTTTAGAACACCTCAATTTTTCCAGTTTTTATTGAAATTTACACAGTTTAATGTCTCAATGTACTCTGAAATTAAGCATAGAACAAATAAACAATTGAAGATAAAAAAGAAATCATAGAATCATTTTGTTTAACAAAATTTAATTGAAATTTTTGACTCAGCAAAGTAGCCACCTTTTGCAGATATAACCGCCGAACACACTCGTGGCATTCTTTCTACAATGGAAATCGAATGTTGTTCGGGAAGTTCTTCCCAACACAGTTGCAGAAGTTCCCACAAATGTGTTGCACTTGTAGGTTGCTTTGCTTTCACCCTTCTGTCCAGTTCATCTCAAACCAGCTCGATGGGGTTTAAGTCTGGAGACTGTGCTGGCCATTCCATGATTTGAAGCCTACCGTCTTGTTCTTTTCCTCGAAGGTAGTTTTGACATAGCCTGGAGGTGTGTTTAGGGTCATTATCTTGCTGAAGGATGAACCCCTGACCAACTAGGAGTATACCAGAGGGTATTGCATGGCGCTGCAAAATGCTGTGGTAGCCCCTTTGGTTCAGGGTACCAATCACTCTGTGCAAGTCGCCGACTCTGGATCCAGCAAAAGAGCCCCAGACCATCACGCTTCCTCCTCCATGTTTGACAGTTGGTGTCACACACTGAGGAACCATCCTTTCACCTACTCGACGGCATACAAAAACCCTGCGCGATGAACCAAATATTTCAAATTTTGATTCATGGTCCATAAGACCTTCTTCCAGTCTTCAGTCGTCCACTGGCGGTGCTTCATGGCCCAGGCAAGCCTCTTTTTCTTATTTTGCCATCTTAGCAATGGCTTTCTTACTGCCACTCGACCTGTCAAACCTGCAGCTCGAAGTCTTCTCTTCACAGTTGAAACTGAGACTTGCTTACTTCGACCAGTGTTAAGCTGTGCTTGAAGCTGTTGTCCTGTGAGCTGCCTATCACGCAAGCTGTTGACTCTCAGAAACTTGTCTTCTGATTCTGTTGTGGCTTTGGGTCTGTCAGACCTCTTCCTGTCAGAGTTTCCTCCAGTTTCCAAGTGCCTTTTGATGGTGTCGGAAACTCTACTCAACGACACCTTGGCTTTCTTTGCAATTTCTCTAAAGGAAAGACCGACACTTTTAAGGGTTATAATGGTCTGTCTGTCTTCCTTTGTTAATTGCCTTTTTCTCGCCATTATGATAGCAATATACTACTTCCTGCAGTGCAATATTGTCCAAATAATGCTTCAGAAGGTGTAATAACAGTCTGTTCCAATACTGCTTTTATACAGACAGGGGGTTTGTAATCAAGTAATCAGCAGAGGTTGGGACACCTGTAGGAATTGTTTGCATCAACTTTCAAGGCTTAATTTACTTACATTGCTGCAGAACAGCTGTAAGTTGTTTACCCATTCTTGTTCCCTGAAGAAGGCCTTTTTTCTTACAATATAACTGTGCAATTTACATTATTTTCCCGTTTTTGCTAACCTAAACTTTTTTTTTAACCTCGAGCAGTTTACTGCTTACCTTTGTACCATTTCAGGTTATTCACTGGACAGTAAACTGCATAAATTTCAATAAAAACTGGAAAAATTGAGGTGTTCTAAAACTTTTGATCGGTAGTGTGTATATATATATTATTATTATTATTATTGTTATAAGAGCATCCGTCCATTCGTTTGTGTGTGTTTTATATCCACTGCCACCACTCAATAATTGTACTAACACAAAATCTTACGAACCAACTCCTCCCTTCCACGGGTATTTGTGGTATATTTCCTTGAGTAAGATTTGCATTCAGGAACTCAAACATTATGGTTTAACCACTTTGAAATTGCCACTCTTTCATTGAAAAAGTTAAATGTTAAAGTGACAATTTGAATTGCAGAGTGCACGCCAGGAATGGCAGGTAAAAAAGGCCTCATTTATGCAAAAGCCCTCATTTAGCATTCATATGTCATTTTGAAAGTCTCATATTGAAATGAAATCACAAAAATAGTTGTAGCTAACATCACCGAGAACAAAAACAGTTCTTATCTTAGTTTGATTCAAAAGGGCTCGTATCGATCTTACCAGCAGGTCTTTCTTACACCCCACAAGAAACACCAGCACTCTGTGAGGATCATTTTCCTTCATGGCATCCTCGAGCCATTGCCTAGACACACACACACATATGAGAGGTTATCACTCATGCAGTTTACCTCTTTAACAGTGATCCCAGGCAGGACATGCTGATAACAGAGTAAAGATAAACAGGAGACATGCTGATAACGGATTAAAGATAAACAGAAGGCATGCTGATAACAGATTAAAGATAAACAGGAGGCATGGTGATAACAGATTAAAGATAAACAGGAGGCATGCAGATAACGGATTAAAGTTAAACAGGTGACATGCTGACAATGGATTAAAGATAAACAGGAGGCATGCTGATAACCGATTAAAGTTATACAGGAGACATGCTGATAACCGATTAAAGATAAACAGGAGGCATGCAGATAACGGATTAAAGTTAAACAGGTGACATGCTGACAATGGATTAAAGATAAACAGGAGGCATGCTGATAACCGATTAAAGTTAAACAGGAGACATGCTGATAACCGATTAAAGATAAACAGGAGGCATGCAGATAACGGATTAAAGTTAAACAGGTGACATGCTGACATTGGATTAAAGATAAACAGGAGGCATGCTGATAACCGATTAAAGTTAAACAGGAGACATGCTGATAACCGATTAAAGATAAACAGGAGACATGCTGACAATGGATTAAAGATAAACAGGAGGCATGCTGATAACCGATTAAAGTTATACAGGAGACATGCTGATAACCGATTAAAGTTATACAGGAGACATGCTGATAACCGATTAAAGTTAAACAGGTGACATGCTGACAATGGATTAAAGATAAACAGGAGGCATGCTGATAACCGATTAAAGTTATACAGGAGACATGCTGATAACCGATTAAAGATTAACAGGAGGCATGCAGATAACGGATTAAAGTTAAACAGGTGACATGCTGACAATGGATTAAAGATAAACAGGAGGCATGCTGATAACCGATTAAAGTTAAACAGGAGACATGCTGATAACCGATTAAAGATAAACAGGAGGCATGCAGATAACGGATTAAAGTTAAACAGGTGACATGCTGACAATGGATTAAAGATAAACAGGAGGCATGCTGATAACCGATTAAAGTTAAACAGGAGACATGCTGATAACCGATTAAAGATAAACAGGAGGCATGCAGATAACGGATTAAAGTTAAACAGGAGACATGCTGATAACCGATTAAAGATAAACAGGAGGCATGCAGATAACGGATTCAAGTTAAACAGGAGACATGTTGATAACTGATTAAAGATAAACAGGAGGCATGCAAATAACGGATTAAAGTTAAACAGGAGACATGCTGATAACCGATTAAAGATAAACAGGAGGCATGCAGATAACGGATTAAAGTTAAACAGGAGACATGTTGATAACTGATTAAAGATAAACAGGAGGCATGCAGATAACGGATTAAAGTTAAACAGGAGACATGCTGATAACCGATTAAAGATAAACAGGAGGCATGCAGATAACGGATTAAAGTTAAACAGGAGACATGTTGATAACTGATTAAAGATAAACAGGAGGCATGCTGATACTGGATTAAAGATAAACAGGAGGCATGCTGATACTGGATTAAAGATAAACAGGAGACATGCTGATAACTGATTCAATTTAAACAGGAGGCATGCAGATAACGGATTAAAGTTAAACAGGAGACATGCTGATGACGGATTAAAGATAAACAGGAGGCATGCTGATAACGGATTAAAGTTAAACAGGAGACATGCTGATAACGGATTAAAGTTAAACAGGAGACATGCTGATAACCGATTAAAGATAAACAGGAGGCATGCAGATAACGGATTAAAGTTAAACAGGAGACATGTTGATAACTGATTAAAGATAAACAGGAGGCATGCAGATAACGGATTAAAGTTAAACAGGAGACATGCTGATAACCGATTAAAGATAAACAGGAGGCATGCAGATAACGGATTAAAGTTAAACAGGAGACATGTTGATAACTGATTAAAGATAAACAGGAGGCATGCTGATACTGGATTAAAGATAAACAGGAGGCATGCTGATACTGGATTAAAGATAAACAGGAGACATGCTGATAATGGTTTAAAGCTAAGCAGGAGGCATGCAGATAACGGATTAAAGATAAACAGGAGACATGCTGATGACGGATTAAAGATAAACAGGAGGCATGCTGATGACGGATTAAAGATAAACAGGAGACATGCTGATACTGGATTAAAGATAAACAGGAGGCATGCTGATGACAGATTAAAGATAAACAGGAGACATGCTGATAACGGATTAAAGAAAAACAAAAGACATGCTGATACTGGATTAAAGATAAACAGGAGACATGCTGATAACTGATTAAATTTAAACAGGAGGCATGCAGATAACGGATTAAAGTTAAACAGGAGACATGCTGATAATGGTTTAAAGCTAAGCAGGAGGCATGCAGATAACGGATTAAAGATAAACAGGAGACATGCTGATAACGGATTAAAGTTAAACAGGAGACATGCTGATAACGGATTAAAGTTAAACAGGAGACATGCTGATAACGGATTAAAGAAAAACAAAATACATGCTGATACTGGATTAAAGATAAACAGGAGACATGCTGATAATGGTTTAAAGTTAAACAGGAGACATGCTGATAATGGTTTAAAGTTAAAGAGGAGGCATGCAGATAACGGATTAAAGTTAAACAGGAGACATGCTGATAACGGATTAAAGTTAAACAGGAGACATGCTGATAATGGATTAAAGTTAAACAGGAGACATGCTGATAATGGATTAAAGTTAAACAGGAGACATGCTGATAATGGATTAAAGATAAACAGGAGGCATGCTGATAATGGTTTAAAGTTAAAGAGGAGGCATGCAGATAACGGATTAAAGTTAAACAGGAGACATGCTGATAACGGATTAAAGTTAAACAGGAGACATGCTGATAATGGTTTAAAGTTAAAAAGGAGGCATGCAGATAACGGATTAAAGTTAAACAGGAGGCATGCTGATAACGGATTAAAGATAAACAGGAGACATGCTGATAACGGATTAAAGATAAACAGGAGACATGCTGATAATGGTTTAAAGTTAAAAAGGAGGCATGCAGATAACGGATTAAAGTTAAACAGGAGGCATGCTGATAACGGATTAAAGATAAACAGGAGACATGCTGATAACGGATTAAAGTTAAACAGGAGACATGCTGATAATGGATTAAAGTTAAACAGGAGGCATGCTGATAATGGATTAAAGTTAAACAGGAGGCATGCTGATGACGGATTAAAGATAAACAGGAGACATGCTGATAACGGATTAAAGAAAAACAAAAGACATGCTGATACTGGATTAAAGATAAACAGGAGACATGCTGATAACTGATTCAATTTAAACAGGAGGCATGCAGATAACGGATTAAAGTTAAACAGGAGACATGCTGATAATGGTTTAAAGCTAAGCAGGAGGCATGCTGATAACGGATTAAAGATAAACAGGAGACATGCTGATAACGGATTAAAGATAAACAGGAGACATGCTGATAACGGATTAAAGTTAAACAGGAGACATGCTGATAACGGATTAAAGTTAAACAGGAGACATGCTGATAACGGATTAAAGAAAAACAAAATACATGCTGATACTGGATTAAAGATAAACAGGAGACATGCTGATAACTGATTCAATTTAAACAGGAGGCATGCTGATAATGGTTTAAAGTTAAAGAGGAGGCATGCAGATAACGGATTAAAGTTAAACAGGAGACATGCTGATAACGGATTAAAGTTAAACAGGAGACATGCTGATAATGGATTAAAGTTAAACAGGAGACATGCTGATAATGGTTTAAAGTTAAAGAGGAGGCATGCAGATAACGGATTAAAGTTAAACAGGAGACATGCTGATAATGGATTAAAGTTAAACAGGAGGCATGCTGATAATGGATTAAAGTTAAACAGGAGGCATGCAGATAACGGATTAAAGTTAAACAGGAGGCATGCAGATAACGGATTAAAGTTAAACAGGGGACATGCTGATAACGGATTAAAGTTAAACAGGAGACATGCAGATAACGGATTAAAGTTAAACAGGAGACATGCTGATAACGGATTAAAGTTAAACAGGAGACATGCTTGTAGTGAAATCGTATTCGTACTGAACCCGGGGGTGATGCTCGCTGCTCGTTGTCACCGCTGTCACCGCTAGAGGCGTGACTATAAGACCCGCTGCTGCGACGGTGCTCCGAGACTTCTCCCTTGTGACATGTTACATCGGTAGCCTCGCTAACAGTACGCATGTATAGAATATCTAGCTTGCTTGCATTGAATGATACTAGGGCATGCCCGTACTATATATATATCTAAAATTATATCCCCCCCCCTCTATTTACATGAAATGGTTTGGTCCAAAGCGAACGGCTTGCGAGTACGGTGACAATCCCCCCCCCCCCCCCTCTATTTACATGAAATGGTTTGGTCCAAAGCGAACGGCTTGCGGAGTTTGGTAAAGAAATCGCCATAGCGTGCACAAACGCGCAGGAAAGCGAATGAATCGCAAATTAGTTTTAATTAGTTGTAAAACATAGTTTAACGCCAACATAGTTTGCCAACGTGAAATAAATGAATACGCTCTCAAATGTGCCGTCCGAGGCAGAGTCTGTTCGCCACGTTCGGCACACGTGATAGCTCGCTGCTCTCTGATTGGTTGAATCGTTTTTTGGACATAGCTCGGTAACTACTTGTCCGATTAATTTAAAACCTTGAAAAGGCACATCCTCGGTTCCCCAGCAATATACCTGGCAAGTTTCAAGTATATCGGACCGGTAGTTGTCGAGAAACAGCGGTCGCATACACACACACAGACAGAGATTAGTGGAATTATAGATAGATGACTGGACCCATGAGATGTTGCATCATATACTTATTGTGTATTTCTACTTTACAGGAATAATGTGATGATCTAAATGCAATTAAACCAACCATTGGACTAAAGTTGTGTGGACCTGATTGGTTTTCCACAACACTTAATTGCATTTAAGATCCATGGCTGGCAACAAGACGCTTACGGTGTCCATCTTCAGCGCCGATCAGCAAGCCGCGGATGGAGGCCTGCAGCTGAAGCACTGGCTCCGACAACTGCAGAATCTTTTTGATGAGCCTGAGACTGCACCGACGGCTGCCGCGAAGCTAGCCACACTCCACGCAAAAATCGACTACCGGGTGTACAACGCTATCGCTCAATGCGCGACGTACGACCTCTCCATCGCCGAGCTTAAACGGCTTTACATAAAGGAGAAAAGCCCGGTGTACGCACGCTATTTGTTGCAAACACGACGTCAGCAACCCAACGAAGCAATGGACCACTATGCCCAGGAGCTCCGGCAGCTTTTGCTGGACAGCGTCAGGGAGCCACGGACGCCCGCGCAGGCTCAGGATGATCGTCTTTTAGATGCCTTCATTGCTGGGGTCTCCTCCCAGGAACTAAGGCTCAAACTCTTGGAGAAGACCGACCTGACCTTCGCTACGGCACTCGAGCAAGCGACAGTTTACACCGAAGCGCGGATGCAATCGCACACCTACGACCGCACGCGCCTTTTGGCGGGCACCACACTACACGCCCGGCCGGAGAGTGCCACCGCCGAGGACGCGGATCCGCTCGCTGAACTCCGGGATGCTCCGGAGGATGACCCAGCCCTAACGGCTGCCGTTATGACCAGCAGACCCAAGGCCTTGCGCGGGGCCGCATGCTTTTTCTGTGGAGGGCCTCGTCATGCCCGAGTCGTGTGTCCGGCACGTGACGCTATATGCCATTTGTGCTCGCTAAAGGGACATTACGCAAAAGTGTGCAGGAAAACGGCACGCGGCTCGCGTAACATTGACTCGCGCAGCCGCGGCCGCGCGGGCGCAGCGACCTTGAATGGGCTAATAGCGGAGCCCGCAAGCCAAGCCCGACACCCGGCGCCTTACCCGACTTCGAAGGGGAGGGCCCCTCTCTGCGGCCCCCTGGGCGCTCAGACGTCCTTGGCGGGCGCCACCGGACAGCCACCACCGTCTCATTCTCCATCGGGCACAAAGGCCGTGTCCTTGGCCAAACTTCGCCAAGCCCCTCGTACTCCTCGGGTCGTCCGTGAGCTAACAGCGGCCCCCGCCCCGACAAAAGAGTTAAGGCAGCTTTCAAATACGACGGAGGCCTTTCGTCAAAGCGACCAAAAATGTCAAAAGGCGATTTCGAATACTACGGAAGCCTTTTGTCAAAGCGACCACAAATGTCAAAAGGCGATTTCGAATACTACGGAAGCCTTTTGTCAAAGCGGCCAAAAATGTCAAAAGGCGATTTCGGATACTACGGAAGCCTTTTTCTGCCATAAGTGTCAAAAGGCAGTGTCAAATACTACGGAGGCCTTTTCTCGTCAGAATTGTCGGATTTTGAATCGCGAAACACCGGAATGCTGGGGAAAGCCCTCTGGTGACGATAATGGATTCCCCATGGACAACGCAGACTCCGGCCACGACCGCAAAACTGCTGCTGGTGTAGGATCCACCCGCGAGGCTGGTCCGACCCATTCGGGGGGCTCAGTCCGGCTCCCAGCAGCCTCGTCTGGCCTGGCTCAAGCCCTTATTCCCCTTATGGTTGAGGGCCATTGTGTTCGGGCCTTGGTGGATACAGGATCTACGGATAGTTTTATCGACCAGCGACTTGTGCTCCGGCATGGATGGCGGATCTGGCGGTCTATGAGACGGATCTTCATGGCTTCCCAGGGACTTCGGCTCAGCACGAAGGGGGAATGCCGATTGAAACTCGTGCTAAAGGGACGGGTTTTCCCTGATGTACACCTTATGGTTTTACCCGCATTATGTGCTGATATTCTGTTAGGACACGATTTTCTTAAGCTGCATGGACGTCTGGTAATGGAGTTTGGTGGGCCTGACACTCTTGTTGTGGGGGCGGACGACGCGCTAGCGGTGTGCGCCCTAGCGCAAATGGACGTCCAGCCGCTTTCGCTGTTCCCCAATCTAACCTCCGACTGCACCCCTGTCGCGGTAAAATCACGACGCTACTCTCGCGCGGACATGCAATTCATTGCGGACGAAACGGCTCAGCTCTTGAAAGACGGCATCATAGAACCTAGTAGGTCGCCGTGGCGCGCCCAGGTCTTGGTGGTACGCAGCGAGGCCCATCGCAAACGCATGGTAATCGACTATTCCCAAACGATTAACCGCTTTACACAGCTGGATGCCTACCCCCTTCCGGGGATGGACGCGCTAGTGCAACAGGTGTCCCAGTATTCGGTCTATAGCACTCTCGATCTCCGTAGTGCGTACCACCAGATCCCTATCTCTAGGGCGGATCGTATCTATACCGCTTTCGAGTCGGGGCAGCGGTTGTACCAATTTACGCGATTGCCTTTTGGGGTAACGAACGGGGTCGCTTGTTTCCAGAGGGCCATGGATGACCTCGTTGCGCGGGAGCACTTAACCGATGTTTTCGTCTACCTCGATAACCTTACGGTTTGTGGATATGACCAAGGGCACCATGATGCTAATCTGAAGCGCTTCCTTGAGGTCGCGCAGCGATATCACTTAACTATGAACGAGGATAAGTGCCGTTACTCCCTACGCACGATAGATCTTCTGGGGTACACCGTGACCCATGGCTCTGTCTCTCCGGATAAGGAGCGTCTGCGACCTTTGCTCGACATGGCCCCTCCATGCGATCGGGCGTCCCTGAAGCGCGACCTTGGGCTGTTCGCCCATTACTCCAAATGGGTGCAAAGTTTCTCCGCGAAACTTCGCCCCCTTGTGGCCTGCGACACCTTTCCCCTGAGTTTGGCCGCATTGACGGCCTTTGAAGGCCTTAAGACTGACATCGCCCGAGCCGCCGTGGCGACCATCGACGAGAGCGGCTCGTTCGTCCTCGAAAGTGACGCCTCGGATCAGGCCATCGCGGCGACCCTCTCCCAAGGGGGGCGTCCCGTGGCTTTCTTCTCACGGACTCTTACCACCGCTGAGCGGAGGCACTCGTCCGTTGAAAAGGAAGCGTATGCGATCGTCGAGTCTATTCGGCGATGGCGCCCGTACCTACTCGGGCGGAGCTTCCAAATCATCACGGACCAGCAAAGCGTTGCGTTCATGTACGACACCTTACACGCCCAGCGCATTAAGAATGAGAAAATCACTCGCTGGCGTATCGAACTCGCCGACTTCTGTTACACCATCAAATATCGCCCGGGGAAGGATAACCAGGCCGCCGATGCCTTATCACGCCCGGCTACATGTGCTGGTATCACCTCTTTGGAGGGCCTACGGGTGCTGCATGCCACTGCGGGCCATCCCGGCGTAACGCGTTTCGCTCATTTCGTGCGGAGTGGGAATCTCCCTTACTCGATTGACGATATCCGCCGTATCTGTCGCGACTGCGCTATCTGCGCGGAAATCAAACCGCGTTTCTATAACCCTCCCATGGGGACTCTGGTGAAGGCTACACGCCCGTGGGAACGCTTGGCGATGGATTTCAAGGGCCCCTTGCCGGTGTCGAGCGGCTCTCGCTATCTGCTCACTATCGTTGATGAGTACTCGCGATTCCCCTTTGCTTATACGTGCGCAGACATGACTGCTGCCACGGTGATGCGATGCTTACAGAACTTGTTCTCAATGTTCGGTTACCCGGCCTATGTCCATACCGACCGGGGTGCGGTCTTCTTGTCTCAGGAGGTGCGCAGCTATCTGCTCCAAAATAACATTGCGTCTAGTTACACCACGCCGTACAGACCCCAGGCTAATGGGCAGATCGAACGCTTCAACGGGATTATCTGGAGGGCCGTCATGCTCCACCTCCGGACCCTCGGCCGGGGCCTCGATAAATGGGCTTGGTCGCTACCTGCGGCGTTGAACTCGATCAGGGCTCTCCTGAGTACGGCAACCAACCAAACTCCCCACGAGCGACTTTTCCACCACCCCAGGAGCTCGGGGTGTATACGGTCGTTGCCCAGTTGGCTCGCTGGGCCCGGGCCGGCCTACCTGAAACGGGCGGTTCGCGCGAGCAAGTACGACCCCCTAGTGGACAAAGTGCAGATTCTCCAGGCTAATCCTGAGCATGCTCGTGTGATGACGTCTGATGGCCATGAGACTACTGTCTCCGTTCGTCACCTTGCCCCTTGCGGGGTCGACGACCTTAGTAGGGAATCGGACGACCCGATCGAACCCATCTATGAGACTATGGCCTCTCCCGACGCTCCCATCGCCGACAGTCCACCGACCCTCCCCTCTTC
Source organism: Myxine glutinosa (assembly GCF_964187855.1). Taxonomy (NCBI): domain Eukaryota; kingdom Metazoa; phylum Chordata; class Myxini; order Myxiniformes; family Myxinidae; genus Myxine; species Myxine glutinosa. The sequence goes on from NC_136274.1 coordinate 6,628,984, forward strand.
GGGACTACCCGGGCCCGACGACTTGGGGTTACCCCCTTCGTCACCCGACCCTGTTGGCGCCTCTGACGCCGGGGACGCAGGGATACGTGATGCCGTACCCGGGGAATTTCGGACGCGTGCTGGCAGAGAAATTCGCCGCCCGGCCCGATACGGTTGGGGCGACTGATACTCCGCTCCCTAGTCGCGCTGACGCTCACTCGCTTTTAGCCACGCGGCCGTATAATTCTGACAGGGGGAGAATGTAGTGAAATCGTATTCGTACTGAACCCGGGGGTGATGCTCGCTGCTCGTTGTCACCGCTAGAGGCGTGACTATAAGACCCGCTGCTGCGACGGTGCTCCGAGACTTCTCCCTTGTGACATGTTACATCGGTAGCCTCGCTAACGGTACGCATGTATAGAATGTCTAGCTTGCTTGCATTGAATGATATGACTGGACCCATGAGATGTTGCATCATATACTTATTGTGTATTTCTACTTTACAGGAATAATGTGATGATCTAAATGCAATTAAACCAACCATTGGACTAAAGTTGTGTGGACCTGATTGGTTTTCCACAACAATGCTGATAATGGATTAAAGTTAAACAGGATGCATGCAGATAACGGATTAAAGTTAAACAGGAGGCATGCTGATAATGGATTAAAGTTAAACAGGAGGCATGCAGATAACGGATTAAAGTTAAACAGGAGACATGCTGATAACGGATTAAAGTTAAACAGGAGACATGCTGATAATGGATTAAAGTTAAACAGGAGGCATGTTGATAATGGATTAAAGTTAAACAGGAGGCATGCAGATAACGGATTAAAGTTAAACAGTAGGCATGCTGATAATGGATTAAAGTTAAACAGGAGGCATGCAGATAACGGATTAAAGTTAAACAGGAGACAGGCTGATAACGGATTAAAGTTAAACAGGAGACATGCAGATAACGGATTAAAGTTAAACAGGAGACATGCTGATAACGGATTAAAGTTAAACAGGTGACATGTTGATAACTGATTAGGGTTAAAGAGGAGAAATGCTGATAACTGATTAAAGATAAACAGGAGACATGCTGATAACGGATTAAAGTTAAAGAGGATACATGCTGATAACGGATTAAAGTTAAACAGGAGACATGCTGATAACTGATTAAAGATAAACAGAAGACATGCTGATAACGGATTAAAGTTAAACAGGAGACATGCTGATAACGGGTTAAAGATAAACAGAAGACATGCTGATAACGGATTAAAGTTAAACAGAAGACATGCTGATAACGGATTAAAGATAAACAGGAGACATGCTGATAACAGATTAAAGATAAACAGAAGACATGCTGATAACGGATTAAAGTTAAACAGGAGACATGCTGATAACGGATTAAAGATAAACAGGAGACATGCTGATAACGGATTAAAGATAAACAGGAGACATGCTGATAACGGATTAAAGTTAAACAGGAGACATGTTGATAACTGATTAAAGATAAACAGGAGACATGCTGATAACTGATTAAAGTTAAACAGAAGACATGCTGATAACGGATTAAAGATAAACAGGAGACATGCTGATAACGGATTAAAGTTAAACAGGAGACATGTTGATAACTGATTAAAGATAAACAGGAGACATGCTGATAACTGATTAAAGTTAAACAGAAGACATGCTGATAACGGATTAAAGATAAACAGGAGACATGCTGATAACGGATTAAAGATAAACAGGATACATGCTGATAACGGATTAAAGATAAACAGGAGACATGCTGATAACGGATTAAAGATAAACAGGATACATGCTGATAACGGATTAAAGATAAACAGGAGACATGCTGATAACGGATTAAAGATAAACAGGAGACATGCTGATAACGGATTAAAGTTAAACAGGAGACATGTTGATAACTGATTAAAGATAAACAGGAGACATGCTGATAACTGATTAAAGTTAAACAGAAGACATGCTGATAACGGATTAAAGATAAACAGGAGACATGCTGATAACGGATTAAAGATAAACAGGATACATGCTGATAACGGATTAAAGATAAACAGGAGACATGCTGATAACGGATTAAAGATAAACAGGAGACATGCTGATAACGGATTAAAGTTAAACAGGAGACATGTTGATAACTGATTAAAGATAAACAGGAGACATGCTGATAACGGATTAAAGTTAAACAGGAGACATGCTGATAATGGATTTCAGTTAAACAGGAGACATGTTGATAATGGATTAAAGTTAAACAGGAGACATGTTGATAACGGATTAAAGATAAACAGGAGACATGCTGATAACGGATTAAAGATAAACAGGAGACATGCTGATAACGGATTAAAGTTAAACAGGAGACATGCTGATAACGGATTAAAGATAAACAGGAGACATGCTGATAACGGATTAAAGATAAACAGGAGGCATGCAGATAACGGATTAAAGTTAAACAGGTGACATGCTGACAATGGATTAAAGATAAACAGGAGGCATGCTGATACTGGATTAAAGATAAACAGGAGACATGCTGATAACTGATTCAATTTAAACAGGAGGCATGCAGATAACGGATTAAAGTTAAACAGGAGACATGCTGATAATGGTTTAAAGCTAAGCAGGAGGCATGCAGATAACGGATTAAAGATAAACAGGAGACATGCTGATAACGGATTAAAGTTAAACAGGAGACATGCTGATAATGGATTAAAGTTAAACAGGAGACATGCTGATAACGGATTAAAGAAAAACAAAATACATGCTGATACTGGATTAAAGATAAACAGGAGACATGCTGATAACTGATTCAATTTAAACAGGAGGCATGCTGATAATGGTTTAAAGTTAAAGAGGAGGCATGCAGATAACGGATTAAAGTTAAACAGGAGACATGCTGATAACGGATTAAAGTTAAAGAGGAGGCATGCAGATAACGGATTAAAGTTAAACAGGAGACATGCTGATAACGGATTAAAGTTAAACAGGAGACATGCTGATAATGGATTAAAGTTAAACAGGAGACATGCTGATAATGGTTTAAAGTTAAAGAGGAGGCATGCAGATAACGGATTAAAGTTAAACAGGAGACATGCTGATAACGGATTAAAGTTAAACAGGAGACATGTTGATAACTGATTAAAGATAAACAGGAGACATGCTGATAACAGATTAAAGTTAAACAGGAGACATGTTGATAACTGATTAAAGATAAACAGGAGACATGCTGATAACTGATTAAAGTTAAACAGAAGACATGCTGATAACGGATTAAAGATAAACAGAAGACATGCTGATAACGGATTAAAGATAAACAGGATACATGCTGATAACGGATTAAAGATAAACAGGAGACATGCTGATAACGGATTAAAGATAAACAGGAGACATGCTGATAACGGATTAAAGTTAAACAGGAGACATGTTGATAACTGATTAAAGATAAACAGGAGACATGCTGATAACGGATTAAAGTTAAACAGGAGACATGCTGATAACGGATTAAAGATAAACAGGAGACATGCTGATACTGGATTAAAGATAAACAGGAGACATGCTGATACTGGATTAAAGTTAAACAGGAGACATGCTGATACTGGATTAAAGTTAAACAGGAGACATGCTGATACTGGATTAAAGTTAAACAGGAGACATGCTGATAACGGATTAAAGTTAAACAGAAGACATGCTGATAACGGATTAAAGATAAACAGGAGACATGCTGATAACGGATTAAAGTTAAACAGAAGACATGCTGATAACGGATTAAAGATAAACAGGAGACATGCTGATAACGGATTAAAGTTAAACAGGAGACATGCTGATAACGGATTAAAGTTAAACAGGAGACATGCTGATAACGGATTAAAGATAAACAGGAGACATGCTGATAACAGATTAAAGATAAACAGAAGACATGCTGATAACGGATTAAAGTTAAACAGGAGACATGCTGATAACGGATTAAAGATAAACAGGAGACATGCTGATAACGGATTAAAGATAAACAGGAGACATGCTGATAACGGATTAAAGTTAAACAGGAGACATGTTGATAACTGATTAAAGATAAACAGGAGACATGCTGATAACTGATTAAAGTTAAACAGAAGACATGCTGATAACGGATTAAAGATAAACAGGAGACATGCTGATAACGGATTAAAGTTAAACAGGAGACATGTTGATAACTGATTAAAGATAAACAGGAGACATGCTGATAACAGATTAAAGTTAAACAGGAGACATGTTGATAACTGATTAAAGATAAACAGGAGACATGCTGATAACTGATTAAAGTTAAACAGAAGACATGCTGATAACGGATTAAAGATAAACAGGAGACATGCTGATAACGGATTAAAGATAAACAGGATACATGCTGATAACGGATTAAAGATAAACAGGAGACATGCTGATAACGGATTAAAGATAAACAGGAGACATGCTGATAACGGATTAAAGTTAAACAGGAGACATGTTGATAACTGATTAAAGATAAACAGGAGACATGCTGATAACGGATTAAAGTTAAACAGGAGACATGCTGATAATGGATTTCAGTTAAACAGGAGACATGTTGATAATGGATTAAAGTTAAACAGGAGACATGTTGATAACGGATTAAAGATAAACAGGAGACATGCTGATAACGGATTAAAGATAAACAGGAGACATGCTGATAACGGATTAAAGTTAAACAGGAGACATGCTGATAACGGATTAAAGATAAACAGGAGACATGCTGATAACGGATTAAAGATAAACAGGAGGCATGCAGATAACGGATTAAAGTTAAACAGGTGACATGCTGACAATGGATTAAAGATAAACAGGAGGCATGCTGATACTGGATTAAAGATAAACAGGAGACATGCTGATAACTGATTCAATTTAAACAGGAGGCATGCAGATAACGGATTAAAGTTAAACAGGAGACATGCTGATAATGGTTTAAAGCTAAGCAGGAGGCATGCAGATAACGGATTAAAGATAAACAGGAGACATGCTGATAACGGATTAAAGTTAAACAGGAGACATGCTGATAATGGATTAAAGTTAAACAGGAGACATGCTGATAACGGATTAAAGAAAAACAAAATACATGCTGATACTGGATTAAAGATAAACAGGAGACATGCTGATAACTGATTCAATTTAAACAGGAGGCATGCTGATAATGGTTTAAAGTTAAAGAGGAGGCATGCAGATAACGGATTAAAGTTAAACAGGAGACATGCTGATAACGGATTAAAGTTAAAGAGGAGGCATGCAGATAACGGATTAAAGTTAAACAGGAGACATGCTGATAACGGATTAAAGTTAAACAGGAGACATGCTGATAATGGATTAAAGTTAAACAGGAGACATGCTGATAATGGTTTAAAGTTAAAGAGGAGGCATGCAGATAACGGATTAAAGTTAAACAGGAGACATGCTGATAACGGATTAAAGTTAAACAGGAGACATGTTGATAACTGATTAAAGATAAACAGGAGACATGCTGATAACAGATTAAAGTTAAACAGGAGACATGTTGATAACTGATTAAAGATAAACAGGAGACATGCTGATAACTGATTAAAGTTAAACAGAAGACATGCTGATAACGGATTAAAGATAAACAGAAGACATGCTGATAACGGATTAAAGATAAACAGGATACATGCTGATAACGGATTAAAGATAAACAGGAGACATGCTGATAACGGATTAAAGATAAACAGGAGACATGCTGATAACGGATTAAAGTTAAACAGGAGACATGTTGATAACTGATTAAAGATAAACAGGAGACATGCTGATAACGGATTAAAGTTAAACAGGAGACATGCTGATAACGGATTAAAGATAAACAGGAGACATGCTGATAATGGATTAAAGATAAACAGGAGACATGCTGATACTGGATTAAAGTTAAACAGGAGACATGCTGATACTGGATTAAAGTTAAACAGGAGACATGCTGATACTGGATTAAAGTTAAACAGGAGACATGCTGATAACGGATTAAAGTTAAACAGAAGACATGCTGATAACGGATTAAAGATAAACAGGAGACATGCTGATAACGGATTAAAGTAAAACAGGAGACATGCTGATAACGGATTAAAGTTAAACAGGAGACATGCTGATAACGGATTAAAGATAAACAGGAGACATGCTGATAACAGATTAAAGTTAAACAGGAGACATGCTGATAATGGATTAAAGATAAACAGGGGACATGCTGATACTGGATTAAAGTTAAACAGGAGACATGCTGATAACGGATTAAAGTTAAACAGAAGACATGCTGATAACGGATTAAAGATAAACAGGAGACATGCTGATAACGGATTAAAGTTAAACAGGAGACATGCTGATAACGGATTAAAGATAAACAGGAGGCATGCTGATAACGGATTAAAGTTAAACAGGAGACATGCTGATAACGGATTAAAGATAAACAGGAGACATGCTGATAATGGATTAAAGATAAACAGGGGACATGCTGATACTGGATTAAAGTTAAACAGGAGACATGCTGATAACGGATTAAAGTTAAACAGAAGACATGCTGATAACGGATTAAAGATAAACAGGAGACATGCTGATAACGGATTAAAGATAAACAGGAGACATGCTGATAACGGATTAAAGATAAACAGGGGACATGCTGATAACGGATTAAAGATAAACAGGAGACATGCTGATAACGGATTAAAGTTAAACAGGAGACATGCTGATAACGGATTAAAGATAAACAGGAGGCATGCTGATAACGGATTAAAGTTAAACAGAAGACATGCTGATAACGGATTAAAGATAAACAGGAGACATGCTGATAACGGATTAAAGTTAAACAGAAGACATGCTGATAACGGATTAAAGTTAAACAGGAGACATGCTGATAACGGATTAAAGTTAAACAGGGGACATGCTGATACTGGATTAAAGATAAACAGGAGACATGCTGATAACGGATTAAAGTTAAACAGAAGACATGCTGATAACGGATTAAAGATAAACAGGAGACATGCTGATAACGGATTAAAGTTAAACAGGAGACATGCTGATAACGGATTAAAGTTAAACAGGAGACATGCTGATAACGGATTAAAGATAAACAGGAGGCATGCTGATAACGGATTAAAGTTAAACAGAAGACATGCTGATAACGGATTAAAGATAAACAGGAGACATGCTGATAACGGATTAAAGTTAAACAGAAGACATGCTGATAACAGATTAAAGTTAAACAGGAGACATGTTGATAACTGATTAAAGATAAACAGGAGACATGCTGATAATGGATTAAAGTTAAACAGGATACATTCTGATAACGGATTAAAGATAAACAGGAGACATGCTAATAACGGATTAAAGATAAACAGGAGACATGCTGATAACGGATTAAAGTTAAAGAGGTGACATGCTGATAACGGATTAAAGTTAAACAGGAGACATGCTGATAACGGATTAAAGTTAAACAGGAGACATGTTGATAACTGATTAAAGATAAACAGGAGACATGCTGATAACGGATTAAAGTTAAACAGGAGACATGTTGATAACAGATTAAAGTTAAACAGGAGACATGTTGATAACAGATTAAAGTTAAACAGGAGACATGTTGATAACTGATTAAAGATAAACAGGAGACATGCTGATAATGGATTAAAGTTAAACAGGATACATTCTGATAACGGATTAAAGATAAACAGGAGACATGCTGATAACGGATTAAAGATAAACAGGAGACATGTTGATAACAGATTAAAGTTAAACAGGAGACATGCTGATAACGGATTAAAGATAAACAGGAGACATGCTAATAACGGATTAAAGTTAAAGAGGTGACATGCTGATAACGGATTAAAGATAAACAGGAGACATGCTGATAACGGATTAAAGTTAAAGAGGTGACATGCTGATAACGGATTAAAGTTAAACAGGAGACATGCTGATAACGGATTAAAGATAAACGGGAGGCATGCCGATAACAGATTAAAGTTAAACAGGAGGCATGCTGATAACAGATTAAAGTTAAACAGGAGACATGCTGATAACGGATTAAAGTTAAACAGGAGACATGCTGATAATGGATTAAAGATAAACAGGAGACATGCTGATAATGGATTAAAGCTAAGCAGGAGACATGCTGATAACAGATTAAAGTTAAACAGGAGACATGGTGATAACGGATTAAAGTTAAACAGGAGACATGCTGATAATGGATTAAAGATAAACAGGAGACATGCTGATAATGGATTAAAGCTAAGCAGGAGACATGCTGATAATGGATTAAAGTTAAACAGGAGGCATGCAGATAACGGATTAAAGTTAAACAGGAGACATGCTGATAACGGATTAAAGATAAACAGGAGACATGCTGATAACAGATTAAAGATAAACAGGAGACATGCTGATAACAGATTAAAGTTAAACAGGAGACATGCTGATCACTGAATAATGTTAAACATGTGCATTCGCATTCCCTTCCCAGCCAGAGCAAGAGCTTGATCAGTAATGTGAACAGCTGCACTGTGTTTAGACCTCACTGTTTCTCACTGCCGCTAATGTTAAGCACCTAAAATCCACATGTATGTTGTTCAAACATGCCTCCTGTTCATCTTTAATCCATTATCAGCATGTCTCCTGCTTAACTTTAATCTGTTATCAGCATGTCTCCTGCTTAACTTAAATCTGTTATCAGCATGTCTCCTGTTTATCTTTAATCCATTATCAGCATGTCTCCTGTTTAACTTTAATCCGTTATCAGCATGTCTCCTGTTTATCTTTAATCCGTTATCAGCATGTCTCCTGTTTAACTTTCATCCGTTATCAGTGTTACGTGCTCCTCCCCGACCCCCTGGTCATGGTGTACCTCCGAGCCCCGAGAGGAGTCACGGCAGAAAAATGTGTTATTATGTGTGTCAAAGATCAATGGAGAAGCCACCCCAATTGTTACTCACAAACAAATATTGTATTGAGATCACACAAGAATAACGGTACAACAACAATAGTATTCAAAAGCACAATCAATATGTCCTATTAGTATGATGGTGCCATCAGTTTTGCAATATATAACTCACTGTGCTCCAAGTGAGTGTAACAAGAACATTCCCCAATGTCTCTTATTCCCGGCTCCAAGACATAGTTGATTTGCTCCAGCGATCGCTAGAACGATGTCCAAACGACCAGAATCCCGTGCGGATGGCCAGGGCAGTCACACAGCCGAAGCTGTACAAAGTCGCCCTCAAGGCGACTGGGAAATCCAAAGGCGCCCTGCAGGCGACCGAGAGATCACACCCTCGGGTATGGACGAATTAGCCTTCCAAATCCACGTCACACACACGCCCCAGTTCGACGTCTGAATGCGGTGAGAATGGTCGAAAAGAAACGAAACCGCGAGCGAAGCACAAATCCGAGTCAAAATGGCCGACGACCCGGTCTTGTTGCGCACGGTACGGCGATGATTCTCTCCTGAATCGATCGCAAAACCTGACATGCAGGTTGACCGGTCACAGCGGTGACAACTCCGTCGTAGGAATTCCTCTCCTGGAAACCCGAAAGTTCACTTGTGACTCTGGCTCGCCAACGTTCGCTTCAGAACCCGGAGCAACTCGGCTTTCTTGTCCGACTCATTCGCTCCGCCATTTTTTCTCTCCTTCCGCTTCATCGTCGTCCGGTTCCGGTTTCATTTAAAACCTTAACCTTTTTACTTTTCGATAACAATAACCGCCATTTCCCTCAAACCACAATAATAATAATACATGGAACCAGAAATGTTTCAAGTGGATGAAAACCACAACAGCGGAAGTGATGAATCCGTAACAATCAGCATGTCTCCTGTTTATCTTTAATCCGTCATCAGCATGTCTCCTGTTTATCTTTAATCCGTCATCAGCATGTCTCCTGTTTATCTTTAATCCGTCATCAGCATGTCTCCTGTTTATCTTTAATCTGTTATCAGCATGCCTCCTGTTTATCTTTAATCCGTCATCAGCATGTCTCCTGTTTATCTTTAGTCTGTTATCAGCATGTCTCCTGTTTAACTTTCATCCGTCATCAGCATGTCTCCTGTTTATCTTTAATCTGTTATCCGCATGTCTCCTGTTTATCTTTAATCCGTTATCAGCATGTCTCCTGTTTATCTTTAATTTGTTATCAGCATGTCTCCTGTTTATCTTTAATCCGTTATCAGCATGTCTCCTGTTTATCTTTAATCCGTTATCAGCATGTCTCCTGTTTATCTTTACTCCGTTATCAGCATGTCTCCTGTTTATCTTTAATCTGTTATCAGCATGCCTCCTGTTTATATTTAATCCGTTATCAGCATGCCTCCTGTTTATCTTTAATCGGTTATCAGCATGTCTCCTGTTTATCTTTAATCCGTTATCAGCATGTCTCCTGTTTATCTTTAATCCGTCATCAGCATGTCTCCTGTTTATCTTTAATCCGTCATCAGCATGCCTCCTGCTTAACTTTAATCTGTTATCAGCATGTCTCCTGTTTATCTTTAATCTGTTATCAACATGTCTCCTGTTTATCTTTAATCAGTTATCAGCATGCCTCCTGTTTATCTTTAATCCGTTATCAGCATGCCTCCTGTTTATCTTTAATCCGTTATCAGCATGCCTCCTGTTTATCTTTAATCGGTTATCAGCATGCCTCCTGTTTATCTTTAATCGGTTATCAGCATGTCTCCTGTTTATCTTTAATCCGTTATCAGCATGTCTCCTGTTTATCTTTAATCCGTCATCAGCATGTCTCCTGTTTATCTTTAATCCGTCATCAGCATGCCTCCTGCTTAACTTTAATCTGTTATCAGCATGTCTCCTGTTTATCTTTAATCTGTTATCAGCATGCCTCCTGTTTATCTTTAATCCGTTATCAGCATGTCTCCTGTTTATCTTTAATCCATCATCAGCATGTCTCCTGTTTATCTTTAGTCTGTTATCAGCATGTCTCCTGTTTAACTTTCATCCGTCATCAGCATGTCTCCTGTTTAACTTTAATCTGTTATCAGCATGTCTCCTGTTTATCTTTAATCCGTCATCAGCATGTCTCCTGTTTATCTTTAATCCGTCATCAGCATGTCTCCTGTTTAGCTTTAATCTGTTATCAACATGTCTCCTGTTTATCTTTAATCTGTTATCAGCATGTCTCCTGTTTATCTTTAATCCGTCATCAGCATGTCTCCTGTTTATCTTTAATCCGTCATCAGCATGTCACCTGTTTAGCTTTAATCTTTTATCAGCATGCCTCCTGTTTATCTTTAATCTGTTATCAGCATGCCTCCTGTTTATCTTTAATCCGTTATCAGCATGTCTCCTGTTTATCTTTAATCTGTTATCAGCATGTCTCCTGTTTATCTTTAATCCGTTATCAGCATGTCTCCTGTTTATCTTTAATTTGTTATCAGCATGTCTCCTGTTTATCTTTAATCCGTTATCAGCATGTCTCCTGTTTATCTTTAATCCGTTATCAGCATGTCTCCTGTTTATCTTTAATCTGTTATCAGCATGTCTCCTGTTTATCTTTAATCTGTTATCAACATGTCTCCTGTTTATCTTTAATCAGTTATCAGCATGCCTCCTGTTTATCTTTAATCCGTTATCAGCATGTCTCCTGTTTATCTTTAATCGGTTATCAGCATGTCTCCTGTTTATCTTTAATCCGTCATCAGCATGTCTCCTGTTTATCTTTAATCCGTCATCAGCATGCCTCCTGCTTAACTTTAATCTGTTATCAGCATGTCTCCTGTTTATCTTTAATCTGTTATCAACATGTCTCCTGTTTATCTTTAATCAGTTATCAGCATGCCTCCTGTTTATCTTTAATCCGTTATCAGCATGCCTCCTGTTTATCTTTAATCGGTTATCAGCATGCCTCCTGTTTATCTTTAATCGGTTATCAGCATGCCTCCTGTTTATCTTTAATCCGTCATCAGCATGCCTCCTGCTTAACTTTAATCTGTTATCAGCATGTCTCCTGTTTATCTTTAATCTGTTATCAACATGTCTCCTGTTTATCTTTAATCGGTTATCAGCATGCCTCCTGTTTATCTTTAATCCGTCATCAGCATGCCTCCTGCTTAACTTTAATCTGTTATCAGCATGTCTCCTGTTTATCTTTAATCTGTTATCAACATGTCTCCTGTTTATCTTTAATCCGTTATCAGCATGTCTCCTGTTTATCTTTAATCGGTTATCAGCATGCCTCCTGTTTATCTTTAATCGGTTATCAGCATGCCTCCTGTTTATCTTTAATCGGTTATCAGCATGCCTCCTGTTTATCTTTAATCCGTCATCAGCATGCCTCCTGCTTAACTTTAATATGTTATCAGCATGTCTCCTGTTTATCTTTAATCGGTTATCAGCATGCCTCCTGTTTATCTTTAATCGGTTATCAGCATGCCTCCTGTTTATCTTTAATCCGTCATCAGCATGCCTCCTGCTTAACTTTAATATGTTATCAGCATGCCTCCTGTTTATCTTTAATCGGTTATCAGCATGCCTCCTGTTTATCTTTAATCGGTTATCAGCATGCCTCCTGTTTATCTTTAATCCGTCATCAGCATGCCTCCTGCTTAACTTTAATCTGTTATCAGCATGCCTCCTGTTTATCTTTAATCGGTTATCAGCATGCCTCCTGTTTATCTTTAATCGGTTATCAGCATGCCTCCTGTTTATCTTTAATCGGTTATCAGCATGCCTCCTGTTTATCTTTAATCCGTCATCAGCATGCCTCCTGCTTAACTTTAATATGTTATCAGCATGTCTCCTGTTTATCTTTAATCTGTTATCAACATGTCTCCTGTTTATCTTTAATCGGTTATCAGCATGCCTCCTGTTTATCTTTAATCCGTCATCAGCATGCCTCCTGCTTAACTTTAATCTGTTATCAGCATGTCTCCTGTTTATCTTTAATCTGTTATCAACATGTCTCCTGTTTATCTTTAATCCGTTATCAGCATGTCTCCTGTTTATCTTTAATCCGTCATCAGCATGCCTCCTGCTTAACTTTAATCTGTTATCAGCATGTCTCCTGTTCATCTTTAATCTGTTATCAACATGTCTCCTGTTTATCTTTAATCAGTTATCAGCATGCCTCCTGTTTAACTTTTATCAGTTTGTCCAATAACAGTAAGATGAGGAAAGTGGTACACACATTAACGAGGCATAACTCACCTGGAGTGGTCCAAGCTTTCAATGTCGGACAAATCGAAGGCGACCAATAGCACTGCAAAACGTGAACACGATACATCACACAAAGCAATTCTCCATTTTACAATCATCAAACTGACGCTATTGGTGTTTCCCCAGTGACGTTTTGTCAGAAGGAATCAAACATCGTGTTCACAGGGTTTCAAGAGGCTCCGTTTGGACAGTCTACATACCTTGTGCTGCCCTGTAGTATGCAGATGCGATACACTTGAAGCGTTCTTGACCAGCCGTGTCCCATCTAGGAAGAGAAAGGTGAGGTCTCATCAAAGGCACCTGGTAGAGAGAGGAACTATAGTTCAAGATGTCTGAGGTCTCTTCATAAGGCATCAACGTTATCAGGAACATCTCCATGAAACTTCACCACACAATGATAAACTCAAGTCTCTATATAAATTAATGTGATGCCTCATATACACATTGAAACGGCTTCCTAAAACCAAGCTAAGCATTGGGAATGTGAAAGTCAGTGGTTCCCAAAGTTTGGAATCACATTCGCCTCGCGGTACCGGTGCCTATGATAAAAGATTGTCGAAGAAAACACTTTAGACATGAAACCCCACACTCAAAAACGTGGATTTTGAGGGGGTTTTCAAGTTCGGGTCACGACCTTGGGTTTGGGAACCCCTGCTCTCCCTACGTTTGAGAGTACTTTTAGAGAAAAACAATTCATTCTTATTTGCACAAGTTGTTTCATTACATATTCTGAATTGAGGGTTACACCTTAAGGATATTAATCTGGTGACTTTTTACCCACTGTCACCTGACCTTACATCAACTTATATTTCGTATACAAAAACAAAGTACCTCATTGGTATACCAGATTTTCTGAAATGTAAAAAAAAAATGAAAATGGGGAAAAAAGGAAGAATTTCCTCCTCCCCAATGGAAGCCAACCTATGGGGTTTTTCCATAATGTATCCTTTTCAAATGCCGATTGTCAAGAAAGGAAGCAGCACGTCCAATTTTTAAAGTCTTTGGTATGACTCGGCCGGGTCGGAATGGAACAGCCGACCTCCCAGATTCGGTGCAAACATGCTAACCATTATGTGTGCCATGAAGTGTGGTGGTAGCTGTGAGCATTTTTAAAGTAAGCAATGATTGCTCCACAGGGCAGCGGTTACGTCGTCCGAAAATAATTTGAAACCTGACCAGGGTAGTCACAGGATGGCTACTCTTTTTTGAAGATGCAGTTTAGCTTTAACATCCATTTAAGCTTATGTTGGGATATGGGACAGCCGGCTTAACACTTTTGATGGACGACACCTTCACTGACTCAATAAACTGCCTGCATTTACCAGGATGACAGTTTACAGTTGTGTCAGGAATTAAATAGGAATCAAAATTACAGACCTTGAAGGTAGGCTATGAGCCAGACCCCCCAAATTGACCGGTCGGTACCATACAGATGGAGTAAGGCTCATTGTGATTTTTAGCAAGATATATGTCCCTAGATATGAAAAAAAAGTGATAGCAGTGTATAACTCTCGGCCATCTCTGTGTTATCACCCGAAATATTATTATACGCCCGCTTCGCTTCGCCAAAAAATGTGATATTTGCTAAAATTGGAATAAATATGTTTTTAAGGACCACAGAGTGCCAATAATTTGCATACTGGATGCCAACTAATGTAGTAATAGAAATATAGAACATTTGTGGGGGTTATTTATCAAATTTTTGATATAATGACAAAAAATATGTTAAATTTAGTGAAAAAGTGGTCGAAATCGCTTCGAGTTCAGAATTCACATTGTACATTTTTGTCAATATTTCAAAAATGAAAACTCCCAGAGTAACATTTGACCCCTCAAAATCTTCACAAGGAACCACTGCATTGGAATATATCATTACCTTGTAATATGGTGGTTGTTTGGGGCACATATTTTGGTAAAGTTCAAAATATGTTCAACCATACCCCCTAATTTTGATATTATAGGTGCTAAAGGGTTAAACATTACTGTATTTGCATCTGTATTACCCAACTAAATTGTTATTTCCTTTTGTCATTCCAGGTAATG
Organism: Myxine glutinosa; assembly: GCF_964187855.1. NCBI lineage: Eukaryota > Metazoa > Chordata > Myxini > Myxiniformes > Myxinidae > Myxine > Myxine glutinosa. The sequence continues at coordinate 6,644,194 of NC_136274.1, forward strand.
TGGTGGTGGTGGTGTTAGTGCTTGCCCAGTATTGCTCGTACAATCGCAATGGAAGAACAAACCAGAGATGAGGCCGAAGTGCCAACTGGAAGACATTGTATCATTCACAAGGAATCATTGAGTATTGATCCAAATGAACAACTTACCAGTCCACAAAGTTTTGAATCATGGAAAACCCTAATAAATGCTGCTCAAGTAAGAGATCACTCCCCTATTCTTGACATCGCTAAATCGGTGACAGACAAGGAGATTCCAGTGATCTTCTACCAGAGGAAATGTACAATGTGAATTCTGAACTCGAAGCGATTTCGACCACTTTTTCACTAAATTTAACATATTTTTTGTCATTATATCAATATTTTGATAAATAACCCCCACAAATGTTCTATTTTCTATTACCATATTAGTTGGCATCCAGTATGCAAATTATTGGCACTCTGTGGTCCTTAAAAACATATATTTATTCCAATTTTAGCAAATATCACATTTTTTGGCAAAGCGAAGCGGGCGTATAATAATATTTCGGGTGATAACACAGAGATGGCCGAGAGTTATACACTGCTATCACTTTTTTTTCATATCTAGGGACATATATCTTGCTAAAAATCACAATGAGCCTTACTCCATCTGTATGGTACCGACCAACCCCCTTGGCTCATAGCCTAAGGTGGATTTGCAAGCTCTCAGCTATCCTGTCAGTTTGTGATGCAATGTCCCTGAATGTCAAACTACAAAGAACGAAAAACTTTGCTTGAACTGTGCACATCTTTCATCCAAACGTCGAGCCATCTGTCCCATTCGCTACAAACGGCTGCTTCTTCCGGTGAAAGAAGAAGGGAATGGCACTCACTTTGAAATGATAGATGAAGCTTGTAAATTGATGAACGATTTGTACAGAGAAAGTGATTGGGGTTAGGCAGAGTAAAATAAACTGTGGATTTCCACCCAAACATGGATTCTAATTAAGGAGAGGAAGAAATTGAAACACACACTGGAAGATTGCAAAACACAGAGGATAGAGGAAGGACTGCAAAATAAATGTCTTAATCAAGACAAAGCTGTGAAAAAAAATCTGCACAGAAAGATTTAAAAAATTACATCGAGAACATGGCGGAAGAAACAGACAGCAGGAGAGAAGGGAGATATGATGGCGGTTTATAAGATCTCCAGACAACTAACCACAGACAGACCAAACAATCAAGTAAAAGCTAAACAAGGAAATGCACTCACTTCAGAGAGGGGGAAGATGGGCAGAACACTTCAAGGAGGTTTTGAATAAAGTGAACAACAACAGACAAGATGACATTGAAGAATGGACAGGAAGGGATCTACCGATTGATGCGAGACCAAACAGGCTGAAGTATGAGACGTTATCGTAACTCTGAAGAACCGGACGGTACCAATGGGCGGATAACATAAATGTAGAATAGCAGTATCAATATAATACTCCACATGCTCAATGCGATTGGAAACTTGACCAGCTTGCCGAAAGCAAATGTGGTGTAACAATCAAACTACCAAAGAAAGAGGCCATATCAGAATGTGGGAACTGAAGAGGAGCGACCCAGCTGTGCATTGCCAGGAGAGCGATTTGCAGTATAATGATGAACAGGATGCAATAGGTTGTTGATAGTATCATACAATAGGAACAAGCTGGGTTCAAGAGAAACAGGGGATGCAGGGATCACATCTTCACATGAAGAGCAACAATCAAACAATGCAATGAATGGAATGCAAACCTTCACCTATTATTTATTGACTTTGAAAAGGTGTTCGGCAATGTGGGAGATACCATGACAGTACGGAGTATCAGATACATCTGTGCAGATAATAAAGAGTACCTACAATGGATACTAAGTAGTGGTAGACCAATATATCGGTCAATACCTGGCATTTCGAGGTTCTCGGCAGCAGCCGATGATTGCACCGATATGACCGATATATAATAATAATAATAATAACTAGAACTGCCACTTTATAACTGCTGGCAGTGATGACCGGTTTACTCTGCTTTCCCGCTTTCATACAACCCCTTTCATTGGACATGCTTTGATACAACCCCAATACACACACACACACACACACTTCCCCCCCCCCCCCCCCCCCGCACAGACACACCCCCCCCCCAAGACACACACATACACACACACATCCTCCCCCCCCCCCCCCCCCCCCACACACATATCCACACACACACACATCCCCACATACACACACACACACACATCCCCACACAAACACACACACACACACCCCCCCCCTAATCCCCCCCAACACACACACACACACACACCACCACCATCCCCCTCACCTCCCCCCCCCCCCACACACACACACATCCCCACACACACACACACACACACACACATATATCCACCCCCCCCCCCCCAAGACACACACATACACACACATATCCTCCCCCCCACCCCCCCACACACATATCCACACACATGCACATCCCCACATACACACACCCTAATCTCCCCTACACACACACACACACACACACACACACACCACCATCCCCCCCACCACCCCACATACACACACACACACACACACACACACACACACACACACACACACACACACACACATCCACACACACATCCACACACCCCCTCTAATCCCCCCCAACACACACACACACACACACACCACCACCATCCCCCTCATCCCCTCCCCCCCCCCCCCCACACACACACACACACATTTTACCACAACCCCGCATTCACATTATTATATATATTTTTCTCCATCAATTTATCACGAGATGATGCTCAAAAAGTTTCATCCTGATCGGATGAAGTTTTGTACTTGTCGAATTATGACATCATAATGGAGGCAAATATGACATCATAGTTCACAAGGCTTATTCTCCATGGATAGTTCTTTACAATGAGATATGTCTCAATCTTTTCTACTTCGTGCTTTTGGAGATATAGAGATGTAAAATTTTTTGGTTTTCCCAAGATGGCGGCCGTACCACGTGACCTGTGATGTCATAATTATCCTCAAAAGATTATTCATGCCCAGGCGCACCTATGGTGAAAATTTCATGTCAATCCGTGCAAAGACTGCAGAGAAAGCGATTTTTAAAAGAAAATAAACCTGAAAACCGCAGAGGCAGAATTATTTATTTGGTCTGAGAAGCCTTTGCGAGGTTTCTTCTTCTTCAGCCTCTCACAACTGTGTGAATATGCGATCTTTTCAAAAAAACTCGGAATTTGGCCAAATCTGTTTTATTTGTTTGCTAATAAACCTCAGCCATTGCCAAATCTGGAATTAGAATTTTATTTGAGGTTCAAATTACCCCGTGAGATCGTGTCAAACGATGCCTTCATGGCTGCACATGTGATAAATAATTAATTGTCCACACTTGAAGACTCTTCTTCTTCACGCAATAACAACTTCTAGCTTCCAGACCGTACATCCAATCATCTTGAAATTTTGCACACTTGTTACTCTTCATGACTTCTACTGTAGTATGAATTTTCACGTCGATCAATGAAGCGATTCAAGAGATATCCATTTTGTTTAATTAACGATATCTGCCAAACCACATGACCTATCGCAAATTCCAAAAGGACATTTTAGTAGACTGACATGCTGAACAGATCTGTGAAGTTTCCCCTCGATTGGATCACAAATGAGGGAGGAGCGAGGTTTCAAAGGTTTATGCTTAAAAACGTCATAACTCTGAAACCATGTGACGCATGCTCACTGACTTTTTTGTTCGTCATGGTTATGCGATTATGCATGCCACGTTTGGGCTCGATCTGTTCAGCCGTTGCGGAGAAAAAGGGGGTTTTCGTGTTTTTCACGAAAAACAATATGGCGACCGAACCATGTGACGTATGACTTCTAAATTTTTTGCATTCTGAGTTTTTTTTAACTAAGGATCTGGGAAAAAAATATCATTTTCGTGGGAGCAAATACAGTCACGTGAAAAAGTAAGTACACCCCATGTAAAATTTTGACTTTTTCAACATATTTCAACATACAGCTATTTGATCTTCATTTCAACATTATTGAGAGATAAAGGTGATATAATATAACAAATATCATGAAACATTTACATTATGTAGCCCATTGTATAATTTAAATAAACATAAATGCAAATTTCGCATGTGGAAAAAGTAAGTACACCCTTGGCTCCAATAGGTGGTATTGCCCCCTTTGGCAGAAACAACCTCAAGTAGGCATTTCTTATCACTGTCTACCAGTCTCTGACATCGACTGGGAGAAATTTTTTCCCACTCCTCGATGCAGAATTCTTTCAGCTGTGCGATGTTTGAGGGGTTTCTTGCATGCACAGCTCGTTTCAAATCCCCCCACAACATCTCGATGGGATTTAGATCCGGGCTTTAACTTGGCCATTCCAGAACCCTCCATTTCTTTCTTTTCAGCCATTCCTTGGTGGATTTACTGGTATGTTTAAGGTCATTGTCATGTTGCAAGGTCCACCTTCGGTTGAGCTTCACCTTTCCGACAGATAGCCTCACATTATCCTCAAGCACCTTCTGGTACAATGAAGAATTCATAGTGGATTCTATGATGGTGAGCTGCCCAGGTGGCACACTTCAACAACAAAGAGCAAACCAAACTAAATGTCTGAGGTTTAAATAAGACAGGTTCCTCCAAGATCCTCTCTAAAGATGTTCTAATCATTTGCACCTGAGCTGGTGCACCTGATTCTAATTTTAGGTATTTGAAGTAGTGATAAATGTAGGGGTGTACTTACTTTTTCCACATGCGAAATTTGCATTTATGTTTATTTAAATTATACAATGGACTACAAAATGTAAATGTTTCATGATATTTGTTATATTATATCACCTTTATCTATCAATATTGTTGAAATGAAGATCAAATAGCTGTATGTTGAAATATGTTGAAAAAGTCAAAACTTTACATGGGGTGTACTTACTTTTTCACGTGACTATGTGTTTGAAGAATTCTAACCTCTTAGAAGAATAATGTTAGCATTTTTAATATACTAAATAAACATGTTTTTTGGTCCCATTGCAGAGTTCTTTAGAATGAGCCATTACTCAAATTTTTACATTGAGCGGTTTCGGAGATATAGAGGGGCAAAGTTGAAGGTGTTTTACAAGATGGCGCCCATACCACGTGACCTATGACGTCATAATTAGCATTTAAAAATTCTACGAGCCTAGCCGATCATTTGATGAAAAATTCCTGTCAATCCGACCAGCGGTTGCTGAGAAACTTGATTTTAAAATTTTCGGAGGTGCAAAATAGGGTGGAAGAATAATAATAAGAAAACTATGGGAATAATAATAGGTTGACTCTCCATTTCATGGAGAGTAAACCTAACAATAATAACAAAAAAATAAAAATAAAAAAGCCTTTCCTTCTCGTGATGCTCGGCAGCTTGATGACGAAAGGGTTTCCGGTTTTCTGGATAAAAGACCAAGAATGTAAGGAGTGCAGACTTTTTACTAACTAGTATACCCATTCCCCTATGGAAGTGGCAGGAAGGATCATCATGCTATTATCCTCTCTGGGTATATATACAGTAGATATAGGCGTAGGTCTGTTCATCTATGGTGAACACGATAAGTATAGAATGCCTCAAGGATGTCGGGATTCCTCCAAATTTCTATCAGTTTTGTGTTAAACAGCAGTAGTGATGGTTGAAAAAGGAAAAAGGTAATCATACTTGTTTGTGGTTTATAATATTTTTGAATTCCCTGTAATAAAATTTACTTCCGTAAGGGTGTCGGGGGCAATATCACGTCACAAAATCCCCTTGGGGGGAGCGGATAGTGGCCTTGTAAAAACGACACAATACGTTATTTATGCACCTTAACACGGAGTTCACCCAAGATGCATACATCCCTTGGGAGTGGGCAAATAACATCGCTACAACCACTATCATGTGACCCCTTAATCCTTCTGTAAAGTTTGGTTGCGATTGGATAAGTAACGACCGAATGTATCACGGTCAGACAGACAGACATCAGATTGAGTATTTAGTTTGATAAGATGGAGAGTTCAGACCTAATGAAGAAAATGATGTTCACACAAGTGCCCCAAAACTTTTCATTTTCAAATAATCAAATAATTTATTTTCAAAGTTTTTCCCAACTCTTTTGCTTTGGTTTTATACATTTTATAATTCAAAAAGATGGGGAGTAGCAGCTTAACTCGAAAGATATGCTGCTGTTTACAATTCCTCAGTACTTCTCTGTGTTTTATCGTGAATAATATATTTCCGCAATAACTTAAGAATGGCTGAACGGAACCAAGTCAAACTTGGTACATGTATGTATAATGATGTATAGGTAAACTGGTTAGATTATGGGGTCAAGAGATTAAAGATCAGATGTCCTGTTAGATTTTAAAAAATCTGTTACCATGCTAACTTGTGAACCAGTTATGGGATTTAGACCAAACTTGGTATAAGTACATATTATGATGCAAAGACGAACTGATTCGATTTTGGCGTCAAAGGTCAGGTCAGGTAAAAATGTGATACTTGAGAACAGTTTTAGGGGATTTAAGTCAAACTCTGTGCAAGTATGTATAATGATGCACTAATGTGGGTGGAGACATATCTTGCTTGACGTCAGGACGTCAAAGAGTTTTGTTTAATCATAAAATTTGAAAGGTGAAAACCAAAGGAATGTTAGGGGATCCCTTCCAGCCTCTTCTTTTTTTTACAGCAGAAACCTTACAAACCCTGTTAACCTTTATGAACTTCGCAGGGAATCCAATCCGTTGACTGCGTACTACGTTTGCGGCAGAGCAGTTGGCAGAACGTTTAGGGTTACGTGTTTGAAGCGTGTTCAACTTGCACAAACGTCTCTGCTAAGCCGCCCCCGGCCCCACGAGACCAAAACTCACATCTGGAGGCTGAACGGAATGCCGCATATCTCAAATCGCTCCACCTCGAAATCCACTCCGATGGTAGCCTTGTAGTCTGCATCAAAAGCATCTTTGCAGAACCTACAGGAGCAGGATCCAAGCAGAGCTACTAAAAGAAAACTCGAGCTTTCCAATTACGATAAATGTAAAAACATTCATTGGATCATAAACTTTTTATTTATTTTTTCTTGCAGCTTGGTTAGCAATTCCTTGGAAATGCATCGGGATTACAAAAAAGAAGTTGCGTACTTTGCAGCTAGATGTCAAGCAAGGATTTGAACCCAGTATGGTGAAACCAATCAAATGTGGAATGCCGAATAACGACTGAGAGATCAATGTAAGGGATAAAAGGTGTTTTTAGCGTATAATTGCCACCAGAGGTTAACAAATCTACCCGAGGATTGGTGGACCAGGGTGGGGAGAGGAAGAGTTTGCTCCGTACAATAAAAAAAAAAAAAAAATGGTCTCACCTGTGGATCAAACAGGTTTTTCCCACCGCTAGGTCTCCAACAACCACAACCTTAGAGATCTTCAGGCTGGCACAGGGAACACCATTTGGACATTATTTCAGGATGAGTATGGAGCACACGTTGTAATGTTAAATGGAAAATAATGACAATCATGCCTCAGCATGTGACCAATTTAAAGAGGAGAAAAACACGTGACCGAGTTAAATAAAATCAGAAGGGCAAGGTAAAGATGATGTTCAAAACATTCCTTTCAAATGCTTCACACACAGAACAAAACATTTAGAATATGAATCTTTCCAGAACTTTACCATGCACTGCAACGAGCACAAGTTTTCCACAAAATACCATTGATTAGGTTTAACAGGGCACATGTAATAAATAGTATTTCTCATAAAGGAAGAGTTCTGAAAAATGTAAGGATCACGAAGCAAAGAAGTGCAAATCCAAAGTTTCGACACAAAGCAAGTGTGGCTCATTTTGAGGGTAACGTTGTCTCGGGGCCGTTCCCGTGCAACGGCTGCCAGGTTTCAGATCAAGGACTCCGAGCAGGCCACACATGGAATTTGAATAGATTGTACTGATCCGCAGGCTGAGCAACACCACAAATGATTGGTGCTGTCTGCTCAAATCCCTGCACTTCCTACAAGTACTGTGAAGGCCCACAGGCGTTCTTTAGAAAACTTCAAACCTACGGAGACTGTCCAAAAATAAGAAAGGGCCAGTGGGAACGATGGTGTAAAGGTGTATTGTGTTGCAAGATAGAATATAAAGTTATAAATAAGCGTGCTACTCCATACTGACCATTTCTGTCACACCAACATTTTTTTTTGTAAATCAGTTGTAAGCAACATAATAGCCTGGCGCAGGCTTAGCAGTTAGGGTGCGGCTTGGGATCCGAGGATCCTGGGTTCGTTGGCTTTGCGGTTTGGGATCCGAGGATCCTGGGTTCGTTGGCTTAGCGGTGAGGGTGCCGGCTTGGGATCCGAGGATCCTGGATTCCTTGGCTTAGCGGTTCGGGTGCCGGCCTGGGATCCTAGGATCATGGGTTTGTTGGCTTAGCGGTGAGGGTGCAGGCTTGGGATCCGAGGATCATGGGTTCCTTGGCTTAGCGGTTCGGGTGCAGGCTTGGGATCCTAGGATCATGGGTTCGTTGGCTTAGCGGTTAGGGTGCAGGCTTGGGATCCGAGGATCCTGGGTTCCTTGGCTTAGCGGTTCGGGTGCTGGCTTGGGATCCGAGGATCATGGGTTCGTTGGCTTAGCGGTTAGGGTGCAGGCTTGGGATCCTAGAATCATGGGTTCGTTGGTTTAGCGGTTAGGGTGCTGGCTTGGGATCCGAGGATCATGGGTTCGTTGGTTTAGCGGTTAGGGTGCTGGCTTGGGATCCGAGGATCATGGGTTCCTTGGCTTAGCAGTTAGGGTGCAGGCTTTGGATCCTAGGATGATGGGTTCGTTGGCTTAGCAGTTAGGGTGCTGGCTTGGGATCCGAGGATCATGGGTTCATTGGTTTAGCGGTTAGGGTGCCGGCTTGGGATCTGGGTTCGTTGGTTTAGAGGTTAGGGTGCCGGCCTGGGATCCTAGGATCCTGGGTTCCTTGGCTTAGTGGTTATGTTGGAACCCATCTGTGGATCGGTCCCATCGGCCGATGGGTCTGACCCATCTGTGGATGCACGAGAAATGACAATGCAGACCTATCGGCCGATGGGTCTGCGCCATCTGCGGATGTGTTGTTCACCTTGAAGGAATGTGTTGACAGAATGGTGCTCTTCAATCAGGTACACAGTCATTGGAATTACATGTGGTAGGAATTTAACAGAGATGATTTTTAAATGTTTTATTTAACTTTTATTTTTAAAATTTAAATTTTATTTTTTAATTTAATTTAAATTTTATTTTATTTAATTTAATATAAAGGAATTTAACATTCCCCTCCGCCATTATCAGAAGAACACCTAATGTTTTGTATGAATGTTGAGTATGTTATGTAAAGCTTTCCTAAAACTGCCATGTACTGTATCTGTTAATTACAAAATGTATTGACAAAATGTATAAATAGATGGGTAGAAATAGATAATAAAACATTTAAAAATAATCTCTGTTAAATTCCTACCACATGTAATTCCAATGACTGTGTACCTGATTGAAGAGCACCATTCTGTCAACACATTCCTTCAAGGTGAACAACACATCCGCAGATGGCGCAGACCCATCGGCCGATGGGTCTGCATTGTCATTTCTCGTGCATCCACAGATGGGTCAGACCCATCGGCCGATGGGACCGATCCACAGATGGGTTCCAACAGTTAGGGTGCTGGCTTGGGATCCGAGGATCATGGGTTCGTTGGTTCTTTGGGTTCTTTGGATCATGGGTTTCTTTTTTGTAATCCCGATGCATTTCCAAGGAATTGCTAACCAAGCTGCAAGAAAAAATAAATAAAAAGTTTATGATCCAATGAATGTTTTTACATTTATCGTAATTGGAAAGCTCGAGTTTTCTTTTAGTAGCTCTGCTTGGATCCTGCTCCTGTAGGTTTAGCGGTTAGGGTGCCGGCTTGGGATCTGGGTTCGTTGGCTTAGCGGTTAGGGTGCCGGCTTGGGATCCGAGGATCCTGGGTTCCTTGGCTTAGCGGTTAGGGTGTTGGCTTGGGATCCTCGGATCCTGGGTTCCTTGGCTTAGCAGTTAGGGTGCCGGCTTGGGATCCTAGGATCCTGGGTTCCTTGGCTTAGCGGTTAGGGTGCCGGCTTGGGATCCTAGGATCCTGGGTTCCTTGACTTAGCGGTTAGGGTGCCGGCTTGGGATCCTAGGATCCTGGGTTCGTTGGCTTAGCGGTTAGGGTGCCGGTTTGGGATCCGAGGATCCTGTGTTAGAATCCCGGTCGATCGCTGAATTAACACCAGGGTGGTTGACTCAACCTGTCATCCTTCCGAGGTCGGCAAATTGAGTACCAGGTCACTGATAATTCCCTGTGTGTCGCAAGAGGCGACTAGCAGGGCTGGCGACAGGAAGGTCATCTAGCCGTAAAACATTGCTTCAAAAAAAAGGGACCAGGGTTCCTGAAAAAGGCCAACCCCTGCTCTGCGGGGAAAAATGGCCTCGAAAGGTGGTTCAGTTGTAAGCAACATGACCACGCCAAACCATGTTCCATCGAATGACATCACGCAAGGGACAAGAGGCAATTTGAGGCTAAACCTCAGTGTCTTGTTTGATTGGAGGAATCACAACAATTTAATTTGTGTGCGACTGTGCGTGTTGATAAAACATGCCGACAGACTGCGTCAGCGACACCACATGTTTGATTGGAGGAATCACAACAATTTAATTTGTGTGCGTGTTGTTCAAACATGCCGACAGACTGTGTCAGCGACGCCACATAAGTGTCATTTTTGTTTCCTACTCTTTATGCCTGCAGGCAAATTCTTGGCAAAACAAGAAAACTCAAGGGTTTGACAACTCTAATAAGAGGCAACAACAAAAGCAACCATGACAAAACGGGCAATTAAAAAAAATCTATAAATCGTAAATTATGCAGCCTGACCGATAATTAGGGTTCGACTTTGTACCCATTAAAATGCATGCAACCATGCAGCATAAACTGTGACAAGATGCACTGAACATTTCACACCTGCTCTACGAACTACCTCTGCGAGAGCAAAGGTATATATATATATATATATATATATATGAATGATCGTTTTAAGTCCATTTTCCCCGCTAAAGCGGGGGTTAGCCTTGCGGGTCCCATGACAATCATGGTTCCCTGTTTAAGGCAATGTTTTTTATGGCCGGATGCCCTTCCTGACGCCAACCCTTGGTCACGCTCTTACGATGCGCAGGGATACGGTGTACCTATTCTAAACCGGGGTACACACCGGGATCATTCATCCCAGCAAGCTGGTACTCAATTTGCCGACCTCGGAAGGATGACAGGCTGAGTCAACCCCCCTGGCGTTAATTCAGCGATCGACTGGGATTCGAACCCAGGATCCTAGGATCCCAAGCCGGCACCCTAACCGTTAAGCCAAGGAACCTAGGATCCCAAGCCGGCACCCTAACCGCCAAGCCAAGGAACCGAGGATCCTCGGATCCCAAGCCGGCACCCTCACCGCTAAGCCAAGGAACCGAGGATCCTCGGATCCCAAGCCAGCACCCTCACCGCTAAGCCAAGGAACCGAGGATCCTCGGATCCCAAGCCGGCACCCTCACCGCTAAGCCAAGGAACCGAGGATCCTCGGATCCCAAGCTGGCACCCTCACCGCTAAGCCAAGGAACCGAGGATCCTCGGATCCCAAGCCGGCACCCTCACCGCTAAGCCAAGGAACCCAGGATCCGAGGATCCCAAGCCGACACCCTAACCTCTAAGCCAACACCAGGCTATATATATATATACACACACGTCATATTTGATGACTAGGAGAAAACCAAAAAGTGTGGACAGATTAACTAAATTGTAGAAATTGAGGACATTGAACACCAGAAGTAGCATGTCTACGCTTATGCTATTTTTTGTGTTTCTCTTCTCCAATTTGACTAAAGTCCAGGAATTTATTTAGGTCAAATTTGGACACCTTTTGGGCAATTCCATGGTTACTCATGTTACACTTTTAATGTACTGTGCTGTCTCTTAGTGTTATCATTTCCTTACGAGTTTGACTCCTAAGTTTGTTTTTCCCACAGTTGTTACATTATACCCAGACCTAACTCAGCACAAAAGCAGAATTCCAGAAATAAGTTTCATGTATGCTGGATTAAAGAGGGAAAAAAACCTATAGTCCTTAGACGTGCATAAAATGGCAATAGGCTTTATTACCTCCAACACCAAAGGTGGATGGAGATTATGTTTTCACCCCTGTTTGTCTGTTTGTCCGTTTGTGAACAAAATATCTCAAAAGGTTGTGGACGGATTCGAACGAAATTTGGCAGAGATGGAGCGTATGTGACAAGGACGAAATTATTAGATTTTGGTGAAGATCGGATTCGGATCCGACTACTGGAGTTTTTAAAGTGATTCTTCACCATTGGGAGATCGGGCCAAAAACGATATGTAGCAGGATATCTCGAAAAGTTATGGATGGATATGGACGAAACTTGTTGGACAGGTTGTGTGTGTGACAAGGAAGAATCTGTTCAATTTTGGTGAAGATCCAGATCTGGCTAGTAGAATTTTTTAAGTGATTCTTCACCATTGAGTGATATGGCCAACCAGGCGGAGGTATGCTCTCTTCTGAGTGCCGTTCTAGTTATTTTAAGTGTTCTCTTGCAGATAATTATTTTAAATAAATGTATGGTTGAAATCGCTAACCTTGTGGTACACATATTCAGTGAAAAGAATATTCTTTGATTCATGATTTTCAGAGAATTGACAAAATATATGGTTACTCATGCCACAGCTTATCCGAACATATCCAAAATAACTGCACAAAGTTGCTCACAGTTTTAGCTAAAAAGTGCTTATCCAACAGTTCTAAGTTGTGATGCAACAACTTTTTGTGTCCCCACAAATTCTGTTTTTGTAATTTAAGAGCTTTTTTACCCTTTAAGTTAAGTTACATAATATAAAAATGTGTAAGGTTTCAATGTAGATCCACCTGAACATGGTTTTCTTTCAATTCTCATACAGTTGATTTCTCTGTCTTCAGGATATCTAACAGCACAACCCATCCTCATCATCCGTCTCACCCACATCACTCTGTGACCGCCCATCCTCATCATCCCTCTCACCCACATCACTCTGTGACCGCCCATCCTCATCATCCCTCTCACCCATGTCATATAACTACCCATCCTCATCATCCCTCTCACCCACATCACTCTGTGACCGCCCATCCTCATCATCCCTCTCACCCATGTCATATAACTACCCATCCTCATCATCCCTCTCACCCATGTCATTATATAACTACCCATCCTCAACATCCCTCTCACCCATGTTATTATATAACTACCCATCCTCATCATCCCTCTCACCCATGTCATTATATAACTACCCATCCTCAACATCCCTCTCACCCATGTCATATAACTACCCATCCTCAACATCCCTCTCACCCATGTTATTATATAACTACCCATCCTCAACATCCCTCTCACCCATGTTATTATATAACTACCCATCCTCATCATCCCTCTCACCCATGTCATTATATAACTACCCATCCTCAACATCCCTCTCACCCATGTCATATAACTACCCATCCTCAACATCCCTCTCACCCATGTTATTATATAACTACCCATCCTCATCATCCCTCTCACCCATGTCATTATATAACTACCCATCCTCAACATCCCTCTCACCCATGTTATTATATAACTACCCATCCTCAACATCCCTCTCACCCATGTTATTATATAACTACCCATCCTCATCATCCCTCTCACCCATGTCATTATATAACTACCCATCCTCAACATCCCTCTCACCCATGTCATATAACTACCCATCGTCAACATCCCTCTCACCCATGTTATTATATAACTACCCATCCTCATCATCCCTCTCACCCATGTCATTATATAACTACCCATCCTCAACATCCCTCTCACCCATGTCATATAACTACCCATCCTCAACATCCCTCTCACCCATGTTATTATATAACTACCCATCCTCAACATCCCTCTCACCCATGTCATTATATAACTACCCATCCTCAACATCCCTCTCATCCATGTCATATAACTACCCATCCTCAACATCCCTCTCACCCATGTTATTATATAACTACCCATCCTCATCATCCCTCTCACCCATGTCATTATATAACTACCCATCCTCAACATCCCTCTCACCCATGTCATATAACTACCCATCCTCAACATCCCTCTCACCCATGTTATTATATAACTACCCATCCTCAACATCCCTCTCACCCATGTCATTATATAACTACCCATCCTCAACATCCCTCTCATCCATGTCATATAACTACCCATCCTCAACATCCCTCTCATCCATGTCATATAACTACCCATCCTCAACATCCCTCTCACCCATGTCATTATATAACTACCCATCCTCAACATCCCTCTCATCCATGTCATATAACTACCCATCCTCAACATCCCTCTCACCCATGTCATTATATAACTACCCATCCTCAACATCCCTCTCATCCATGTCATATAACTACCCATCCTCAACATCCCTCTCACCCATGTTATTATATAACTACCCATCCTCATCATCCCTCTCACCCATGTCATATAACTACCCATCCTCAACATCCCTCTCATCCATGTCATATAACTACCCATCCTCAACATCCCTCTCATCCATGTCATATAACTACCCATCCTCAACATCCCTCTCACCCATGTCATTATATAACTACCCATCCTCAACATCCCTCTCACCCATGTCATATAACTACCCATCCTCAACATCCCTCTCACCCATGTCATATAACTACCCATCCTCAACATCCCTGTCACCCACATCACTCTGTGACCACCCATCCTCCACCCCGCAGACATATGAAACACATACATTTGCTCAGCATTACTCTCATATCCTGAATATTATACCTCGTCCCATACAAAAGTCCTCCATGCAAACACCTTTTATTTTTTGATTTTTTTGGTATACAGAGTCAAGGCTCGTGTAAGAGCCAACAAATGACACGCGAAAACATGCACGGACCCATAAAACATACAATAAATAAAGGGAACGAGAGACAAGAGGGTGACAGAGAAGAAAGCATACAAGCACAACAACAGGAGAGAACAGGGAGGTCGGTAGATCTGTGGAAGGGAGAGGGCTGGGGGGGGGGGGGGGGAGCGGGGGAGGAGGAAGGTAAGGGGTACACAGTATAAAGCAAATGAACACTACGAGGAATTTCAGGAAAGAAGTTTGAGATTGAAAGAGGTGGATTTGGAGTAGATTAGCCGGGGTAGAAAAGATCAAGGTTTTGGATGGAGGATGATAAGAGATGGTGGTGAACATGGTTTTAAAGACCTGGAGGGAGGAGTGGGATTGAAGAGAGTGTGGGAGTTTGTTCCAGAGGCGGAGTTTGTGGGAGTCTACCTCCAAATACATTCAAAACTAACTATCATCACAGTCTATAGAAATCCAGCAATTTTCCCCTTGCAATCATCCATCCTCATGAATGCTGTAAGACGAGTTAGGAATTCAAAGATGGAGAACTTATCAATAAAGAAAACACACCAATAATACACTTTTGTAAGCTGCAGACGAGCCAGACAAATAGTGAACTCATCGAGCAGATAAGGTGGTGGTAAAAAGGGACCAAGATGAAAAAGTTTCGCTTATATTTTATGGCGGACCATAAAGTATCCAAGGAGGCTCTGCTCACCCCAAATGGCCCGTTTTGTCCTGCTGGCAGGCGTTCCTCACCCTGCCGTCCATGTGTGGTTTGGACTGCAAACAGGCCTCGGTCGTGTAGCACTGCAAACACAGCATGTGGATTACAATCGCCCCCCACGCAGGACATAGTCTAAACGTTTTCAAATTCGTTCCTCGTTGTTTAAGGATCCATGGCGAGCAAAACGAGAGCGCAAAAGTTAATAATGAGGTCTGCCACAATCGTTTTACAGCTATCAACCCTACAAGCTTAGCATCATTCCATTGCTCTTTGTACTTTAATTTAATGTGTCGTATCATCGCCAATGCGAACATACCTTTGGCAGATTTTCAACAACACGATCCCAAGAAATTGGAGACATGAAGTTTCGTCTCGGGCTGGTCATTTTGCACAGTGTATTGAGCCTGTGATACAGAAATTGATTAGAAATCATAACTTTCCTCCTCAATGTATAGTTATACCTCATTTACACCACATCGCAGCGCCTTGTGAAGGGGTGTAACCCCTTGAACAGGGCCGAACAGACTCGCTTTCCTGTCCACAACTTCATCGAAAACAGCACAGGCCATCGTAAAAGTGATTACGTAGCCTTTTTATGCTCGACAAAAGCAAATCGGCAATATGTTTGTAATAATATATAGATGGTCCGAGAAATGACCATCATTGCTAATGCTATCACGAAGACCAGAATTCATAATAATTCGTACTTTGCAGTGATGGAACCGCCATTCACCGCTGTAAAAACTTGTTGAAATAACCCATAAACTTCTCAAACATGGTGAGTTTGAAACAATATGAACAAGTATGAAACAGCCGTCAGACTCACCGCAGGTGCCTGGTTCGAATTCTGATGGGCACGTCAAAGCGACCCCAACACGCGACCCTCCGTCGGATCTCGCGTCTAAATACCGTGTTACAATACAGATTGGGAGCCCCAAAACGGTTCAGCATCACACCGATAGGCGTCATGTGTCTGGATCTAATTAGGCCAAGCAACATCGTACATGTGATGCGGTGTGGGACTGCAACCAATTATCCCCATAATTCGTCCCAATACCATCAAATGAAGCGTCCACCACAGCCAGAATTCACCACAAGACCAGTTATCTATAATAATAAAAGAATGTGTGTCAGTCAGTTAGTGTGTGCGTCTCCTCCATAACTCCAAAATTATGAAATCTAGTGGCCCAAAACGTTGCATGCATACTAAGGGAACTACAAGGGGGTGCATGGATGAAAACTGGGTATTTGGGTAAACTTAAACACCCCTTTTGAAGGTAATTAACCGGCTTCCAAAATAAAAACGAAAAGAGGCTTTATCTTTGGTCAGCCCACTGTCCCTCACAGCAGTCCTTAAGCTTTGTTTCAGCCTACTCAAAAACGCCTCGCCTTGGAACAGGTGCAACAGATTCTGCACGAAGCGTTCAATTTTATGGCGTAGCCCATGGGGCAAAGCCGTCTAGAACAGTGTTTTCCATCCGTATGTACTGTATGTATGTCCCCTCAAACGTGTACAAATCAGAGCTGAGGATCTGGTCACATGACAGGGTGATATGATTACGTCTGATGTAATTACGGCGTACAACGGCTGACTCCACACTCCGCCATTTTGTTTCCTATGCCATTCAGGCCAAATATATCGTTGTACCTGGCATATATCACAATCGCCATGCTCTATCTTTACGTTTTTTATTCAGTGTGAAACAAACAAACCAATTGTTAAAATGATCATCAAATATCAAAAGCATAGACGTTACGGATCTTACAATGACACATTACGTGTAGGCCTTAGGCTTCATGTCCCACCTTCAGGCTGCTTCGGACAAATTAAACCCAGGTTTCTTAATACAGTAGTATTGTTTAAGTAATAATAATAATAATATAGTAAATATCACCATAACACTTTTATCCCAATGTCGTGAATGCAAAGTTCATGGATTGAAGCGGAGTATGGTTCATGAATCAATGATAAGCAGTGTACAGTACTAATAACCACAGAAGTAAGGAATTGGCCTCGGTTTTTTGATTGTAATATCATTTTCATAATATGCACATGCTGCAGGCCGACTAACCTTCAATGTTGTTTTATAGTGAGATCATATAAACTCAGGAGCAGATCGAGAGTGAAACTTGGAGGGTTAATAGCTCCCAAGAAAATATTGCTTTAAAATATAAATGTTGCAAAATGAGTACCAACTCTCAAGGAGGTTGGTGGCAGGATTTGCACTCCGGCCGCAGCGGTGTGTCGGGATGGTGCTGACGTGACTTTGATAGTGTTGACTAACTGACCAACATATAGAATAAACCAGTGTCTCAATGCAATCTCTTCGTTTCCATGGTGACAGACAGCTGAGACCGAGAGTACTTCAAAATAATTTAATACTTACATTATTTGCTAATGGTATCTCCACCCAGGTCATACTATCCTCTTCAACTAAAGGATCAAACAAGCCCGGCTATGCCGCCGTTAGACTTCCGGTCTTGTTTATTTTCACTTTCCTCACTCACACCATTGAATTTCCTACTAATTGCTGTTTGCATCACTTTTGTAGATGCTATAGTTTTCAAATTAGAAGAATGAATGAATGAATGATCGTTTTGAGGCCATTTTTCCCTGCTAGAGCGGGGGTTAGCCTTGCGGGCCCCATGACAATCATGGTTCCTTGTTTGAGGCAATGTTTTATGGCCGGATGCCCTTCCTGACGCCAACCCTTGGTCACCTCTTATGATGCGCAGGGACATCTTACGGTGTACTTACGGTGTACTTACGGTGTACCTATTCTAAGTTTTCAAATTAGAAGCTTGGAGCGATTTTATGCATTATATGATGCGATTTTCCACGATGACCTCTCACGGACTAATTAAAGTACGGTACCTGTATATAATAGAAATCTGTCTTCTGATAAGGATCAGCCCCGATCCTAAGGTGGACTAAATTGCTGTCGAAATCTGGAGTGAAATCTGAAAAAGTTAAGAAATTGCTGATTCTTACAACTAAGTGTATAAGCATGTTTATTTAAGTGAGGCTCCCACCTTCTCCATATTCAGCGATAAAAAGGCCAAATTTTTTCAGAGGTTGGGGTCGCTCCACGCACCCCACCAATGGTGAGATGGTGATTCGATTGCCAAATATGGTATCAGATGTGATAAATAACTGTTCCAACGATCGATCGGTAAAATAGGCAAAGGGGTCATGTGACCTCTTAAATGCACTAATCAAAATAGTACAAACACAACCTGTACATCGCTTTAAAGGTATTTTACTGCTCATCTAACGACATAACTCTCAAGGGTGAAAGATGAGTTTGCAGAAAAAAAACGTCGCCACTTTGGCTAGCTTATTGAAATATCCCCCCTCCAAAACTTAAAAAAAAGGAATTTTAATCCGTATGCCAATATAGTTGTTAAGGGGGCCTTTACACAGGATGGCGACCTTTGTGCCTCCCTTGTGCGACCATAAAATTTGCCAGGTCGCCGATGGAGGCTCAAAGGAGGCAGAATGGTTGCCTAGGTCATTCAAAGGTGGTACACAGGAGGGTCAGACATCGCCATGGATGCCATGGTCGCCGTAAATTTTTGAACATGTTCAAAACAGTCGCACAAAGGTCGCCGAGGATGTTGATTGCTCAAAGGTGGCTCAAATGAGGCAGAAGGGAGGCACAAGCATTGCCGTGGTTGCAGAATGGAGGCACAGTGGTCGCCCAATGGTCGCCAGGTAATAGATGCGTTCTGCTGCAAATTTTCCTGTCAATCTGGGCGATGCTTCTGCCTCCCTTGTGCCTCCCTTGTGCCTCCTTTGGGCGACCAATAGCGTGCATTGAACGATGACTGTGGCGACCGCTGTGCCTCCATTCGGCGACCATGGCAACCCTTGAGCCACCATGGCAACGCTTTTGCCTCCCTTCTGCCTCTTTTGAGCCACCTGTAGTGCTTCCTCAGCCTGCCTATAAATAGAGGGCTGGTACCTGCAGTGGTTCATTGTGTTTGCAGTGAATGGTGAACAACTCGACTCAAGAAAGTCTCCAGACTCAACAGGCACAAGACATCATGCCTCCCAAGAAGTGCACATGACCAAGGGCAAAGAACCGCAGAGGTGCCAGGACTACTGAAGAAGAAGGTCCTGCTGGCCATGGTGATCACCAAGAAGAAGTCCCTGCTGGCCAAGGTGGTGGACCTGATGGTGGAGCGCATGCTGCCCAAAGTCAAGAGAATAAAGGTCCTCAAGACCAAGGTGAAGGGGATGAAGATACCCATGTTGATGGCCAAGGTGATGGTGATCAACAGGCCACAAGTGCCCTACAACCCTCCTGTAAGAAGAGGAAAAGAAAGGAAAAGGTTTTACCAAACCTCACAATAGAAGAAGAGGAGTCCATAGTGGAATGGCTCAGAGAGCATACCGAGATGTATAATAAAAGGATGACCCAATATAAGAATCAACAGAGGAAGGAATCCCTGTGGCAGCAGAAGGCTGGCGAGATGGGCAAAGATGTCACAGTGCTTAAAGTATGGTATAAAAGTCTCAGGACACGTCTAGGCAAGCTTATGAAGACAAAGTCTGTTTTGTCAAAGACAAAGGCTGTAGTCCCCGAATTGTAACCTTCTCTGTTGTATCAGCCAGGGGCGGACCCACCAGGTTCGTGGTCTCCTTCTTCTGTGCCTGTTCATCCTTCTTCTAAGGACAGCAATGGCCATCTGGTTCACCAGCAGTGCTTGGTGACCTTGTAAGATGGCAGTATGCAAGAGGAGTTGGTTGTTCATCCCAAAATCTTTATCTTCTGGAGATGTTCTCACTTTGGCAGCTAGGAAGAAACTGATGGAAAAGCGCCAGAATCAGGGCATACTCATATATATACCCAGGCACTCCAGGTTGCCCAGCAGTCGCCAGGGGTTGCCCAAACAATGCTCAAGGGTCGCCTAGGAGGCAGAAGCATGGCTGAATGATCGCCCAGTGGTCGCCGTTGGTCGCCGATGATGGCACAGAGGAGGCACAGAGGAGGCTCAATGGTTGCCCAAACATTGCTCGGGGGTCGCCTATGTAGCTTCTAATCGCGTTGGTTGCCGTAGGTTGCACAGGGGAAGCAGGCATGTGGCGCAGTGGTCGCTCGTAGATCGCCATGAAAATGCCCGAAAATTGCATTTTTGGTGGTTCAAGGGAGGCACAAGGATCGCTGGAGCAGTTACATAGAAACAGGATTTTCTGGGTTTAGGCGACCATTGAGCGTCCTGGCCATTTTTTGGTCGTTCAAAGGTGGCACAAAGGTCGCAGCCCTGTGTAAAGGGGGTCTTAGAGAGTGTGTTCCGATTGTCTAACAACAAAACAGATTTCGAATATCTTTTTCACATGGTCAACTATCCGTATGTGGGCTGCTCTAGTGTTGGAACACCAAACAATTTGCATGTTCTGGCCCTTGATGGCAAAACTTTCAATATTGTCTCCCCAAAAGCATTACACTGATATGTTCAATTTTGTTCATAGTTCTGTTCAATGTTTTCCCGGTTGATAAATAAAATGTTTGTCTCTAAAGATGTGCTTAATTGTGGTATTCCAATAGATGTTCGTTACATCCTGGGCTACGGCGGGTACCTTTGTGGAAGGAGGGAGGGGAAAAGGTGGAGGTGGGAGGAGGAAGGGAAATGGGTGGGATGGGAGTCCACAGGTTGGAAGAATGAGGTGGGGTGGGAGTCTGGACGGAGGGGGATGGGTTGGGAAGAGGGAGGGTTAGGGTGAAGGTGAGAGGAGGGATGGGGCAAGGATGTCGTGGGAGTCTGAAGAGAGGGGTGGGAGTCTGGAGAGTGGGGAATGAGGTTGTAGGGGGGGGGGGCGAGGTGTTGTGGGAGAGAGGGAGAGGAGCAGGACCCCGGCATTGCCCGGCACCCCCTTTCTATCTCCCACCCTTCCTCGCTCCTCCTCCCTCCTCTCTATCTCCTCCACCCCACTCCCTCCCCCCACTCCTGGTATTCCCGTCAATGAAGCAATGAGTGGTATTTCCTTATACAGACTTGGCATTTAATAGGGAATATTTTTTTTGTGGGGCTGAACTTACTTTTCAAGATGACTTGGAACCAAAAGTTAATTGGAATTACGTTAAAATTATTCTAGATTTTGTTAATGTGACCTTTAAAAGAAACAAAAACCACATTTGACATTTTGAAGCAAATAAATTGATCCTTGAAAGTGATGTAAACTGATATCGAACTCAATACATGGACAGTACTGTGTTAAACTTCTATACGTTTTCCAGAAGTATCTCTTTATTTTGCACATTAGCCAAAAAAAAATTCAACAAAAACAAAAGCTAAAATTATGACTGGGATTACGGACAGTAAAATTACAGTTCAGTACTTTGTGTAACTCCCACGAGCATTCAGGAGAGCACGTACACGTCGAGGCATGCTGTTCACGAGATTTGCCAAGGTTTGGACAGGAATCACTTGCCATGCAGTGACAATAGTCTGCTGCAATTCACGCACAGAGGTAGGCTGCTGGTCCAAGTTGTCGATTTGACGCGTTAATTCTGCCCACAAGTTCTCTATCGGATTCATATCCGGGGGCATGGCAGGCCACTCCATATGTTGTACACCACGGTCAGTAAGAAAGTGTTGGATCATGCGAGCACGATGAGGCCGTGCGTGCATTGTCATCTTGGAAGACAAAGTTTCCTCGAAAGGCTGCACGAGCAAATGGAAGCAATGTTTCTTCCAGAATGACCCTGTACTTGAACTGGTTCAGGTTTCCATTCAGAACAACCAGGTCAGTTTTGCCCCCTGCATGAAAAGCAGCCCAAACGGTCACCCCACCACCTCCAGCTTGGACTCTTGGCACTATACAATCTTCGTTGTGGGCTTCATGCAATTGTCTGCGCACTCGGACGCGGCCATCTTGACGATAGACCAGAAATCTAGACTCGTCACTGAAGGTCACGTGATTCCAGTGTCCTGGCTGCCATTGATGGTGCTCTCTGGCCCACTGCAATCGGCGCTGGCTGTGTTGTCTGGTCAGGCGTGGCTTTCTCAGGGGACGCCTGGCACGATAGCCTGCTTGAACCAGTCGTTGGTTGTCTAGCCTTCTGGATACAGGCACATTTGTCAGTTGCTGCCACTCAGCCCGAAGCCGATTAGCTGACTTGGTACGGCCATTGCAGACTAACCAGTGCAGCTAGCGATCATCTCTCCTTGTGGTTCTGCGTGGACGTCCTGGCCTCGGTATTGGAATAGGGACACCCCTCTGAGCATTTCGTTTCAGGATCTTTGACACCTGACCTTGAGTGATGCCATACTGCCAAGCAATAGCACGCTGTTTCATGCCAGAATTTCGTAAAGCCACCACTCCATGACAAACAGCATTGTCAAGTTGACGGACCATCTCCAGAGGAAGCGGCAATAACTTTTGTAGATGTGCAGCAGTTGTTTTCTACTAATACAGAACGCAACAACCCTTATATACCCGATTGTGAAGCCAATCGTCAAATCTACCTGTCCTTACATTTTGTCACGCCACCTGTGATATAATCCTGTTATTGACTTCTTGCTGCGAAAGACAATCAGTGACATGGTTCTTTCAACAAAGACATCACCGAAGGGTAAAAGAAACTCACCAGATTGATATACTGAGTTCAGAAAGTAAACCCAAGTCAAGAAAGAAAAAAAATTCCATATTAAATGCCAAGTCTGTATTTAGTAAATCGCCATAACCCACTACCGAATACAATATATAATAGGGGACAGTTTACCTTATTACAAAGTATAATAGGGGATCGTTTACATTATTATAAACTATAATAAGGGATCGTTTACATTATTATAAACTATAATATGTGATAGTTTACATTATTATAAACTATAATAGGGGATAGCTTACATCATTATAAACTATAATAGGGGATTGTTTACATTATGACAATCTGTAATAGGGGATAGTTTACATTATTACAAACTATAATAGGGGATCATTTACATTATTATAAACTAAAATAGGGGATCGTTTACATTATTATAAACTATAATAGGGGATTGTTTACATTATTATAAACTATAATAGGGGATTGTTTACATTATTATAAACTATAATAGGGGATCGTTTACATAATTATAAACTATAATAGGGGATAGTTTACATTATTATAAACAATAATAGGGGATCATTTACATTATTATAAACTATAACAGGGGATCGCTTACATTATTATAAAACTATAATAGGGGATCGTTCAAATAATTATAAACGATAATAAGGGATAGTTTACATTATTATAAACTATAATAGGGGATAGTTTACATTATTATAAACTATAATAGGGGATCGTTTACATTATTACAATCTATAATATGGGATAGTTTACATTATTACAATGTACTAGGGCATGCCCGTACTATATCTATATCTAAAATTATATCCCCCCCCCTCTATTTACATGAAATGGTTTGGTCCAAAGCGAACGGCTTGTGAGTACGGTGACAATCCCCCCCCTCTATTTACATGAAATGGTTTGGTCCAAAGCGAACGGCTTGCGAGTACGGTGACAATCCCCCCCCTCTATTTACATGAAATGGTTTGGTCCAAAGCGAACGGCTTGCGAGTACGGTGACAATCCCCCCCCTCTATTTACATGCAATGGTTTGGTCCAAAGCGAACGGCTTGCGGAGTTTGGTAAAGAAATCGCCATAGCTCGCTAACTACTTGTCCGATTAATATGAAACCTTGAAAAGGCACATCCTCGGGTCCCCAGCAATATACCTGGCAAGTTGCAAGTATATCGGACCGGTAGTTGTCGCGAAACAGCGGTCACAGACAAACATACATACATACATACATACATACATACAAACATACAAACATACAAACATACAAACATACACACAGAGATTACTGGAATTATAGATAGACTAGGGCATGCCCGTACTATATCTATATCTAAAATTATATCCCCCCCCCTCTATTTACATGAAATGGTTTGGTCCAAAGCGAACGGCTTGCGAGTACGGTGACAATCCCCCCCCTCTATTTACATGAAATGGTTTGGTCCAAAGCGAACGGCTTGCGAGTACGGTGACAATCCCCCTCCTCTATTTACATGAAATGGTTTGGTCCAAAGAGAACGGCTTGCGAGTACGGTGACAATCCCCCCCCTCTATTTACATGCAATGGTTTGGTCCAAAGCGAACGGCTTGCGGAGTTTGGTAAAGAAATCGCCATAGCTCGCTAACTACTTGTCCGATTAATATGAAACCTTGAAAAGGCACATCCTCGGGTCCCCAGCAATATACCTGGCAAGTTGCAAGTATATCGGACCGGTAGTTGTCGCGAAACAGCGGTCACAGACAAACATACATACATCCATACATACATACATACAAACATACAAACATACAAACATACACACAGAGATTACTGGAATTATAGATAGATAATAGGGGATAGTTTACATTATTACAAACTATAATATGGGATAGTTTACATTATTACAAACTATAATAGGGGATAGTTTACATTATTACAAAATATAATAGGGGATAGTTTACATTATTACAAAATATAATAGGGGATAGTTTACATTATTACATACTAATAGGGGATAGTTTACATTATTATTAACTGTAATAGGGGATTGTTTACATTATTACAATCTATAATAGGTGATAGTTTACATTATTACAAACGATAATAGGGGACAGTTTACATTATTACAAAATATAATAGGAGATAGTTTACATTATTACAAACTATAATAGGGGATAGTTTACATTATTACAAACTATAATATGGGATAGTTTACATTATTACAAACTATAATAGGGGATAGTTTACATTATTACAAACTATAATAGGGGATAGTTTACATTATTATAAAGAGTGATCAAAGAAACATTATTAGAGTTTGTAATAATGTAAACTATCCCCTATTATAGTTTGTAATAATGTAAACTATCCCATATTATAGTTTGTAATTTACAAAGATAGAGTGATCAAACAAACCTGTGGAGGCGACGGATCTTCTTCCTTCCGGAACAGCAGAGACGCGTGGAATCAGACAATGACGGATGAATAGACAGACAAGCAGATAGACAGATGACTATATAGATAAGATAAGATAGACGGACAAACTGATTCGTAGACTAAAGCCGTTCACAGCACAAATAAAAGGGCGATCCAGTCAGAGCGCACTCATCGCGACCGTTCACGCATAGCAACTTGTCTCCAAGGCTAAGACGATCTGGACGCGTGACATCATCAGCCGCGCGTCGTCATGACATATGCGTGTGACGTCATTACGTAGAGAATTGACGGTGTGGGCGCGAGAGGTTAAATGCAACAAGCAATTTTTCATTTGTAGGCCAAACAATTATTGCACTCACACGTATGCGACGAATAACCGAGGTGGTTCAGGGAATGTTAGGAAGAATATGGAGGATAAGCAAAAGGCATTTGTTTCCAATCAAGCAGCTGGACTCCATGTAGACGGACATATCGATGCGAGTGAACTGGAACAAGTCGAGAAAGTAAGGGTAAAGCCAACAAGGGCGAAGCAGAGGTTGATAGGGATTTATAATTGCAAACATCACAGCAAGGTCTATTTTAGTACATAGAATGTTAATTTCACGAGTTCCCTTACAAGGAACTTCTGCATCTATCTATAATTCCATTAATCTCTGTGTGTATGTGTGTATGTGTGTTTGTATGTGTGTTTGTATGTGTGTATGTGTGTATGTTTGTCTGTGACCGCTGTTTCTCGACAACTACCGGTCCGATATACTTGAAACTTGCCAGGTATATTGCTGGGGACCCGAGGATGTGCCTTTTCAAGGTTTGAAATTAATCGGACAAGTAGTTACCGAGCTATGGCGATTTCTTTACCAAACACTGCAAGCCGTTCGCTTTGGACCAAACCATTGCATGTAAATAGAGGGGGGGGGGGGGGGGTTCTGTGGTCGTTGCGAATGGACCAAACCATTCATGTAAATAGAGGGGGGGGGGGGGGGTTCTGTGGTCGTTACTGCCACGTGGTTTCAAAGTTTTTTTTTGTTGTTGTTGTTTGCACGCATGTTTTTTTGCACCCACGTACGGGCACGCCCTAGGATGTTTACACACACACACCCCTACACAAATTTTTTTTTTTTTTTTTTTTTTTGGCAAGGAACGGGCACCCACGTACGGGCACGTCCTAGCTTATATATAGTACGGGCATGCCCTAGTATAGTAAATACACACAAGAAACTTCGGCACAGGAGGCCATTCGCCCCATCATGCCTGCGCTGCACCAACCTCAGGATCATCACGACTGTGACAGAGAGGGAGCTCAACAATAAAGAAAAGGTAATTAATAACTACATTGTATTCATAGAACACTTACCCTGTGCAGTCAACTTGATGCGAACCAACTCCTCTGTTTTTGAAGGGTTTTAAAAATTTGATCCAATATGGCTGCCAGACCACGAGAGCGATGACATCATAAATTTATATGCTCTAATATAATAATTGTTACGTAGATCACAGTCATGAAATTGCCAATTGATCAGACTAAGCATTGTCCCTGTCGAATTATGACGTCATGATTAAGGGACCAATGACGTAATCGTTAACAAATCTTGTTCCCCATGGGGAGTACTTGACAATGAGCTGTTTCAATTTTTTCCATTGAGCAGTTTCAAAGATAGAGGTGTAACGTTTTTCCAAGATGGCGTCTGTACCACGTGACCTATGACGTCATAAATATTAATTTATAAAACTGCATAGGTGGAGGTGCTCCTATGCCAAAATTTTGTGTCAATCGGACAAACGGTTGCCGAGAAAATAAATTTTAAAATACAGACATGCACAGGTACGCTGCCGATTGGTTAACTCTGCCTTTGGCTTCGTGAGCGTGGGGGCGGTACGGTACAAATATAGCCCCAAGTGGGCTGACGGTCATCTCTTGAGGTTGTAGTTCAGACCACTGTGGATTCTGGGCCCCCCTTAGGGGCCCCACGATACAAAATTGAAAAATCTAAGACCAGGTTATCGAGGAGGTGGACCATGGAGGAGAAGGGCTGTATCGGGTCTTAAAGCAATCTTACTAAACTAAACACCAGTATTGGCATTTCTTTAGCACTGACTGGACTGGTTTACGAAACTTATTTTCTGATTTTCCCTGGAAAGACTCCTGCCTCTCCTCGGGCGACGCCTCTATCTCTGCTGAACATATACAGTCGTGGCCAAAAATATTGGCACCCTTGCACTTTTTTCAAATAATGCACCATTTCTTCCAGAAAATTGTTGAAATTTAAATTATTTTGTATCCACATAGATTGTGAATTGAAGTTGAAATTGACAGATTGTAAAGATACTCCATTGACTGAGAGCCGGGTCGGGAAATTAACAGATTGTGTCAGTCCCAATGAGTCGCAGAAGTCCTTTGCTGAGATGCCATGGCTGGTGAGAGAGGAACCCACACCCAGCCAGCTGGCATGATGACAGTTGAAGTCGCCACATATGAGGAAGAGAGAGTTTGGATGAGTGGATAGAAGTTGGTCCATGTTGTCAGACAGGGAGATGTATATGGAGTCATCACTGTTTGGAGGACGGTACAGAACACATATGCACAAAAGGTGGGAGCGGAGAGGCAGCCGTAGCCAGAGGTACTCCTGGGGGTGGGGTGGAGAGAGGGCAGTGCAAGGAGAGTGAGGAAGAGAGTTTTTGATAACGATAGCCACCCCATCACCAGGACGAGGCTCAGGTCTATCATACCGGAGGAGGGAGTAACCAGGAAGAGATATTAAGGAATCAGAGACATCTTGGAGGAGGAAAGTTTCTGTGAAGCAGATCAAGTCTGGATTGTCAGAAGCAACCTGAATGGAGAGATCAATCAGGTTTGTGCGAAGGCCCCGGATGTTTGAGATCCATACCTTTAATGAGGAGAGAGGGAGAGCATTGGATACAGGACAAGGGAGGGGAGGGGTAGGGAAAGATGAAGGGGGAGGGGAGGGGTAGGGAGAGCAGTTGATAGTGTGTCAGAGATTGCAAAAGAGTTTCAAGAAAGGGAAGGATGAGGAGGACAAAAGGTTTGATGGTGATGGGATGAGGCACAGTGAGGATGCACACTTCCCTGCAAATATCTGCTGCCCTTCTTCTTCTAAGAGGATCAAAGGATCAGAGTGAAGCAGATGGAAAATGCACAACTATTATTACAAAGTAATAATGAAAAGCACATTATTTACAGCTCTTTATTCAACAAGCAAAATCAAAGGCAAAAGGCAGGTATTTACAGCAACATCAACCAAGTAAAATGGTACAAAAGAGCAGACTTATCCTATGCAAGTATTCTTGTACAATTTAACCAACACACATAGGACATGATACCATAAATCATTCTGTGAAGAAGAAGGTAGGATATAATAATAGAACGAAAGAGGCAGTTTGGAGTATGGGAATGACCCCAGTCTCACCTCATCCAACCAGGCAAGCCTGGATCGGGCCGAATAATATAGGGGGTCAGGAAGGGAATTATAATGAGGAGGGTGGTGTGTGTGTGTGTGTGTGTGTGTGTGTGTGTGTGTGTGTGTGTGTGTGTACAATGTATATAAATTGTTGCGGATCTCTGAACGTCGGCCTTCCCCTTACCAAGGGGGGATTAATCCCCTTGTCTTTTTACTAGCTGACGCGATCCGGGGCTATTACATTCCTTCCGGTCAGCGCTGACTAGGGTGGTAGGTCGAATTGGTCCTATTACCTAAGTACCAGCGCCTTC
Organism: Myxine glutinosa; assembly: GCF_964187855.1. NCBI lineage: Eukaryota > Metazoa > Chordata > Myxini > Myxiniformes > Myxinidae > Myxine > Myxine glutinosa. The sequence continues at coordinate 6,673,598 of NC_136274.1, forward strand.
CGGGAAGCAAGGAAATAACCCAACCCGAACCACGGTTTCAGTGGACACGCCGAGCGATAGCGAGCCGCGATTCGGGCCGTTAACAGGTACTAAACCCGATTGGAGCGGTTCCTAGTCGTGCCACGCTTACCCAATGGAGAAATCACTAAGATGGTCGAATTAAAATGAAACAGGAAGAACAAGTAATTTATTACACACTTTGTACAAAGAAGAGGAAGAAGAAACAGAAGCAATGTACAGTGAAGAAGAAGAAGCAGATACACAGGACAGCCTTATACAGTCTTATACTTATCCCTGGACATGGGCCCGTTCGCACTCAGACTCACTCTCAGACTCACTCACACAGGGTTTGTAGCTGGTCAGGCGATGATCCCAAGGATCTCATTCACAGCTCGCTCCGGTTCCCGATTCGTACCGTGAAGACGATGGTAGACGGCAGGCAAGCTCTCCACGTGGCGTTGGCGCGAAGCGGACAATTATATCGGGGAAAGGTAGGCTGGGCGAGCGGTTATGTTGTGGCTCACGGCCACGTATGTAATAGAAGGACCGGCGCTTGATATGCGCTCCCCGCAAGCCCACAGCCAAATTCCCAACGAGCCCTTGCAATCGATCAGGATAGCGCGTCTCTCACAATATTCCTTCACAATGGCGCTTTCCCCAGCGAGTCCTTGAACCAACAATGCAATGCGCTCCAACCAAGTCCTTGTAACCAACAATGCAATGCGCTCCAACCAAGTCCAAGTCCTCTCCCTTCTTAATACTTGTCACAGCGCATCTCTCCTCATAACTGAGGTGGGGGCCTCGCGCCAAAGGTTTTATTGCCACGCCCAGCGAACCCTCTGGAACCTCTAGCCACACCCTGTCAGGCGATGTTGCCTCAGCCCTGGTTGGTTGTTGGGGTCTTACCGGCTCCGCCCTTGATGGCTGCCTGACGTGGCCACACCCCCGACCTCGTGCTCCGCCCCTTTTCCAGGCCTTACCTCGTGGCCTTTGGGCTGGTTCGAGCGAAAACCCAAGGGCAGCGAACGCCAGTGGCAAGCAAGGTGCAAAGGCCAAAAAGGGGAATGGAAGGAAAACTCTCGTCTGAGGTGGAATTTGGAGGGTTTGGTGGCAAAATGGAAGGGAGTCTACCTTATTTGATTTACACAATGCAGATAATTTACTAGGGAATTGGCCTTACCCTAAACACATACTATGACATACAGTCACGTGAAAAAGTAAGTACACCCCATGTAAAGTTTTGACTTTTTCAACATATTTCAACATACAGCTATTTGATCTTCATTTCAACAATATTGATAGATAAAGGTGATATAATATAACAAATATCATGAAACATTTACATTTTGTAGTCCATTGTATAATTTAAATAAACATAAATGCAAATTTCGCATGTGGAAAAAGTAAGTACACCCCTACATTTATCACTACTTCAAATACCTAAAATTAGAATCAGCTGAACCAGCTCAGGTGCAAATGATTAGAACATCGTTAGAGAGGATCTTGGAGGAACCTGTCTTATTTAAACCTCAGACATTTCGTTTGGTTTGCTCTTTGTTGTTGAAGTGTGCAGCGTCACCATGCTGAGATCAAAAGAGCTCACTGAGACCTTCAGAAAGAAGGTTATAGATGCCTACGAGTCTGGGAAGGGATTTAAAAAGATCTCTAAACAATTGGAAATCAATCATTCGACTGTCCGGAAGATCATCTACAAGTGGAGAATAGTCCAAAGAACTGCCAACTTGTTCAGGCCAGGCCGCCCCAGCAAGTTCAGCCCGAGAGCAGACCGCAAGATGCTGAAAGAAGTCTCTAAGAACCCCAGAATGTCATCATGGGACCTACAAGTAGCTCTTGCCACTGTTGATGTCAAAGTGCACGAGTCTACCATTAGAAAGAGGCTGCACAAATTGGATCTACATGAGAGGTGTGCCAGGAGGAAACTTTTGCTGTCCAGAAAAAACATCAAGGCAAGACTAAAGTTTGCCAATGAACACATAGGCAAAGACCAGCACTTCTGGAACAATGTTCTCTGGACAGATGAGTCAAAGGTAGAGCTATTTGGTCACAGTACCAGAAGACATGTTTGGCCAAAATCAAAGACAGCATTTGACCACAAGAACCTGATACCAACTGTAAAGCATGGTGGTGGAAATATTAAGGTTTCAGGCAGCTTTGCTGCATCAGGCCTGGGCAGCTCACCATCATAAAATCCACTATGAATTCTTCATTGTACCAGAGGGTGCTTGAGGATAATGTGAGGCCATCTGTCGGAAAGTTGAAGCTCAACCGAAGGTGGACCTTGCAACATGACAAGGACCCTAAACATACCAGTAGATCCACCAACGAATGGCTTAAAATAAAGAAATGGAGGGTTCTGGAATGGCCAAGTCAAAGCCCGGATCTAAATCCCATCGAGATGTTGTTGGGGGATTTGAAACGAGCTGTGCATGCAAGAAACCCCTCAAACATCGCACAGCTGAAAGAATTCTGCATGGAGGAGTGGGCAAAAAATTCTCCCAGTCGATGTCAGAGACTGGTAGACAGTTATAAGAAACGCCTACTTGAGGTTGTTTCTGCCAAAGGGGGCAATACCACCTATTAGAGCCAAGGGTGTACTTACTTTTTCCACATGCGAAATTTGCATTTATGTTTATTTAAATTATACAATGGACTACAAAATGTAAATGTTTCATGATATTTGTTATGTTATATCACCTTTATCTATCAATATTGTTGAAATGAAGATCAAATAGCTGTATGTTGAAATATTTTGAAAAAGTCAAAACTTTACATGGGGTGTACGGTACTTACTTTTTCACGTGACTGTAACTAATGTTCTAAATGGGCCTACGTGTTGTTTGTGGCCTAACTATGGGGTGCAACCTTTAACCTTTAATGATGTTACCTGTGTGGGTTCTCAAAACCTCAACACTGCACCCCTCCTTTGCCACGCTCGTCCCCGAGCCGAACCCACATACCAATGAGCCCGACCGGTTCTGATGCAAGGGTCAGGACTACTTTTTAACAATTAGTGTGACACTTAGGTGTGGTTACCCTCTACTTTTAACCTAACACCCTGTGTGCGACAGTTTTAAACACTAGATATGTCCCACCTACTGCGTTGTGTACTATCTAACTGACTCACGCCCACAATTAACCGAATTACGGAATTATTTTCAAACTACACATAAAGCCAGTGGGGAGCATGTTATTTACAAGACTACTAATTATTTACAATACTACAACCCAGGACCTGTCTTTTGTGGGAGAGAGAATAATTTTTGAAAAGAGGAAACACTGAATGCACTGCACCAATACACCATACACCCATATGCACACAAATAAAACAAAATGCACAATCATCCAAATGCACAATCACATTTCAAAAATAATGAACGATGCCTTGTGCTTGGTCGGCTGCTGGGTTGCGATGTCTTCCTGCTTCATGTTCTTCGGTGTGCCATCGTCAAACTTAAAGTCTTCTTGGCCTGACACACCAAAGATTAATAAAAAGGCACAAACCGTGTCCGCTTTTATTTTGGCCAGCAGGGCCATCTTAGGTGGTCCGACTGCATGGCATTGGGGCCACTTAAAAGATAGTGGTCCGCAGGGCAAGATAACGTTTGCCGTGATTGCCTGCCCAAGCAAAGGTGCCAGGCCACAGAACGTGTGGTCCATATGGTGTACCGGTGCAGGCAGCAGGGTGCAGCGCAAGAGTGCAGCCACACAGCTCAGGGCACCTGCACACTCCCCTCAACAAAAGGTAATGGGTCCATGGGAGGGGAGGAAAGACAAGCAGAGGTTAGCGGGGTCAAGGGCGCAAGGGTACACGTCAAAACAAGGTAATGTGACATGAGGGGCGCGGGAGAGCGAGCGCAGAAAGCTCGTCCCTAGCCGTATGTAGCCCCTCATGTCAACCTACTCTACCCTTCCCCGTATGTACAATTTACAAATTTTGTCTCTCCTGTCTTGTCTCCCATATCTCCCGCTAAACCAAATTCGTTTCCCAATCCCTCCCAAAAAGGAAGGGATGGAATTAACACACAATGTCTCACCCACGTCATGATGCATCTTACCATCCAAATTGTTCACAAAACCTGGTGTGGAGTCCTGTCACCTTGGTGAGTGGATGTGTATGGTGCGAAGAGATTTCATCCTAGCTATCCTCTAATTGACATTAACTCACTTACACTACCCGGGGTCTTGCCCTGCCAATCCAATTGGCCTCTTTACACTATGTGGTTCTAAAAACCAATTCCCATTGACGATCCTGGGGTGCCTCTCAAATATGGGGTCTCACTCCCCCATTTTTTCAATACTGTGCCTTCGCACAATTTCGGGGCTGGGTCGTGTGGCTCTACCAGCAGGTCTACCTACCTGCGCACCTCCGCCACTGACGTCGCCACCCGAGCTTGCCTAGCTCCTCAACTACCCTAACCTGGGGAAGGCCCTCCTGGCTCTCTCACCCCGTGATGCCCTCTCTGGCATTGGGCTACCCGGGTCCTCTCCTTGGATCCTCGGGCCCCACTGAACTCTACTTGAATGCTACCTGGCTCCCAGAGCCTACCTGCGGCCTCACCTGGCTGACAGACTACCAGTGGCGGAGTGCTCATTTAACCATACTCACTAACAGGCTCACACGCCCAGCCATTCCACTCACTTATGCACCCCTCAAAGCACTTCTTTGCAACTCCCTGCACCACAGATGTCAATATCCAAACAATTTACCTGCTCCCTCTACCTAACTTTAAACTACCCTCCCCGGGTATTCGTGAAGGGGTCAATCTTCCCCCATCCACTCTTTCGCACCATGCACTCCACACCACTCATTCACACTACTCACTCCACACCATTTATTCCACACCACTCAGTATTCTCACTTGCACCCCATGCAAGCCAATCACTCAATACACATACACTTGTCCACCATACTCTACTCATACGCTTTCACACACACACACACACACACACACACACACACATCATTCTCGACCATTGCCTCATTTGCTCACTCTCACCACAAAGACTCTCATTCACAATTCCTCATTTGCGCCTAAAGCGCATCCTCAAGCTCATACACACAGCATCATTTAACTAACTATTTCCCCCTAATACTAGTGCTTCCCCCGTCTTCCCTTTACACTAGCACACCCCTCGTCATTATCAACCAACTAATCTCTCTACATCCCCTCTACCGGTATCAATGTCTCTACTTAATTCTCAAGTCTCCTAAAGTCATCTCTAAGTCCCTATCAATATCCTCGCCCGCCCTGGCTAGTTTTCACTGCCAAACCCCATAAACTACTGCTCCATTGCCCCAATGTGAGGTGACTGGTAAAGCTACCATTCGCCATCATCACTGCTACCATTTGTCCACTATACTGGAGCCTCGTCGTGCGGGAATACAGCGTCCTTACAGCTCGGCTTCGCAAAGCCGAGCAATGCACGCGGATGGTCAGTCTCCTGTAGGTTGGGTCCGTCCGGCATTTTCGATTCTGGGGAGGAGGCATACGTGCCATCCCGGTGCGGAGCCTTCCGGTCTCCGGCACGATGACCCAACCTCCCCCGGTCGAAACACCGCGCCCGCCAGGGGGCGAAGGTCCGACCTTGCCTACCCCCCCCCCCCACCCCCCTCAAACCATGCCGTTCGCCTTTTTCGTCAGAGCACGGCACCGACCATACAGGGCAGGGCCCGGCCTGAATTGTGCACGGCGCTCCTTGCAAGAGCGCCGCGGCAACGATCCCCGCCAGCTCCCACAGCACACAAAGAACACCACGCCCCGAGAGCTCACGTCGGCTATCCGTCGGCCTAAACGCTAACCCCCCGGTCTGCGTCGATGCTCGAGTCGCATTCTCACACCCACACGCGACCCGTTCTACACTCACAAAACGCGGCGCTCCAGCGCCTCCCATACATCCCATGCACTCCGTCATTGCACTCACTCGTGCATCCTCTTGCCTTGCACACTCAGGTGCACACCATTCAGGCACACCCACGCCGCTCGCACCCTCCATAAACACACATCCACGTGCACACCCTGGCGCACACTCTCTGGTTACATCCCCTGTAACACCCACGGGGGTGCACTTCTGCACACACCCACTCAGCGCACACCTACCCACAGGTGTGCAATCCCCTTCTGCACACCCAATCACGTGCTCTGGTGTGCACTCTCGCACATGCTCCGGTGTGCACTCTCACACACTCTCTACAACCATTGCACTCTCTGTATCGCACTCTTCACACATACACTCTGGTGTGCACTCACTCTCACTCTCAGTTTCACACTGTTTCACACTTTTCCATTACACCCTCATGCTTCGGCGCACACCTTTTCCTCACACGCGCGCCATTCGCTCTCACACAGCGCACCACGGACCTCTCACAAGCGCCCGGGTGACGTCTGGATCCCAAGCGCGCAAAAAATCCTTTCGCGCCAAACACTTTCGCGCCAAACCTTTTCACACCATACACAGCCCTACTTACCTTCGGGATCCTTTTCACCTGCACCAACTGCAAACTTCCATTGGGGTTAGGCAGCTTGACATCACAATGCGAATGCAGACTTTGTACATATTCCATTTCTTCCTCCCGCGATTGCTTTTCTAAGTCTGCCGTCTCTTCAGCCCCAATTTCACTTATAATTTATTTTTCCTTATTAAGCTCTACGACCGCTGGCGCACATAAAATAAAATTTTCCAATTCAGCGGCCGTCGGCTTTTCTATACCCCGTGTCGCGATTTCTACCCCGGTCCACCCGGCTGTGCTCTGCTCTTTCTCGCTTTCCCCACGTTCCTCAAGTCGCGCTACCCCGTCGCGTACCAATGCGACCTCCTCGCTCGGCTTGCGCCCAAAGTTCTCCCCTATTCTTTTTATGTCCCGGGTGAATTTGTCCATTTCCTTTTTAAATAGAGTCATGAATAACTGCACGTCTTTAACACTCATTTCCACGTGTTTGGCCCCCGCCGCCACGTGCGAGTGGCTGCCATTAACAGTTGCCGCACCCTCATCTGTTTCCATTCCTTCCCGGGGGTCCTGGGTTATTAACTCTACCGTATCTTCTACCCCCACCGGCATCCGACCGCCTTGGTTATCCAAGGCACGATTCAAATTTAGATGTTAGTAAAATTTCGGCCGCTCGAAATTTTGAGTGCGTTAGGCGCACTTCGGGTCCAATCCCACTTCCCTGACACCAATTGTTGAGGCCAATATGCACAATTGGTGTCCAAAATTTGGTCTAAAAAATTTAGTCCCAGGTTCCAAATCTCCACTCCTGACTACCTATTGTTGTGGATCTCTGAACGTCGGCCTTCCCCTTACCAAGGGGGGATTAATCCCCTTGTCTTTTTATGAGCCGACGCGATCCGGGGCTATTACGTTCCTTCCAGTCAGCGCTGAATAGGGTGGTAGGTCGAATTGGTCCTATTACCTAAGTACCAGCGCCTTCCGGGAAGCAAGGAAATAACCCCACCCGAACCACGGTTTCAGTGGACACGCCGAGCGATAGTGAGCCGCGATTCGGGCCGTTAACAGGTACTAAACCCGATTGGAGCGGTTCCTAGTCATGCCACGCTTACCCAATGGAGAAATCACTAAGACGGTTGAATTAAGAGGAAACAGGAAGAACAAGTAATTTATTACACACTTTGTACAAAGAAGAGGAAGAAGAAGCAGAAGCAATGTACAGTGAAGAAGAAGAAGAAGCAGATACACAGGGCAGCCTTATACAGTCTTATACTTATCCCTGGATACGGGCCCGTTCACACTCAGACTCACTCTCAGACTCACTCTCAGACTCACTCACACGGGGTTTGTAGATGGTCAGGCGATGGTCCCAAGGATCTCGTTCACAGCTCGCTCCGGTCCCCGACTCGTACCGTGAAGACGATGGTAGACGGCAGGCAAGCTCTCCACGTGGCGTTGGCGCGAAGCGGACAATTATATCGGGGAAAGGTAGGCTGGGCTAATGGTTATGTTGTGGCTCACGGCCGCGTATGTAATAGAAGGACCGGCGCTGGATATGCGCTCCCCGCAAGCCCACAGCCAAATTCCCAACGAGCCCTTGCAATCGATCAGGATAGCGCGTCTTTCACAATATTCCTTCACAATGGCTCTTTCCCCAGCGAGTCCTTGAACCAACAATGCAATACGCTCCAACCAAGTCCAAGTCCTCTCCCTTCTCAATACTTGTCACAGCGCGTCTCTCCTCATAACTGAGGTGGGGGCCTCACGTGAAGGTTTTTATTGCCACGCCAGCGAACCCTCTGGAACCTCTAGCCACACCCTGTCAGGCGATGTCGCTTCAGCCCTGGTTGGTTGTTGGGGTCTTACCGGCTCCGCCCTTGATGGCTGCCTGACGTGAACACACCCCCGACCTCGCGCTCCGCCCCTTTTCCAGGCCTTACCTCGTGGCCTTTGGGCTGGTTCGATCAAAAACCCAAGGGCAGCGAACGCCGCTGGGAAGCAAGGTGCAAAGGCCAAAAAGGGGAATGGAAGGAAAACTCTCCTCCGAGGTGGAATTTGGAGGGTTTGGTGGCAAAATGGAAGGGAGTCTACCGTATTTGATTTACACAATGTAGATGATTTACTAGAGAAATGGCCTTATCCTAAACACATACTATGGCATAACTAATGTTCTAAATGGGCCTACGTGTTGTTTATGGCCTAACTATGGGGTGCAACCTTTAACCTTTAATGATGTTACCTGTGTGGGTTCTCAAAACCGCAACAATATATTTAACCAAAGGAGCACACTAACCCGATGACAAGACACTGATGTCATGCACATAAATTTTACCAACACATCACCTCCAAACTAGGAGGCATCCGTGTGGTACTCAAGTCTTTGCAGACTGAGATTAAAGCTCTATGGTGACAAAGGCAGAGATGTCGATCTCGATTTCGCCCTCATTATGGGCCTTATGAGGCCTGCCTTTTTTATTATAAAAAAGGTAAAAAATCAAACATTTATACAGCCTTGGACGTGCACCTTGACCCCACGGCCAAGGCACACCGTCTATCAAGACTGCATACACATGCACCTCAACCCAAAGGCTGAAGCACATGGTCAATCAAAACACATGCATCCTGACCCTGAAGGGCCACAATGCATGGTCATACAATTGGACCCCTCCCCCATAGGAGCGAGTCCCCACAACTTCAACACCATGACGTCCCGACGAGGGCTTATTTTTCCTGTTTTGGGGCCACAGGGAAGCCCTGCCTTTTTTACTCTGAAAAAGGTAAAAAGTCAAACATTTGAACAGCCTTGGATGTGCACCTTGACCCCATGGCCAAGGCACAACATCTATCAAGGCTGTCCCAATAACATTACACATGCACCTCAACCCCAAGGCTGAAGCACATGGTCAATCAAAACACATGCATCCGGACCCCGAAGGGCCACTGCATGGTCATACAATTGGACCCCTCCCCCATAGGAGCGAGTCCCCACAACTTCAACACCATGACGTCCCGACGAGGGCTTATTTTTCCCTCATCAGGACAACATAATGCATATTGTTTATTTGTGACCAATCTAAGCCGTTAATATACACTGGTTGAACCCCCTAACTTGACTGGGAAGCAAGGCACAGATTGAGTCTCACCCCAGCAATTGCTGCACAACCTGTTAGGTTGTTGTTAGGTTGGTTGCACAACCAATTTATGCACATGACGTCATCGTTATGTCATAGGGTTAGTGTGCTCCTTTAGTTCAATTTAATATTCCTGACTGCAAACCTAATTGTTGATGAGCAGGGCAGCGTGGCATGCGACACTTGTTGCTAACAGGTTGTGCAGCAATTGCTGAGGATGACAGTGCAAGGAGCTGTTTGGCTGTCACTGGGCCAAGAGGTAAAGGGGGGAGGTGGCGAAGAAGTTGTAAGTCGGGCGACTTGTTTTTGGGACTGCGGGCACCACAGCCTGAAGCGCCCCAACATCTTGCTTGCACGGTACCTCCCCGCTGCCTAGTAGAAATGCACCCACATGTTAAATGACATCTATGCCATGGTCCTGCAGGGGGGTGAAATAAGTGTGATGATTTTTGGAATGTGTATTAGTGGTTATGAGTTTGTGTTGAATAAATGTGGGCGAAATCCACCGAGACATGTCACTCACCTGTAACACCAGGACAGGGCCCGCGGAAATTTGGGGTGCATTACGATGGCCCTGCAGGTAACATTGAGTCTTGTGGCATCCACTGGGGGACGTGGTCTGTAGGAAGGGGTTGTACAAATGTTTATGGGGTTTTTTTAATTGAAAATTTCTTCTTCTTTCTTCCTCCCGCGCTTGTATAGTGAAATCCGCTATTTGAACTGAATGCCTTTGGAGTTAAAGCTGGCTTTGGCTATCCGTGATTTCCCCGGTATTAACCAAGGGGGAGTCACGCGACAATATATATATATATATATACATATATATATATATATATATATATATATATATATATATATATATATATATATATATATATATAAATATATATATATACACTGTATATATATATATATATATATATATATATATATATATATATATATATATATATATATATATATATATATATATATATTCAGATAGTGAGATGTTGAGGTTACGATGAGGAGGGTGACTGGCACAACAATGAAAGGCAATGGTCTTCCTTATGAAATGGAATTTCAATGTTTATAAAGAGACATTATCAAGACATCGACTGAATTAGCAAACATGTGGAATCAATAAAACTTACAAAAGAAATAACATTAACCCAATTTCATATTCATTAAGTTACCTCGTGAATAATCCAGCAGAGGGAGTCCCGAACACACCTTTCTTTTTCACTCCCTCTACCTCGCTGCTGGAGAATACACAACGATAGGTAGGTGCTTTGGAGTTGGACCTACAAGAGAACAATACTCTCTCAATCCATCGAGCCAAGACTTGCACAGTCGAAGCAATTCTAAACGATTAAACAGATCACATGTGGAAGGAGATTAAACAGATCACATGTGGAATGAGATTAAACAGATCACCTGTTGAAGGAGATTAAACAGATCACTTGGTGAATGAGATCAAACAGATCACCTGTTGAATGAGATTAAACAGATCACCTGTTGAATGAGATTAAACAGATCACCTGTTGAATGAGATTAAACAGATCACCTGTTGAATGAGATTAAACAGATCACCTGTTGAATGAGATTAAACAGATCACCTGTTGAATGAGATTAAACAGATCACCTGTTGCATGAGATTAAACAGATCACATGTTGAATGAGATTAAACAGATCACATGTTGAATGAGATTAAACAGATCACATATTGTATGAGATTAAACAGATCACATGTTGAATGAGATTAAACAGATCACATGTTGAATGAGATTAAACAGATCACATGTTGAATGAGATTAAACAGATCACATGTTGAATGAGACTAAACAGATCACATATTGTATGAGATTAAACAGATCACATGTTGAATGAGATTAAACAGCTCACATGTTGAATGAGATTAAACAGATCACATGTTGAATGAGATTAAACAGATCACATGTTGAATGAGATTAAACAGATCACATGTTGAATGAGACTAAACAGATCACATATTGTATGAGATTAAACAGATCACATGTTGAATGAGATTAAACAGCTCACATGTTGAATGAGATTAAACAGATCACATGTTGAATGAGATTAAACAGATCACATGTTGAATGAGATTAAACAGATCACATGTTGAAGGAGATGAAACAGATCGCATGTTGAAGGAGATTAAACAGATCGCACGTTGTATGGGATTGAACAGATCGCATGTTGAAGGAGATTAAACGGATCGCATGTTGAAGGAGATTAAACAGATCACATGTTGAATAAGATTAAACAGATCACATGTTGAATGAGGTTAAAGAGATCACATGTTAAATGAGATTAAACAGATCACATGTTGAAGGAGATTAACCAGATCACATGTTGAAGGAGATTAAACAGATCACATGTTGAATGAGATTAAACAGATCACATGTTGAATGGGATTAAACAGATCACATGTTCAATGAGATTAAACAGATCACATGTTGAATGGGATTAAACAGATCACATGTTGGATGGGATTAAACAGATCACATGTTGGATGGGATTAAACAGATAACATGTTGAATGGGATTAAACAGATCACATGTTGGATGGGATTAAACAGATCACATGTTGAATGAGATTTAACAGATCACATGTTGAATGAGATTAAACAGATCACATGTTGAATGAGATTAAACAGATCACATGTTGAATGGTTTACAACACTAGCACGAGTGCAGAAAGTGGTTTGCAACACTAACACTAGTGTGGAAAGTGGTTTTCAACACGAGCACAAGTGCGATAAGTGGTTTTGCAACACCAACCCAATTGCGAAAAGTCGTTTTCAACACCAGCACGAGTGTGGAAAGTGGTTTTGAACGCCAGCATAAGTGTGGAAATTGTTTTTTGCAACACTAACACAAATGCGAATAATGGTTTACAACACTAACACAAGTGCGAAAAGTGGTTTACAACAGCAGCACGAGTGCGGAAAGTGGTTTGCAACACGAACACAAGTGTGGAAAGTGGTTTTGCAACACCAACACAAGTGGAAACGTCGTTTTGCAACAAAAACCACAAGTGCGAAAAGTGGGTCTGCAACACTAGCTCAAGTGCAGAAAGTGGTTTTCAATGCCAGTACAAGTGCAGAAAGTAGTTCTGCAATACCAGCTCAAGTGTGGAAAGTGGTTTTCAACATCAGCACAAGTGCGGAAAATGGTTTTGCAACACTAACACAAGTGCGAAAAGTGGTTTCCTTCACCAACACCAGTGCGAAAAGTGGTTTCCTTCACCAACACCAGTGCGAAAAGTGGTTTTTCAACACTAACACAAGTGCGAAAAGTGGTTTACAACAGTAGCACGAGTGCAGAAAGTGGTTTGCAATACTAACACAAGTGTAGAAAGTGGTTTTCAACATGAGCACAAGTGCGATAAGTGGTTTTGCAACACTAACCCAATTGCAAAAAGTGATTTTCAGCACAAGCACAAGTGCGGAAAGTGGTTTTCAATGCCAGCACACGTGTTGAAATTGGTTTTGCAACACTCACACAAGTGCAAAAAGTGGTTTTGAACACTAACAGGAGCATGAAAAGTGGTTTTCAACACAAGCACAAATGCAGAAAGTGGTTTTGCAATACTAGCACATGTGTGAAAAGTGGTTTTAAATGCCAGCACAAGTGCGGAAAGTAGTTCTGCAATACTAGCTCAAGTGTGGAATGTGGTTTTCAACATCAGCACAAGTGCGGAAAATGGTTTTGCAACACTAATACAAGTGCGAAAAGTGGTTTTGCAATACTAAAACAAGTGCAAAAAGTGGTTTATAACAGTAGCGGGAGTGCGGAAAGTGGTTTGCAACACTAACCCAATTGCAAAAAGTGGTTTTCAACACAAGCACAAGTGCGGAAAGTGGTTTTCAATGCCAGCACACGTGTGGAAAGCAACACTCACACAAGTGCAAAAAGGGGTTTTGAACACTAACAGGAGCGCGAAAAGTGGTTTTCAATGCAAGCACAATTACAGAAAGTGGTTTTGCAATACTAGCACATGTGTGAAAAGTGGTTTTAAATGCCAGCACAAGTGTGGAAACTGGTTTTGCAACACTAAAACAAGTGCAAAAAGTGGTTTGCAATGCCAGCACAAGTGCGAAAAGTGGGTCTGCAACACTAGGTCAAGTGCGGAAAGTGGTTTTCAATGCCAGCACAAGTGCGGAAAGTAGTTCTGCAATACTAGCTCAAGTGTGGAAAGTGGTTTTCAACATCAGCACAAGTGCGGAAAATGGTTTTGCAACACTAACACAAGTGCAAAAAGTGGTTTTGCAATACTAACACAAGTGCAAAAAGTGGTTTACAACAGTAGCGCGAGTGCGGAAAGTGGTTTGCAACACTAACACAAGTGTGGAAAGTGGTTTTCAACATGAGCACAAGTGCGATAAGTGGTTTTGCATCACTAACCCAATTGCGAAAAGTGGTTTTCAACACAAGCGCAAGTGCAAAAAGTGGTTTTGCTGCACTAACACAAGTGCGATAAGTGGTTCTGCAACACTAGCTGAAGTGCGGAAAGTGGTTTTCAACACAAGCACAAATGCAGAAAGTGGTTTTGCAATACTAGCACATGTGTGAAAAGTGGTTTTAAATGCCAGCACAAGTGCGGAAAGTAGTTCTGCAATACTAGCTCAAGTGTGGAAAGTGGTTTTCAACATCAGCACAAGTGCGGAAAATGGTTTTGCAATACTAAAACAAGTGCAAAAAGTGGTTTATAACAGTAGCGGGAGTGCGGAAAGTGGTTTGCAACACTAACCCAATTGCAAAAAGTGGTTTTCAACACAAGCACAAGTGTGGAAAGTGGTTTTCAATGCCAGCACACGTGTGGAAAGCAACACTCACACAAGTGCAAAAAGGGGTTTTGAACACTAACAGGAGCGCGAAAAGTGGTTTTCAATGCAAGCACAATTACAGAAAGTGGTTTTGCAATACTAGCACATGTGTGAAAGGTGGTTTTAAATGCCAGCACAAGTGTGGAAACTGGTTTTGCAACACTAAAACAAGTGCAAAAAGTGGTTTGCAATGCCAGCACAAGTGCGAAAAGTGGGTCTGCAACACTAGGTCAAGTGCGGAAAGTGGTTTTCAATGCCAGCACAAGTGCGGAAAGTAGTTCTGCAATACTAGCTCAAGTGTGGAAAGTGGTTTTCAACATCAGCACAAGTGCGGAAAATGGTTTTGCAACACTAACACAAGTGCAAAAAGTGGTTTTGCAATACTAACACAAGTGCAAAAAGTGGTTTACAACAGTAGCGCGAGTGCGGAAAGTGGTTTGCAACACTAACACAAGTGTGGAAAGTGGTTTTCAACATGAGCACAAGTGCGAAAAGTGGTTTTGCATCACTAACCCAATTGCGAAAAGTGGTTTTCAACACAAGCGCAAGTGCAAAAAGTGGTTTTGCTGCACTAACACAAGTGCGATAAGTGGTTCTGCAACACTAGCTGAAGTGCGGAAAGTGGTATTCAACGCCAACACAAGTGTGGAAAGTGGTTTTGCAACACTAACACAAGTGCAAAAAGTGGTATTCAATACCAGCACAATTGCGGAAAGTTGTTCTGCAACACGAGCTCAAGTGCGGAAAGTGCTTTTCAACACAAGCACAAGTGTGAAAAGTGGTTTGGCAACACAGGCACAAGTGTAGAACGTGGTTTTCAACAAGATCGCAAGTGTGGAAAGTGGTATTGTAACACCCGCTCAAGTGCGGAGAGTGGTTTTCAACGCCAGCACAAGTGCGAAAGTGGTTTTAACACTAACACAAGTGAGACAAATGGTTTTGCAACACTAACACACGTGCAAAAAGTGGTTTTGAACACTAACAGGAGTGCGAAAAGTGGTTTTCAACACTAGCAGAAGTGCAAAAAGTTGTTTTCAAGGCCAGCACAAGTGCGGAAAGTGGTTTTGCAAAACTAGCGCATGTGTGAAATGTGGTTTTAAATGCCAGCACAAGTGTGGAAAATGGTTTTGCAACACTAACACAAGTGCAAAAAGTGGTTTTCAATGCCAGCACCAGTGCGAAAAGTGGTTCTGCAACACTAGCTCAAGTGCGGAAAGTGGTTTTCAATGCCAGCACAAGTGTGGAAAGTAGTTCTGCAACACTAGCTCAAGTGCGGAAAGTGGTTTTCAACACCAGCACAAGTGCGGAAAATGGTTTTGCAACACTAACACAAATGTGAAAAGTGGTCTTCCAACACTAACACAAGTGCGAAAGTGGTTCTGCAACACTAGCTCAAGTGCGGAAAGTGGTATTCAACACCAGCACATGTGTGGAAAGTGGTTTTGCAACACTAACTCAAGTGCAAAAAGTGGTATTCAATCCCAGCACAATTGCGGAAAGTTGTTCTGCAACACAAGCTCATGTGCAGAAAGTGCTTTACAACACAAGCACAAGTGTGAAAAGTGGTTTGGCAACACTAACACAAGTGCGATAAGTGGTTTTCAATGCCAGTACGAGTGCGGAAAGTGGTTTTGCAACACTAACACAAGTGCAAAAAGTGGTTTTCAATGCCAGCACAAGTGCGAAAAGTGGGTCTGCAACACTAGGTCACGTGCGAAAAGTGGTTTTCAATGCCAGCACAAGTGCGGAAAGTAGTTCTGCAATACTAGCTCAAGTATGGAAATTGGTTTTCAACACCAGCGCAAGGGCGGAAAATGGTTTTGCAACACAGGCACAAGTGCAGAACGTGGTTTTCAACATGATCATAAGTGTGATAAGTGGTTTTGCAACACCAACCCAATTGTGAAAAGTCGTTTTCAACACGAGCACGAGTGCGGAAATTGGTTTTCAACGCCAGCAGAAGTTTGGAAATTGGTTTTTGCAACAGCAACACAAATGCGAATATTGGTTTACAGCACAAGCACGAGTGCGGAAAGTGGTTTGCAACCCTAACACAAGTGTAAAAAGTCGTTTTCAACATGAACACAATTGCAAAAAGTGGTTTTCAACACTAACCAAAGTGCGAAAAGTTGTTGTCAACAATAGCACCAGTGCGTAAAGTGGTTTTGCAACAAAGGCACAAGTGTAGAACGTGGTTTTCAACATGATCGCAAGTGTGGAAAGTGGTTTTGCAACACTAGTTCAAGTGCGGAGAGAGGTTTTCAACGCCAGCACAAGTGCGAAAAGTGGTTTTGCAATACTCACACAAGTGCAAAAAGTGGTTTGGAACACTAACAGGAGCGCGAAAAGTGCTTTTCAACACTAGCAGAAGTGCAAAAATTTGTTTCCAAGGCAAGCACAATTGCGGAAAGTGGTTTTGCAATACTAGCACATGTGTGAAAAGTGGTTTTGAATGCCAGCACAAGTGTGGAAAGTGGTTTTACAACACTAACACAAGTGCAAAAAGTGGTTTTCAATGCCAGCACAAGTGCGGAAAGTAGTTCTGCAATACTAGCTCAAGTGTGGAAAGTGGTTTTCAACATCAGCACAAGTGCGGAAAATGGCTTTGCAACACTAACACAAGTGCGAAAAGTGGTTTTGCAATACTAAAACAAGTGCAAAAAGTGGTTTATAACAGTAGCGCGAGTGCGGAAAGTGGTTTGCAACACTAACCCAATTGCAAAAAGTGGTTTTCAACACAAGCACAAGTGCGGAAATTGGTTTTCAATGCCAGCACACGTGTGGAAAGCAACACTCACACAAGTGCAAAAAGTGGTTTTGAACACTAACAGGAGCGCGAAAAGTGGTTTTCAACGCCAGCACAATTACGGAAAGTGGTTTTGCAATACTAGCACATGTGTGAAAAGTGGTTTTAAATGCCAGCACAAGTGTGGAAAGTGGTTTTGCAACACTAAAACAAGTGCAAAAGGTGGTTTGCAATGCCAGCACAAGTGCGAAAAGTGGGTCTGCAACACTATGTCAATTGCAGAAAGTGGTTTTCAACATCAGCACAAGTGCGGAAAATGGTTTTGCAACACTAACACAAGTGCGAAAAGTGGTTTTGCAATACTAACACAAGTGCAAAAAGTGGTTTACAACAGTAGCGCGAGTGCGGAAAGTGGTTTGCAACACTAACACAAGTATGGAAAGTGGTTTTCAACATGAGCACAAGTGCGATAAGTGGTTTTGCATCACTAACCCAATTGCGAAAAGTGGTTTTCAACACTAGCGCAAGTGCAAAAAGTGGTTTAGCTGCACTAACACAAGTGCGAAAGTGGTTCTGCAACACTATCTGAAGTGCGGAAAGTGGTAGTCAACGCCAACACAAGTGTGGAAAGTGGTTTTGCAACACTAACACAAGTGCAAAAAGTGGTATTCAATACCAGCACAATTGCGGAAATTTGTTCTGCAACACAAGCTCAAGTGCGGAAAGTGCTTTTCAACACAAGCACAAGTGTGAAAAGTGGTTTGGCAACACAGACACAAGTGTAGAACGTGGTTTTCAACAAGATCGCAAGTGTGGAAAGTGGTATTGTAACACCCGCTCAAGTGCGGAGAGTGGTTTTCAATGCCAGCACAAGTGCGAAAGTGGTTTTAA
The DNA here is from genome assembly GCF_964187855.1 of Myxine glutinosa. Lineage (NCBI taxonomy): Eukaryota > Metazoa > Chordata > Myxini > Myxiniformes > Myxinidae > Myxine > Myxine glutinosa. The sequence goes on from NC_136274.1 coordinate 6,691,663, forward strand.
CACTAACACAAGTGAGACAAATGGTTTTGCAACACTAACACACGTGCAAATAGTGGTTTTGAACACCAACAGGAGCGCGAAAAGTGGTTTTCAACACTAGCAGAAGTGCAAAAAGTTGTTTTCAAGGCCAGCACAAGTGCGGAAAGTGCTTTTGCAAAACTAGCACATGTGTGAAATGTGGTTTTAAATGCCAGCACAAGTGTGGAAAATGGTTTTGCAACACTAACACAAGTGCAAAAAGTGGTTTTCAATGCCAGCACCAGTGCGAAAAGTGGTTCTGCAACACTAGCTCAAGTGCGGAAAATGGTTTTCAACACCAGCACAAGTGCGGAAAATGGTTTTGCAACACAAACACAAATGTGAAAAGTGGTCTTGCCACACTAACACAAGTGCGAAAGTGGTTCTGCAACACTAGCTCAAGTGCGGAAAGTGGTATTCAACACCAGCACATGTGTGGAAAGTGGTTTTGCAACACTAACACAAGTGCAAAAAGTGGTATTCAATACCAGCACAATTGCGGAAAGTTGTTCTGCAACACAAGCTCAAGTGCAGAAAGTGCTTTACAACACAAGCACAAGTGTGAAAAGTGGTTTGGCAACACTAACACAAGTGCGATAAGTGGTTTTCAATGCCAGTACGAGTGCGGAAAGTGGTTTTTGCAACAATAACACAAGTGCGAAAAGTGGTTTTGCAACAAAAACCGTGTGGACCATGTCGGGACCGTGTGGATGTCACAACACCTCAACTGGGGGATGCATTGGGATCCTTGCTGTGCCAGGGCGGTGGTTCAGAGCAAGAGGGGGTAAGAATATTGGAGGTCCGTGTAACGGAACCGGACTGGGTAGTCGTGGATGAATACCTGTCGAAGCCAGAATTGATGGGGGAGGATGATGAGCATGAATTGACACAGCGGCTGGAGGCCTTTAACAGTACCATCGGGGAACAGTTTGACCAGGTGCAAAGGAGTTTGGGGGATGAAGTGAGTAGGTCCGATGAGGTGGCTGTGGTGACCATGGGGACCCTCACCGTGCACAACAATTGGGAACAGGAGGCTCCGAAATTGGATACCCAGCTGGGGGAGTGTTTTGACTCCGGGCTGGATTTGGACCTTGGAGGATCGGGAGATAGAGCCTCCGAAGATTTGGTCCCCGTAGGGAATGTGGACCAGCTGCAGGGAGGGGCAGAACAACCCGAGGGAGTTGTTACCTGCAGCTGCGGTTTGGGATGGGAAATCAAAATTTCTGAAAGAAAATTTAAAATTAAATTAAAATGGGAATTTGATTTGGAGCAGCCTTGGTTGGAGTTGGTTCCCGGGCTGCGGGATTTAGACCAGGAGAGGTCATTGGTGATGGCCTCGGGGAAAAGTTGCCCCTTTGTAAATTTGGGGATGCCAGCCCTTTGTGTTAGTCAATCTTTATCTGAAAAATACTCTGAAAGACATGGAAACTCTTTTAGATTTTGTACCAAGTTGGCCAATGGACTTGCCATGAATTTAAATGTATCAAGAAATCTGATATGAGTTATAGGAGATATATGAATTGTTTTTGTGAATGAAATGTATTTCTGATCCGTGTTAGGAATTGCTGAAATGTCTCCAGATGTCTTTGAAAGTTCATTAATAAATAGATGCGTATCATAATGAGCGTTGTTATGAAGAAAAACAGGAATGAAAGAGGGGAGTTTATAATTAATATTACAACTTTGATGAGCCAGACCTCTATATTTACCAGTGAGATGACAATGATCTCTAACCTTTAAACCTTCACCAATTTTCTCCTGACAAATATGACAGACATTGTTTTTTCTAAATTCCCTTTTCTCTTCACTCATCAAGGACATTGGTTTATTGGTTTCTCTCATTATCTTGGTTAATCGGACACAGTCTTTTTCTAGTCGTTTCACAAACTCCTCTGGGGCATTTGAGCCTCTATACTCCTCTACCTTGTTATATTCATCACCAACGGATGATTTGATATAATAACAAAAACCGCAAGGAGTATGTTTTTGATATTTATTTGTGTATGATTCTTTTGGATCTGGAGAAGCAGTATCCATTTTTACTAGAATACTTTCAAAATCAACATATTGTTGCGGAGATGAGGACTGTATTTTTTTGATTGTGTGCTGTATGATTATTATTATTATTGTTTATTCTGCGCCCCCCTACCTCCGGAGCTGTGTAAAGGTGAAAGGGCATCCCATAATTAGTCCACAAGCATACACGTCAGCCAAATAATAGAATACCCCTGTTTGATAGTTATCTCTTATTCTGTGTTTTAGAGTAAGGCTGTGTCTCCCATTAATTGAAGTACTCCATTGCACCAGTGAAAGAGAATAGATCCCCTTTCATTCCCATCCCCAAAATCTCCATTCCCTTTTACATCCCCTCTCGTCATTGCAAAGCCTCGATTCGTAATTACCTCCCCTCCAATAACCGCCATTGACCATGAGGCAGGGTCGGAGAAGAAAGGCGTGTCTGCACCTCGTCATAGAGGGGAAGAGGGGCGTGCCCACCCGTCGTCATCAAGGGCGGAGCGAGAGGGTCGCGCGACCAACCAGGGCCGAGGTGAGCACCCCGATGGGCGTGTCCAAAAGGCCGGCGGCTTAATCGCCGGAGGCGCTATAAAAGGCGCGCACGCGAGAGAGTCGTGAGGAGTCAGTCAGTGGAGTCGGTGGTCAGTTGGTTGCGTTGGTTGCGGTGAGGAGTCGGTGGTGGTGGTCAGTTGGTTGCGTTGGTTGCGGTGAGGAGTCGGTGGTAAAGAGTGAGTGGACCAAGAACGAGTTGAGGGTTTGGACCAGACGAGTCGGACAAGGCCTGGCAAAGCACGCGACGTCCACAGCAGCCACAACAGCAGCTTGGGGGCCTGAACGGCGGTTTGGAGCAGGGCCGTGAAGGGACGGCGGCTGCTAAACGCGCCGGTTGTGCTGCAGGACCCCCTTGGACCTTCCTCTCCCTCCAGCCATCCACCTCCTGCCTTTCCACCCTTCTTGTGTATGTGAGTTTGTTCTGTTTGTTCTGTCCTGGGTTAATTAAGTCTGTATAAGCTAGTATTTTCCCTGTGTCACCTGCGTCTTATGTGCTTGTAAATAAACGTGACTGCTTTATTTTTGCTTATGTGTGTAAATAGTCAATAAATTCAGTAGTATTTCCAAACCTTTCTTTGCCTTCGTTTTCCTCTTTGCATTTTTTTTTTTTTTTTTTTTTTTTTTTTGTATACAAGATCGAGGCTCGTGAAAGAGCTAACATTAATCACACAAAAAGACAAACCGACACACAAAACACAAAAAACAAGGGGAGCGGTAGACAAGATGGTGAGAGAGGGGGAAGGACAAAAAAGAGAGGGGGAAGGACACAAACACAACATTTGAGAACAGGGACATCGGGAGGACTTGGGGGGAGGTGGGAGAGGATTAAAACATATGAACACTGCAAGGACTCTGGGGTGAATTACCGGGGGTAGAAAAGATCAAGGTTTTCGATGGGGGAAGATAAGAGATGGTGGTGAACAGCTGTTTTAAAGACCTGGAGGGAGGAGTGGGATTGAAGGGAGTGGGGGAGTTTGTTCCAGAGGCGGGAGAAAAGGGGAATGAAAGAGTGAAGGTGAGCAGAGAGCCTAGACTTTGGCAGTTTAACCAGAAGAGGGTTGCAGGCAGATCTTGTGCGACCTGAAGGAATATTGGGGGGACAGAGCACAGAGAGAGCTGGGGGAGCAAGGCCAGAGAGGAGTCGGTAGAAGACAGAAAGACCACCAACCTGCCTGCGGTGAGTGAGTGAAAGGCCCTCGGCGTTGACTACATCGCAGGAGATTCCAATGATTCTGAAAGCTTTGGCCTCAACAGCGTGAAGCCGAGCAAGGTGTGAGGCAGGAGCACCAGCCCAGAGGGGGGAACAGTATTCCATTGAGCTGCGGATGAAAGCCTTGTATGTGGTGAGGAGCTCAGGTGTGCCAAGGTGGTGGTGGTCAGTTGGTTGCGTTGGTTGCGGTGAGGAGTCGGTGGTAAAGAGTGAGTGGACCAAGAACGAGTTGAGGGTTTGGACCAGACGAGTCGGACAAGGCCTGGCAAAGCACGCGACGTCCACAGCAGCCACAACAGCAGCTTGGGGGCCTGAACGGCGGTTTGGAGCAGGGCCGTGAAGGGACGGCGGCTGCTAAATTATGGCAGGCAGGCGTCCCTCAAACTGCAGAGTGAGCAATTGGGGGTAATGGGAAACCAAATGGGGGTAATGGGGAACCGGATGGATGCTTGGAGTGAGCAAATTGAAGCAACAATAAACGGAATGAGGGCCGTTATTCGTCATTTTAGTCTTTTCCCTCATTGAGCAGCCGCGGTGCGATCTGGTCAACGTCGGGTGGAATCGGGTTCTAATCGGGGAGTAACTGTTCGGTCGCGGTTGGACCATCCGCTCGGCCCATCATACCATCTAAACCGCGATCAGTAACAATTGGTGTCTGGGAGTGAGATTCGGGGCCCGAACCAAATTTTTAAAACATCTAAAAAAAAAAAAATTTGGTCAAAATTTGGAGCGGCCGAAATTTGTTTTGTTTTGTAAAACCCGAATTTTGAAATCGCGCCATGGCTGGTCAAAGCGACGGGATGCCGGTGGGAGAGATAGACGGGGTAGAATCGACACAGGACCTCGGGGAAATGTATGTGGATGAAAAAGAGGAGGAGAACATTGGCAATGTGGTTGAGGGGGTATCAGGCGCACCAAATGGCGCTCTCGCGCACGAGGCTACAGGCGCGCAAAATGGCGCCTCGCACATAGCTACGGCGGCCGCACCCGCTGCACAAGTGGGAGGGATGGCCCAAATGCAGGCCCTCATGGAGCAATTTATGGCGCAAATGCAGGCGTCCCTCAAACTGCAGAGTGAGCAATTGGGGGTAATGGGAAACCAAATGGGGGTAATGGGGAACCGGATGGATGCTTGGAGTGAGCAAATTGAAGCAACAATAAACGGAATGAGGGCCGATGGGAAGGAAAGGGAGCAGAGGGACAGAGACCGCAAGTTTGGCGAAGGGGTCTCAGGGGTGCACGAGGAGGTAAAGCGGGTCGAAAAGCGCTGGTTGAGCGAAGCGGAGGAAAGCACGGGTACAATGACGGGGGTAGAAATCGCGACCCGGGGTTTGGAAAAGCCGGCGACCGATGAGGTAGAGGGAATTTTATTAAAGCCAACGGTCGTCGAGGTGAACAAAGAAATTATGGGTATAGTTGAAATTGGAGAGACCGGGGACTTAAAGTTAAAAGAGCAACAATCGGAGGAAGGAATGGAAATTGCTCAAAGTCTAAATGCACATCCTGATGCTGTACTCGCTAATCCAAATGGAAGTTTGCAGGTTTTGGTGCAGGGAGGAAGAAGAACCCCGAAGGTGAGACGTGCTGTATATTGTGCGGGTAGATTTTGTAAGAGGATGTTTAGCGACAAAAGAATTTTCGCGCGCTTGGGATCGAGGAAGCATCCGGGCATTGGTGAAGGGTCCCGTGTGAGTGGAAATGGCACGCGTGTGAGGAAAAAGTGTGCGTCGGCGAGTGGGTGTGTTATAAAGTGTGGGAGTGAAACCGAGTGCGAGCGAGAATGCACGTCGGTGTGTACGGAGTGTGACACAGGGAGTGAGAGCAATACGGAGTGTACGTGCGAGGGTGGGTGTGACACGGAGAGTAAGGTGGTGGTGGAACGTGTGCGAGGAAGCACACCTGAGTTGGTGGTAGCGCGGGTGTGGGAGAGCCCATGTGAGCGTGTTAGTGGGTGGATGCAAGAGTGCACGCCCATGGTGAGTGTTACGGAGGACGTAACGGAGGAGAGGTGTGGACCAAAGTGTGCGCAAGAGTGTGCGCGAGAGGTGTGGTGTGTAACAGGGAGAGCGTTGGTGGAATGTACGGACGGTGTTGGAACGCCAGGTTTTGTGAGGGTGAAAGGGGTAGCGTATGCGCGTGAGCATGCAAGTGAAGCATCGACGGTAACCGGGTTAGTGGTTAGGGCGACGGATAGCCGATGCGAGCACTCGGGGCGCAGTGTGCTTTGTTGGGTGCGAGGCCCGGCGCGGGTCGATGCTGCGTCGCTTCTCTTCGAAGCGTCGTTGCCGATTCGGGCTTGGCCCCACCCCGCATGGTCGAGTCCGGGCCTTGGCGGGCGAGGCGACCGGTCCGGTTCAAGGACGAGTGGGAGGAAGCGGAACGGTGCCCCCTCGTGGGGACGGGGTTCCGACCGAGGGAGATTGAGCCATCGGCCCGGGACCGCAAGGTGCCGCGCCGAGATGGTGCGTGGAACCTCGGTCCAACCAAACCACCTCCCTTGAACCGAAAGCCGGACGGATTCAACCTGCAGGCGAACAAACCACCCGAATTCATTGCTCGGCTTTACGAACCGAGTTTAATGATGTCATGACGCACCGAGGCTAGGATATAGCGGACTGTGATGATGATGGTAGTGATTTGATACGAAATTTATAATAGTGGGTAGAATTGGCAGTAAATGGAAAATTTTTGAATTTGTTGAACTTTGGTGAGCAAAATTGGTAGTGAGAAATGCCCCGATGTGGTGGGATGGCAACCTTGCCATCTCTCACAAGTGGGGCAAATGCGCTATAGCTTATGGGGTTTATGGCAGTTTAAGCTCGCCGAGGGAGGGTTTGGATAATGTGTAGGGATCTAGCGAAGATGACATTAGGTAACGTTAAGATTAGTTAGTGACTGATACCTGCAGTGGGGACGCAGGTAGTTTAGTGTGGATGATAATGACGTGGGAGCGCAATAGTTTAAAGGGACGACTGGGAAGCGCAAGTTTCAGAGGGGAGTAGTTAGCTGAGATGATGCCGTGTGTGAGGATTGAACAGGTGTGATTGAACAGGTGTGATTGCACAGGTGTGCAACTGAACAGGTGTGTGGAGCAGTGTATGAGTGAGTGATGGTGATGTGTGTTGTGTTGACCAACTGGTCCAGGAAGAGGAGGAGGGTGCAGGTGGCACCAGGTATGATTGCACAGGTGTGCAACGACAGGTGAATGGAGGACAGGTGTATGGAATAAATGATATGGAGTATTGGAATGGATGGTCATGGAGTGAGTAGGATGGAAACTATGGAGTGGAGTGGATGGTGCGAAGGTGTGAATGGGGGAAGAGTGGACCCCCATCACGGATACCCGGGGCGGGTAGTGTAAGTGTTAGGTAGAGGGTATAGGTAAATTGTGGTTGGATATTGGCATCTGTGGTGCGAGTGGAAGAATGATGTTTGGATGGGTGCATTAGTGTTGTGGAAATGGCTGGGCATGTGGCCTGTTAGTGTGTGTAGTTGGTTTGGGCACTCCACCACTGTGAGGATGTCGGACAGGTGAGGCCGCAGGTGGGCTCTGGGAGCCGGTAGTTGTGGATGGGGCCCGAGGATCCGGAGGACGGACCCGGGTAGCCCAGTGCCAGAGGGCACCAAGGGGTGACAGAGCCAGGAGGGGCCTTCCCCAGTTAGTTAGGTTAGGGTGAGGAGTTAGGTAAGCTCGGGTGGCAACTGCAGTGGTGAAGGTGTGCAGGTGGGTAGACCTGCTGGGAGAGCTACACGTCGCAGCCCAGAAATTGTGCGAGGGCACCGGGAGATGAATCGGGGGAGTGAGACCCCAAATTGAGAAGCACCACAGTTTGGTCAATGGGAATTGGTTGTTAGAACCCATAGCGTAAGTGGCCAATGGATTGGCAGGGAAAGACCCCGGGTAGTGTAAAGTGTGTTAAGGTCATTTAGAGGATAGTTAGGATTGGAGTCTCCTCGCACCATCTGCATCCACTCACCTGAGGTGACAGGTACTCCACACCATGCCATGTTTTGATTATTTTTTACTGTGCAAATGTTTGGATTGTGAGACGCATCATGACGTGGGTGTGACATTGTGCGTAATTCCATCTCTCCCTCCTTATGAGGATTGATGACGAATTGGGTGATGGCAAATATTGGAGAAATATGGGGAGACGAGACATTAGCGACGAATTTGTAAATGTGTAGATTTTGTACATATGGGGTAAGGGCAAGGGTAGTGTAGGTGACAGGGGGGTGACATACGGTAGGGACGAGCTTTCTCACTTCGCTCTCCGTACGCATTTCGCCTTGCATTGCCTTATTGACGTGTATCCTTGTGACCTTACCCCTCGCTCATTTCTCTTGTCCCCCTTTTGTCTCCCACATGACCTGTGCGCCATTGGGCGCCAAGGGGAGCGTGCGTGAGTCAGCCATTGTGCGCCCGGCACTCTCAGAACCAGCTGTCTGCATCGATGCACCACATTATGGACCACATGTCTGTGGCCGAGCACCACTTATGGACCCCATGGGTTGGGGCATGGCCCCTCTGCTGGAACCGGCCATGAGGGCCCGAAATATTGCTGGCGGACCTTGGCCACAGGGCACCGATGCCCCACAGGTGAACCACACGTAGTCGGCCCTGTGGGCCATAAATAAAGAAAATAAAATGGACACGTTGGGCACACTTTATTGCAAATAGGCCGCCAGTAAGAAAATGAAAGAAAGACAACATCTGGAAGAACAAATAATAATAACCAGCAGAGGGAGCCGAAGAGCAAGAGATCACCTGCAGGGTTAGGGGTTGTTGATTTATTTTTTTATTGTTGAACATTGATGAACAATGGTGACTGCACCGATTGGTGCTTGAGGGTGCTTGTATTGGTGCGTTTTTGGGTGCTTTCATGGTGCGTCGATGCAGAGCAGACTGTCTCCCCCCCAGAAAGAACAATCACAGGTCCTGGGTTAGTTTTGTCAACTGTAACTAATGCTCTGTTGACACTAAAAGTAGTGTCAACTGTAACTAATGCTCCCCACCGTCAGTGTATAGTTTGAAGACCAATTCCACAATTCAGTTAACTGTGGGCGTAAGTCTGTTAGGCAGGGTGCAATGGAGCAGCGGGACACATTTATTTATGTTTTAAAACTGTCGCACTCAGGGTCAGGTTAAAAGTAGAGGGAACTACACCTACGTGTCACACTAAATAAAAGTTGTAGGCCCGGGACGTGCCTAAGAGGAGGAGCGTGCAGTGTTGCGGAGATGAGGACTGTATTTTTTTGATTGTGTTCTGTATTATTATTATTATTGTTTATTCTGCGCCCCCCTACCTCCGGAGCTGTGTAAAGGTGAAAGGGCATCCCATAATTAGTCCACAAGCATACACGTCAGCCAAATAATAGAATACCCCTGTTTGATAGTTATCTCTTATTCTGTGTTTTAGAGTAAGGCTGTGTCTCCCATTAATTGAAGTACTCCATTGCACCAGTGAAAGAGAATAGATCCCCTTTCTTTCCCATCCCCAAAATCTCCATTCCCTTTTACATCCCCTCTCGTCATTGCCAAGCCTCGATTCTCAATTACCTCCCCTCCAATAACCGCCATTGACCATGAGGCAGGGTCGGAGAAGAAAGGCGTGTCTCCACCTCGTCATAGAGGGGAAGAGGGGCGTGCCCGCCCGTCGTCATCAAGGGCGGAGCGAGAGGGTCGCGCGACCAACCAGGGCCGACGTGAGCACCCCGATGGGCGTGTCCAAAAGGCCGGCGGCTTAATCGCCGGAGGCGCTATAAAAGGCGCGCACGCGAGAGAGTCGTGAGGAGTCAGTCAGTGGAGTCGGTGGTCAGTTGGTTGCGTTGGTTGCGGTGAGGAGTCGGTGGTGGTGGTCAGTTGGTTGCGTTGGTTGCGGTGAGGAGTCGGTGGTAAAGAGTGAGTGGACCAAGAACGAGTTGAGGGTTTGGACCAGACGAGTCGGACAAGGCCTGGCAAAGCACGCGACGTCCACAGCAGCCACAACAGCAGCTTGGGGGCCTGAACGGCGGTTTGGAGCAGGGCCATGAAGGGACGGCGGCTGCTAAACGCGCCGGTTGTGCTGCAGGACCCCCTTGGACCTTCCTCTCCCTCCAGCCATCCACCTCCTGCCTTTCCACCCTTCTTGTGTACGTGAGTTTGTTCTGTTTGTTCTGTCCTGGGTTAATTAAGTCTGTATAAGCTAGTATTTTCCCTGTGTCACCTGCGTCTTATGTGCTTGTAAATAAACGTGACTGCTTTCTTTTTGCTTATGTGTGTAAATAGTCAATAAATTCAGTAGTATTTCCAAACCTTTCTTTGCCTTCGTTTTCCTCTTTGCATTCGTCGTTTTAGTCTTTTCCCTCATTGAGCAGCCGCGGTGCGATCTGGTCAACGTCGGGTGGAATCGGGTTCTAATCGGGGAGTAACTGTTCGGTCGCGGTTGGACCATCCGCTCGGCCCATCATACCATCTAAACCGCGATCAGTAACAATATATAACAAATGGATGTTTTATTGTTTTCTTTTCATCTTTGAATGAGATCTTTGAGCCTTCTTGAGGCATATTGATTACCGTTGATTTATGATCACCACAATAATTTGAATGTTTATCTAATCTTTCTTGTGTATGGAAGAAGTTAAGACAACGCAAACAAATATATATTTTATTTGTTATTTTACATACTTTTGGTTTTATTAATTTTGTAATATCTTTGCTGAATGTATAATGTGAATTTTCCTCTGAGTTAAAATATAGAAGATTAATATGAGTTTGATCTTTTTTATAATTTTCAGAAATCTTTAAAACCAGAACGTTGTTTGTTTCTGTTAGACCACAAACATTAACTGATAAATTATTCATCTTTTCAAATTTAGGAATATCATTTAAAATCATTGGAAAATGTAGATCTTTTGTATTCAACGTATTCTCGTATTTTTAGCCGCGTCGCAAGACGCTGGTCATAGTGTGCACTCTGCTGTTGTTCTTGTTCTTCTTGTTCTTCTTGCAGAGAAGACAAAACCTCAAAGCTCCACCCATTCTGGGAACCATAGCTCCACCCATTGTGGGAGAGGCTTCATATAAACAAATATCCACCATTTTATTAACTCGCATAGCTTTGAGGCCTGTTTTGTAGGCCTGTGGTGTCTTCCTCTCTCACACAGTTTTATTTCAAATCAAATTCGATATATCATTTCATTTTTCACAGTCGCTAACATAGTTTTAGACTCGGTTGAAAAAAAACGGGAAGAAATTCCGATGAAAGTTGCCCTTTATAGAACGAAATGAATTCTCAAAGGCCTGTAACTTCAAGTCCATTGAGAATATTTAACAAATATTTTTGTTAAATCGCGGCATGGTCAGTCATACACCGCCCGAAATAACAGACTGGAAAATGCCGAGATATATATATTTTGTTTAAATCGCGGCATGGTCAGTCATACACCGCCTGAAATAACAGACGGGAAAATGCCGAGATATATTAAAAATTCGTCCATTTGATGACAATCGTCACGATGAAATATTTAATTTATACGTCGTCACAATAATGTGGAGAGAGGAGCATAGCTTCGTTCACGTGTCGCCACATACGGGAAATTGCCGAGATATATTTTTTTTAAATCGCGGCATGGTCAGTCATACACCGCCTGAAATAACAGACGGGAAAATGCCGAGATATATTAAAAATTCGTCCATTTGATGACAATCGTCACGATGAAATATTTAATTTATACGTCGTCACAATAATGTGGAGAGAGGAGCATAGCTTCGTTCACGTGTCGCCACACACGGGAAATTGCCGAGATATATATTTTTTAAATCGCGGCATGGTCAGTCATACACCGCCTGAAATAACAGACGGGAAAATGCCGAGATATATTAAAAATTCGTCGCCACACACGGGAAATTGCCGAGATATATTTTCACTTTGCACAAAAATAACATCAAGTAATCGAATCAATAGGAATGTCCTGTGCCTATAACATCGACGTTATAGGCACAGCTGCATCTAGGCATTGTGTAACATCGACGCGGCTTTTGTTTTAATTAAAACTTTTTGTACTTGTTTATAATGAGATACTCTTTCAACATGACTATCTTGTAGCTGTAGATGTGCTAGAATAGACCAGAGAAAAAAATTATTGTCTTTATTTTTGATATTGATAACTGCTTTTCTATTTTTGATAACACTATTAGTGGGGCGGCTTAGCCCAAATATTCAAAAGAATTGTGCATTTTGTGAAACAAGCACCAAATTTGGCACAAATGTACATTAATATGTTGCGAACATTTTCAGATATTGGGCCACTTGAAATTCCGTAATTTTTTTTTTTCAAATTTTTTCAAATTTCGTAATTTCAAATTTTTCGGGTGACACCGTCACAATTTCGGTCTTCGAGGCCGGCCGATAGGCAAAGTGTGACCGGAAGGGACGAGGTTCTCCTGACCACGTGACCCTCGATCCGGGAAGCGAGAGGCGTTCCATTAGTGGACGCGCCCCTCACGCCCGACTTTTGGGCGGCCCCGGCAGGCCGTTTGTTTTGACGTTCCGTGACAGGCCCCGCACCCCCACCTCCGGGCCGACCGGAAGCTTGTGCTGAGTACATCATACCTGAACAACTCAGTGAGGCAGAACACAGCAGTGCACACCAGGGTGACCCCTTCAGTGCATAAACCAATTAACCTGTCCACTGCAGGGCATATAGAAATGAAGTTATTTTCTGCATATAATAATAATATAAGTTCAGTTCTATATAACAATTTCTGTTATCACCACTACCACTACAACTACCACTACTACAAGCTTTGTCTGGAATTTTGTGGACTAACAGACAAACAGACATACAGACAAGCTGGGATCAAAACATTACCTCCTTCCACCATTGAGTGTAGAGGTAAACATCATGGAAATTATATCATGCCCTAGATTTAATTCATGCTTACCCGTGTATTTGCTTCACTGGTTCACAAGGTCTTTTGCATACATGTAATTCAGACTCTCGTCTTCATTGCTGACCACACAATGTTCGCAACATATTAATGTACATTTGTGCCAAATTTGGTGCTTGTATCACAAAATGCACAATTCTTTTGAATATTTGGGCTAAGCCGCCCCACTATATCGGCCGGCCTCGAAGACCGAAATTGTGACGGTGTCACCCGAAAAATTTGAAATTACGAAATTTGAAAAAATTTGAAAAAAAAAATTACGGAATTTCAAGTGGCCCAATATCTGAAAATGTTCGCAACATATTAATGTACATTTGTGCCAAATTTGGTGCTTGTATCACAAAATGCACAACAGGTTTGCTATGCTGCTACACTATATGTAAATCAATGTAAGAAGAAGCTTTTAGAGGATCTGATTTAAGAATATGAATGTCAATGAAAATAATTTTTCCTATATTGAATCCACTTCCTACGATTGAATTATCCACATCTTGCTCTTGTTTAATAAGTTCATCAGAGACTCCCGTTGTTTTAAAATCTTGATATGATGATATAAAGTATGGCTCAGTTCTCATGTATGGTGTATCTATAACTCCTCCATCTTTTGACATTTCTAATTTTACTCCCATATAAAATTTAAGTGGTTTCATTTCTTTTAGTGTTTTTTCAATCAACGTTTGAACAGCAGGTTTAACTATTTCTACTGCATCAACTATAGACTTTGATTCAGGAGGTTTGAAGTCAAAGACTCTTATTTTAATGTGTCCTTTGAATGCACCACACACGTCAGGTGGGTCGACGACAACCGTTGACTACCTGATGGTGCGTAGGCGAGATAGGGGGCACCTCCGGGACACAAAGGTGATCCCGGGGGAGGAGGCTGTTTCACAGCACCACTTGGTTGTCTGCGACATAAGGGTGAAAGGTGCGAGGAGAGCTCGGCGGGTGAAGTACCAACTGAGAATGAAGGTGTGGAGGTTGAAAGAGGTGTCAGTAAGGGAGGCAATAAAAGAGAGGCTGAGTAGGGGAGAGGATGATGTGGTTGAGCTTGAAAGTGGTTGGATGTCAATGAAAGAAAGTCTGTTGGGAGCCGTTGGTGAGGGATGTGGATGGACAAAAGGACCACCGAGGCACTCGGAAACATGGTGGTGGGATGATGAAGTTGGAAAGAGGATTGACGAGAAGAGGAAGAAGTTCAAGGAGTGGCAGAAGGCGAAGGGTACGGGAGCAGAAAAATCAGAGCATGAAAGTTATAAGGCAGCCAAGAAGGCTGCAAAGAAAGAGGCAGGAGGCATGGCGCAGGAGGCATGTAGGAAAATGTTCGGAGAACGCTTGGATTCGGAAGAGGGTCAGAAAGCAGTATTCAGGATTGCAAAGCAGATAGCGAAAGAGAGGTGTGATGGGATGGGGGCGAGTTGTTTGAAGGATGAAGTGGGACAAATCATTGTGGACCCAGATGGAATTAAAGGAAGATGGAAAAGATGTATGGAAGTGCTGTTGAATACAGAGAATTAATGGGATGGCAACATATAGAGTAACCCAGTTTATGGACCGGCAGAGAAGGAAGTTGAGAGAGCGATAAAAGCAATGAAGTGTAGAAAAGCGGGAGGGCCGGCGGGAGTTGTGGGAGATATGTTGAAGGCAGCAGGAAGTTGGGGCGTGATGACAATGACAGAGATCTGTAATCTGGTGGTGAAAGAAGGCCGCATTCCAGTGGAGTGGGAACTGAGTACCCTCGTCCCTCTATACAAGGGGAAAGGTGACCCTCTGGAGTGTGGCTCGTATCGAGCGATAAAGTTATTGGAGCATGGAATGAAGGTATTGGAAAGGGTGTTGGAGAGGAGGATAAGGAAGAAAGTGAAGATCGACGAAATGCAGTTTGGATTTATGCTAGGAAGAGGAATGACAGACGCGCTTTTTATTGTGAGGCAGTTGCAGGAGAAGTACATGGAGAAGAGGAAGAAGTTGTTTCTTGGGTTTGTTGATCTGGAGAAAGCATTCGATGGGGTTCCACGCGAAGTATTGACATGGGCATTGAGGAAGTTAGGAGTGGAGAAATGGTTGATCAGAGTTGTGATGGCAATGTACAAAAGAGCGCACAAAGCTGTAAGGACGAAGGACGGGAACAGTGGTGAGGTTGAGGTGAAGGTAGGAGTGCATCAGGGGTCGGTACTAAGTCCACTACTATTTGTAGCTGTGATGGAGGTGCTGGCTCAGAACGTAAAGGAGGGTTTATCATGGGAGTTGTTGTATGCAGATGATCTGGTGTTGATTGCAGAAAGTATGGATGGACTGAAGGAAAAGATGAACAAGTGGAAGGAATGTATGGAGACAAAAGGTCTGAAGGTGAATATCGGAAAGACGAAGGTGATGGCAAGTGGTAAAGCATGTGGTGAGGTGGAAAGAACTGGGAAGTGGCCATGTGCTGTGTGCAGGAAGGGTGTCGGAGTGAACTCCATTCAATGTACAATGTGCGCTGACTGGGTTCATCAAAAATGTAGTGGTCTGAGAGGGTCATTAACCAGTGTGGCAGCTACATTCAAATGTAAGGTGTGCACAGAGGGAGCTGCAGATGGAGGAAATGTTGAGTTGGATCTTAGAGACGGCGTGAAGCTGGAAGGTGTGAAAACATTTTGCTACCTTGGAGACATGCTGAATGGAGAAGGTGGATCAGACTCGGCAACGGTTGCTGGAGTGAGATGTGCATGGAAGAAGTTTCGGGAACTGAGTGGCGTGCTGATGAGGAGGGGAGTGTCGTTGAAGCTGAAGGGAAAGGTGTATGCTGCATGTGTGAGAAGTGTGATGATTTATGGGAGTGAGACGTGGGTAATGAGCGTAGAGCAGCAACGAAGGCTGGAAAGGGTGGAAATGCGAATGGTTTGGTGGATATGTGGAGTATCGTTGAGAGAGAGAGGAAGACAAATGATGAATTGCGAAAGATGATGGGAATAGAGCCTGTGATTGATGCTGTGAAGAGGAACAGGTTGAGATGGTTTGGTCATGTGTTGAGGAAGGATGAAAGTGACTGGTTGAGAAGAGTGATGGAAATGAATGTAGAAGGAAGTAGAGGACGGGGAGGACCGAGAAAGACTTGGCTGAAGATGGTGGAAGAAGAAATGCGGGCAAGGGGGTTAACAAGGAGAGACACAGAAAATAGGGCAAAATGGAGAAGATTGTCATGGGGACCGCAAGGCTAACCCCCGCTCTGGCAGGGAAAATGGCCTTAAAATGCATGTTGTTGTTGTTGTTGTCTCAATGGTGAAGAATGACTTTTTAAAAATTTTATCAGATTTGGATTTGAATCTTCACCAAAATTGAATCGTTTCTTCCTTGTCACTCACCCATCGTGTCCACCAAGTTTCCTCTGAATACATCCACAACTTTGTGAGACGTCATGTTGCAAATTGTTTTTGTATCAATCTTTCAATGGTGAAGAATCACTAAAAATATTCTAGTATCCGAATTCAGATCTTCACCAAAATCTAAGCAATTCATCCTTGTCACACACCTATCTTGTCCACCAAATTTCATCTGAATCCATCTTCACCTTTTTGATATATCCTGCGCGCAAACAAACAAACAAACAAACAAGAAACATGTTATGCATTGCATGATACTTGCGAAATCCCTAAAATATGTTGTTCACCTTTGGCCTAAGTTGACCTTTTGGCTTTTGTTGACCTCAAAAATAATTAGTAGTTGAATTCAATAATGAAGTCTGCAAATCCTCTTCAAATGTCGTCAATCAGATGAAAATTGACGATTTTAGAAATTTGGCTTATGTTGACCTTTTCACCTTTTGACCTCAAAAAAATTGGTAGTTGAGTTCCATGATCTGATATGCAAATCCTCTTCAACTTTCAAGTTGATATGCAAATATGCAAAATGCAAAATGCAAAATATGCAAAATGCAAAATATGCAAAAGATATGCAAATCCTCTTCAATTCAACAAATCCCCTTCCTCTTCCTTAACAGTATGGACCTCAAACATCCAGGGAATTCGCTCAAACTTAACTGATCTCTCCATACAGGTTGCTTCTGACAAACCAGACGTGATCTGCTTAACAGAAACATTCCTCCTTTATGATGTCTCTGATTCCATAGTATCTCTCCCAGGTTACTCCCTCCTCCGGTATGATAGACCTGAGCCTCGTTCTGGAGGTGGGGTTGCTATCTTTATTAAAAAAACTCTCTTCCTCACTCGCCCTGCACTGCCCTCTCTCCACCTCACCCCCAGGAATAACTTTGGCTACGGCTTCCCCTTCGCTCCCACCTTTTGTTCATATGCGTGTTGTACCGTCCACCAAACAGTGATGACTCCATCTACATCTCGCTGTCTGATAATATGGACCAACTTCTATCGAACCATCCCAACTCTCTCTTCCTCATATGTGGTGATTTCAACTGTCACCATGCCAGTTGGCTGGGGGTGGGTACCTCTCTCACCAGCCATGGCTCTTCAGCAAAGGACTTCTGTGACTCACTGGGACTGACACAATCTGTCAATTTCCCAACCCGGATCTCAGTCAACGGAGAATCTTCTCTTCTGGACTTGGTTATGACTAACTTCCCTGAAAATGTCTGCTGCTCTTCTTCTGCTCCAATCGGCTCTTCTGATCATGTGCTTGTTAAAGTGGACATCTCTCTGACCATTTTCAGAGAGCCTCCTCAGCATCGACGAGTCTGGCATTTCACTCAGGCCAACTGGCATGGTCTTCAAGCAGCCATCAATCATCTGGACTGGTCTCCCATCTCTACTGCCTCTGAAATCAACTCATCCTGGGAATTCTTCCAAAGTAAATTGCTCTCTCTCATGCACAGTTTTATCCCTTCTCGTCTTCAGTTGTCATACCCTTCCTCCCGTCCATGGTACACGGAATCTTGTGGTGAGGCTATTGCCCAGAAACAACTTGCTTTCCTCTCCTGGAAAGCAAATCCAACGGAAGGAAATCTCATTTCCTTTCACAAAGCCCGAAACAAGTGTGTGTCCACCCTCAAGAGAGCCAGGAAACAATATCTCTCCGTCCTCAGGACCGAACTCTCTTATCTGTCTCCCTCTTCCAAATCCTGGTGGCATCTGGTAAAATCTGTTTCTGGTGTTTGTTCCCCCTCCATCCCCTCCCTCACCTTAAATGGCCACACGGCTGACTCCGCACGTGAAAAAGCCGAATGCCTCAACTCTGTGTTTGCCTCTAAATCTTGTGTCCCAAACCCATCCCTCTCTGTACCCACCGTACCCAGTCGTACCCAGCTGCTCCTGGACTCTGTGTCCTTTCCTCCTGACAAGGTGGAAAAGTGTCTGTCAACCCTCGACTCTGATTCTGCAACTGGACCTGACGGCATCAGCCCACGGGTCCTAAAATCATGTTCTTCCGCTCTTTCACTCACTCTCTCTGTTCTCTTCACCCTCTCTTTTGCTCAAGGTCATCTTCCATCGACTTGGAAATCTGCCAACATCACCGCTTTGCACAAAAAAGGTGCAAAAACAGATCCCAGCAACTACAGACCAATCAGCCTTCTCCCAATTATCAGCAAGGTCATGGAATCCATCATTGCTTCAGATATGAAATCTTTCCTCTTCTCCAATGGCTTGATCTCTGATCATCAATTTGGTTTCAGACCTGGACACTCCACTCTGGACATGCTGCTTCTGCTTTCTCAACAATGGATGGAGGTCCTCAATGCCAAACAGGAAATTAGAGCAGTCTCCCTTGACATATCACGTGCCTTCGATACAGTCTGGCACCCCGCTCTGCTCACCAAACTCTCCTCTTTTGGTATCCATGGAAATCTCCACGCATGGCTGGCGGACTTCCTCTCTAGTCGTAGTCAACGTGTGGCCCTGAATGGGTTTCTCTCATCGCCTCTTCCTGTTCAGGCTGGAGTTCCCCAAGGCAGTGTTCTGGGCCCTGTGCTTTTTCTGGTCTTCATCAATGATCTCTCTGACTCTCTTGAAAATCCTCTCTATCTCTTTGCTGACGACTCTACTCTCTGTCGCTCCATTCTTCATCCCTCAGATCGGCAGTCTGCAGCCTCCTCACTCTCTGCAGACCTTGACAAAATCACAGACTGGGCAAACAAGTGGAACATGTCTTTCAATCCTGACAAATCTCACACTCTTACGATGTCTCTCCGAAAAGACCGACTGGACAACCCTCCCATCCACTTTCTGAATAATCCTCTCCAAGAAGTTCTGTCACTCAAGCTTTTGGGTCTCACTATCTGCCATGATCTTTCCTGGAAAAACCACATTTCAAATCTGGCCTCCAAAGCCAGTCGCCGACTGGGCATCCTCCGTCATGCTAAGTCCTTCCTTGGCACACCTGAGCTCCTCACCACATACAAGGCATTCATCCGCAGCTCAATGGAATACTGCTCTCCCCTCTGGGCTGGTGCTCCTGCCTCACACCTAGCTCGCCTTCGCGCTGTTGAAACCAAAGCATTCAGAATCATTGGAATCTCCCGCGATGAAGCTAACTCCAAGGGCCTCTCACTCACTCACCGCAGGCAGGTTGGTGGTCTTTCCGTCTTCTACCGACTCCTCTCTGGCCTTGCCCCCCCAGCTCTCTCTGGGCTCTGTCCCGCAAATATTCCTACAGGTCGCACAAGATCTGCCTGCAACCCTCTTTTGGTTAAACTGCCAAAATCAAGACTCTCTGCTCACCTTCACTCCTTCATTCCTCTTTTCTCCCGCCTCTGGAACAAACTCCCTCACTCTCTTCAATCCCACTCCACCCTCCAAGTCTTTAAAACAGCTGTTCACCACCATCTCTTATCTTCCCCCATCCAAGACCTTGATCTTTTCTACCCCCGCTAATTTCACCCCAATTCCCCTTTTTGAAATACCAACTTCTGTCCTGGAAGTCCTTGGTGTCCTTGTGCTTTATACTTCTCCCTCCCCCCCCCCTTCCCATGCCTCCTCCCCCCGGGCCCTCTCCCTTCCACACATCTCCCTGCTCTCGGATGTTGTGTTTGTGTGCTTCTCCTTTTCTCCCCATCTTGTCTTCCACTCCCTCTTTTTGTGTATTTTGTTTGTCTGGTCGATTTGTTTGTGAAGTAAATGTTAGCTCTTTCACGAGCCTCGATTCAGTATACAAAAAAAAAAAAAAAAAGTCAATTGTATGAAAATTGAGGATTTTAGACAATTCTAAACCTAAGAACTTAACAATATTGTTACGGCCACGGGGTTCGGGTCTACTATGAGGGGGTTAGGCTCCGTTCCCTCCCGAACTTACCGGGCCTGAGGCTGCTGTGCACGAATAACTTCATACTTTGGCAGGTTGCGAACCAGCAACTACGAACACCAATTGGTCTGTCGCACGATAGCAGAGTCCTTGCTGTCTAACACCGTTTATCTGTACCACATGACCCTCCAGCGTTTGGTACCCGCCGGGCTGATGCTAATTTTGTTATGGCCGATCGCTACTCTGGGTGCGAACTGTGCAAAATGGCAAACCAATGAAGGTCATTCAGGGACAGTTGGAAAAGAAATGTTTAACAATTCGATTTATTTACAAGTATGTACAGAGGAACTTATCGATCGGAAAGAAAAAGGGAAGAGAAGCAGAAACTTAGTTTACTATATACCTTTTGATGATTACAACATATAAACACAACATGGGCGCCCATCACACATTCACGGGAGGGGGGTGGGAGGGGCGGAGTGGTGAAGGGGAAAACGAACGTTGGGATCCTGTTACCAAAATGGTTACAATGTTACCAGATGCTTCCTCTCGCTACGACCTTTGTCTTCACCTCACCAATGAGCACCAGGCCGACAAATGGCAGTCCCCAACATGAGCACGAGCAGGCAAACGTGATCCCTGCACGAACACAAGCAGGCAAACAGGCAAAGTCAGGTAGGCAGGCCGAGGGAGAAAATCATGAA
>NC_136274.1:6719779-6862447 GCF_964187855.1 Myxine glutinosa
TTGCAGCAATAGTTCTTTGTCTGCGCTGCTTCTGTTTGCGCTAGGTCTGTCTCGTACTACATGGAACACATGTCTTCTCCAACAAGATTTGTGGTACCGAAGGTCAATTGCGTGTGCATCACCTGGTGAGATACATGTGTTGAATCGTGTTTTCAATAATGCATCTTGGGACTTCTCTACAGCCTCTCTAAGCTCTTGACCAGCATTTTCAGTCCTAACCTGGTAGAGTAGTTGGCCATCATCTTTTTGGCAGAAGAAACACTGCTCTTTATCCAGTGGCACTGTACACGAGCGTGTGAACGGGGATGTTGCATCAGATGTTGATGAGCCTGGCTCGTCCATTTCTGTGCTTCCTCTCTTCTGTCCGCGTTTTTTTGCAGTATAGTGTCCAGTTGTTACTGCATGCGCATGGCGGTCTCTGGCACGTTGTATCTCGCTCTTGTTAGTTGCACTGGAGTAACAAGTGCGATGCCAAACTGCCTTCTCTGTAGAGAGTGTTTCTTTTGTGCTGTTTTGGAGTCGTTTATGGACTTGAACGTAGATGCCATCATGCAAACTGGCCCTTTCTTCTATTGTCTTCAATAAATGTTGGTAGGAATCTATTCTGGGGTTTAACACCAAGGATCCTTTCTTGACATCATCAGCCTTGCATAAAATGCACTGCTTACAGTTCGTGGACTCCTGGGCTTGCCCCGCCCCTTCACCATCTTGTTGCATCTCACTCATAATGTGATATGTAGAACCTGCAAAGACAGCAAAGCAAAGGGAACCATCACCGATATATACAACCACCACCACAGACATATTGATGTATAATAGGCTACAAATACACTACCACCATCACCACAATATCAGGTATATTACTCAGTATATAAATAATACAAAAACACACGCTGTAAACTAATTATTTTCCGCAGCTGTACCCTGGGGATCAAACTTATTACTTTAGTAGCTTGTCCACCCGTAAACAGATTTTAAGTTCTCATGAACATTAGGAGTATCTGTGTGTTATTTGGCAGTATGCCAGAAAGGGCAAAACACTCGCAGTAGAATAGTATTTCTCATTACAGTCAACACAGTCAGGTTCAGCATGTCCAGATTTTAGATTTCGTTGGATTGTTTTGGGGATTTAGAAAAATCAAAGCTCCGTCTTATTTAGAAGATGAGATCCTGAGAAACATCAATTTTACGGCGGCCAGTTTGAAAAATCCAGGATGGCCGCCACATAGGAGCTCTATGGTCATGTCTAGCTTATCGAACTTGTTACCATTGGATTCGGGGCCCTTGAAAATGTATGTTTAGCCGTTAGAATCAAAGCTCTATGTTATTTAGAAGCTGAGATATTGAGAAAATTAGTTCTACGGCGGCAATTTTGAAAATCCAAGATGGCCGCCATACAGGAGTCTGTGCAAATAGCAACATTGGTTTTCTGACTGACTATACAATATAGTTTCCAAAAATATATAGTTTTCCAAATCCCCCAAAAAATCCAACGAAACTTTAAATCTGGACATACTGAACCTGACTATAGGAAATAGTACAAGTTACAATTCCCATAATAAAGATACATTGCCCAATAATCTTCCCTTTTGTTTCTAAAGAAACCATATCGCAGAAACAATTGGTACGAGTAGAATCGCAGAAGCCTCTTCGTCCTCGGCAGTGCACTTCCTTGCACCATTTTGTGCCCAGAGTGTCTTCCAACTCACCCTTCCTCCAGCTTAGGCATTCTTGCTGAAATTCACCCTATGTGAAGGACGAAAGCACAAAAGGCATGTACAAAACTAAGGCAAAGCGACCCCCAAAATCCCCTCTTCCAATGGCGGCAAATTATCCCCAACCAGGACTGAAATGACGCTTGCATGATCGGCGCCATTTTGCAGTGATGCATTCTCCAATGGCTCGTTTTCCTGCTGTGCTTGTGCGGTTATCGCATAGAGAAAATCCATGGCCTCCATGTCAAAAACTCCGTAGGGATCGAAGCTATCAAATTCACATTATTTTAGGATAAGGGGAGACAGACGTGGGGCATTAAACAACACTAGTTGGGAGTGGTTTAGGGATAAGCAATCATTGCTGCCGAGAGACGAGTCATCCAAGTACTCGTTCGGATCGGCAGAGAGGACCATAGTCTTCGCCGGCGCTTCCTTCGGTTTCCCTACTGCAAAGTACTTTCTCACACACACAAGCACGAGAGCTTTCATTGGAATCAGTTACAGCACAATCACAATGATCACTCCAATGGCGGTTAGCACCCACTTTACTATTTTCCCACCCCAGGATTGAAACCAAGCGGGTTATCCCTCAGTCCTCGCGATCTAGCCTATCTCTGATCAGGCCCAAGCCCACCTTCCTAATCTCGTCAATCGCCGCCTGAATGCCCTCCCTTGGGTCTGGAATCCAAGTGCAACATTTTCCTTCTATGATCCCACACACACCTCCCCTTTCAGCCAATAGCATGTCTAAGGCTACCCGGTTGTGCATCACCATGGGCCTCATTTCAATTACTGTGTTTAATAGTTCCTGATGAGCCTATGCTGTTTGGTTCGCCACCTTTTCTAGGTCCAGGGACAATTTATCCAAGCGATAGCTGTTCATTACCGTACCACAAAAGGGGAAAAAGAAGCCCACTGCCTTCTCCCAATCATGGCCATGCAGCGTGGTCTGCCCGTCCTTGTCCCACATGGCGTGTCTCTTATGGCCGCCTCTAGATGGTATGTCCTGTAACACCTGGCGTTTGTATCGACTCGACGAAGGGTATAAGTCCTGGACCTCTTTGGCCCTTTCCAATTCAGGTGTTACCGTGGCCAGGTAGCAACCTCCTCCCCACTGATCTGGTAAATAAGGGTATGCTTTATCTCTGCACACCCACATAGCTCCGTGGGTGGAGGGGGAGGGGGAGGGGGAGGGGGAGGGGGAGGGGGGAATCAGGCATCCCTTTAGACACTCTAAGTCCATTGGGCCTCCCTGCGTGGCGAAGGTAATGGCTGTTATAGTGGTGGTGTTATCTCGAAGCGGTACCCTTAAGATCATGGGGCTGGTTATGTGTGCTGGTTTAGTTCCCGGTATTATGTACAGTATGCACAGTTGGGTATTCCCATTTCCAGCTTTCCTGATGCTTCCAAACAGACGATCCCCTTGACTGCTTCCGCCCACGCCAGTTTCGGCCTGGTGGAGGGGGAGGTTATGTGTATGGGGTTAATGAATTGTCTTCCACACTCGTGGTCTTGATTCACACCTGCCCTCTCAATTGTTGTAGCTATACAGGATGGCCCCATGGGTCCAGAACACATATCATTAAGGGAGTATGGTAGTGCGTGCATTTTGATATCCGCCCCTGAACTCTCTGGGAAGGGCATGCAGGACCAGCATCGGTCTTGCTCATAGACCCCCCATAATCTCCCTACTCACTCCCCAGTAGGTGTTTGATTCCCTCGGTGTCAAATTCGTTATCTCCCTATATACTTTCTTTGTTAGAATTAATCTTTGTAGTTTCCTAATGACTGGCCGACCTCACTTCCCACCATGAATTAAGCAATACATGGCTAGGCTGGTGGTGTTGCCAAAGGCGACCTTAAAGGCTAACGAGAGGCAGCTGCGTCCCCATCGATAGCCTGGTTGTATCATCCAGGAAGTGTAATTTATGTGTAGCAAGCATTTCTATATGTTCCTGTGTTGGGGAGGAAGCATACCACTTCATTACTGTCTGGGTGTTAAGGGGGTCAAACCAATTGGCCCCCTCCATTGACCTTGGTCGTGCCTCTATGCAGGGGAGCAGCAGTTTTTCACCGTCCTCCAAGGTCAATTCTCTGGGTAGCATGGGACTTCCCCACACCTCCCGCTCTTCCCACTTGGCGGTGCTGGTTATGATTTTTCTTCCTAGCAAATCCAGGTCAGGGCAACCATAGGTATCTCCCTTTATGTCTTTGGCAAATAAGTTGGGAACGTTTGAGGTGACCCCTTGGGCGATTAAGCCTATTCCCAATACCAGGGCCAATGTCCTACCCAGTAGTCCCATCTTTGGGTTTGGTGCGGAAGGCCAATTTAAAGTGAGTGGCATGTATCCAGGAAGTCTTACCCTTGCAGAAGATTGCGGTTGGTGTGGTCAACAATACCTGCAGAGGCCCAATCCACCGTGGTTCGAGGGCGGTTTTCCTGGTGAAGTGTTTTACCAGGACCTGGTCACCCGCCTTGAAGTTGTGGATGGTGTGGTCTGTTGGTTCCGACAACGACTCTCGTACTCGTGCATGGATGCTGCACACCACGTTGGACAATCCTATGAAAAATTTTAAAAGCATGTCATCCATCACAGGCAAATCAAATTTTTGACATATCCACCGGGGCAGAAACAGGCAAACTCATGGGCCGCCCCATTAATATCTCATGGGGGGAAAGACCCGTGATGCAACTAGGGGAAGATCGAGTGCTCATTAGCGCAAGTGGGAGGGCTTCGGGCCATTTCACACACGTGTCCGTGCAAATCATTGCCAGATTAATTTTCAGGTGACCGTTTTGTCATTCCACCTGGCCCGATGATTGCGGGTGGTACACGCAATGTAAGGATTGTTTTACCCTCAACGCCTTCAGAATGCCTTTGATCACTTCCCTCGTGAAATGTCCGCCCTGATCCGAAGATATCTTTTGGGGGAATCCCGAATCGGCATATGAAATCCCACACAGGGTACTTAACCACTGTCGGGCGTCTGCCTTAATGCATGGATATGTCTCAATCCATTTTGTAAACATGTCTACGATTTCTAACATGCAGCCAAGGATGTCGTTCAGCTGCATGTTAATGAAATCGAACTGAATGTGTACGAACGGACCCCAGGGTTGAGGGTGGCCGGTGTCACGTGTGTGTCTCGGCGGGTCCCCCCTATTGTGTTGTTGGCAAACCACGCATGACTGGCATATGAGGGATGCGACAGGTGACAACCCCAGTGCCGCCCAGGTGTATCTTACCTGCTCCATCACACCCCACTTGCACACATGGCCATTTTGATCTGCCATGCATGCAAGCCAGGGTAGAAGTTCCTTAGTTGCTATTGGTTTACCTCCGAGGATCCAGATCTCACCATTCCTGGGGAAATGCAGGCCCCCTTCTTACCCAATCATCATGTTCTTCTGACTGTGCTGCTTCCTGTAACCTCAGAACGTCGTTTTTGTCTGGTTTGGCGTCCGGCTCCAAGGCCAGTACTTTAGCAGCCTGCGCAAGCATCCCTTTAGCTCACGTAACTACCGGCATGTCCCGCCCTGGGTGTTGTTCAGCGCCCTTTCCTGCTGCCACGTCCGCCCGCGCATCACCCCGGGCAATGTCCGAGTCCAGCCTCTGGTGAGCGCAGCATTTTACCACCGCGATAGCGCGGGAAAGCGAAATGCTCTGGAGTAATTCCTCGACCAAGTCGCCATACTTTATTACCGAGCCTGCAGATGTGAGGAACCCTCGCATTTTCCAGATTGCCCCTTTGTTGTGAACCACCCCGTGTGCATAAGCTGAGTCCATGCAAATGGTGATGGCAAGGTCCGCAGCCATGTTGCATGCTCTAGTTAGGGCGCATAGCTCCGCCTGCTGGGCCAAAATGGTAGGTGGAAGGCGTCCACTCTCCATTGTCTCATTTATCGGTGCACACAGCGTATCTGGACAGCAAGGAGCCATCCCATGCTTGTCTAGCCGACCCGTCCACATAGAACACGTAGTCGGGGTTGTCGAGGGGAGTGTCCCTCAAGTCTGAGCGTACCATGGACACCTGCTGTACCACGTCGTTACACACATGGGGCTCGCCCTCCTCTGACGTTGGCAATAGTGCGGCTAGGTTAAGGGTGGTGCAACGCTCAACGGTAATGTTGGCTGCGGTGATCAGTGCTGTCTCGTATTGCATCAGTCTGGTGGAGGAAAGGTGTTGTGTTTTTCATTGTAGCAACAATGAAGTGACGCAGTGTGGCACTCGTGGTGTCAAAGGCTGACCCATCACAATGTCGCCCATTCTTTCAACCACGCAATTAGCCATGGCGACAGCCTGTAGGCAGATCGGCAAGCCTTGTTCAACTGCGTCTAGCCTTTTACTAAAATACGCTGCCAAGCGCTCCATTTCCCCATGAGTTTGTGTCAATACGGATTGTGCAAAACCCCCTACCGCATGAGTATAAAGGGTGAACGGCTTTGCGTAATCAGGGAGCCCTAAAGTTGGTGCCGTAGCCAACGCCTGTTTCATGTCCTCGAAACAGCGTATCATTTCGTCCGACCAAACTATTGTGTTCGGGGTTTCTAGTTTGGTGGCCTCGTACAGTGGCTTCGCGAGCAGCGCATAGTAAATTATCCAAGTGTGACAGTAGCCGGTCATACCCAGAAAACGCAGCATCTCCCTTTGTGTGCGTGGCCGTGGCACTTCCGTGATCTTGGCTATGCGCTGCGCGTCCAGTTCGCGTTTTCCATACGAAATAGCGTGTCCTAAATATGTCACTAGGGTTTGTACGAGTTGGAGTTTGTCCCGACCCACTTTGTGTCCCTTTTCCGCCAGCACTTTGAGCAAAGTCACCGAGTCCTTCTCGCAAGCTTCCTTCGTCGGGGAACAAACAAGTAAATCATCAATGTATTACAACAGCACCGACCCCCCCTCAAATTTCACATCTTCGAGGTCTCGGCGTAACGCTCGTGAAAATAGGGTGGGGCTATCTGCAAACCCTTGTGGCAACACCATCCACGTGTATTGATGCCCCCTGTATGTAAATGCAAACAGGTGTTGTGATTCGCGTGCAATTGGTACAGAGAAAAAGGCAGAACACAGATCAATGACAGTAAAATAGGTGGCTTCGGGAGGGATAGAAGTCACTAGTGATTCAGCATTGGGGAGCACCGGATGATTTCCCTGAATTACTTTCTTTACCTCCCGCAAATCCTGCACAAATCTCCATTTATTCTTTTTGGGTTTCTTGACTGGCAAAATGGGGGTGTTGCATTGGCTGTCAGTCCCGACAAATATTTTCTGCTTGACCAAAGAATGTATTACTGGTGCAATACCGGCATCGGCCTCCGGTCGCAATTTGTACTGTCTTACGTTCGGAAGGGGCACTCCAGGTTTTACCGGTATCACCAGAGGTTTAGCATTTCACATTCAACCGACATCGTTATCATGTTTAGTCCACACATCGGCTGGTACATCCTTCAATATTTTGTCAGATTCCCCTGGGGTTTTGGGCACCTCCCTTACAACATGGGATCCCTTAGGGGGCAAATCTACTTATTTGAATACCCCGTTTGTGACTTGGAGTGGTGTCCTAATGATGAACCCTTCTTCATTTCCCAGGGTTCCCACCTCCCAATGTCCCACCAATTCGGTGGAGACCACCGGGGTCTGTTTCAATCATCCCATCATCCACCCAACACTCTCCGGAGGCCAATTCTGAGCCGTTGTAACCGTGACATGCGCGGTGACCCCCCTAGGGTGTCTGGTTTTAGCCCGTTGGTCTTCTGTGAGACCCATGTCAATACCTATTCCCTCATGGCCCACCCATACCTGTAAAAGATGTAATTTAGAGTTCTGTCCGAGCGCATTTTTAATGTCTGCTCGGTAATCCTCGTCGTCCCCTTTCACATCGTAATATGCATTACAGTGGGGTGGGTCGTATCTAACGTCCATCGTAATTTGATTCACCTGTAACCACTTTCGCAGTCCCTTACCTTCGGAACATACCATGTCTATTATCTGTATCAATTTTGTCAGAGCCCCTTTCCCCAGTGTCCACCAATATACAGTAGGGCCAGCACGGGCCAATGCTGCCATCAATAGGTCGCGTTTACATTCGGCAACGTCGACAAAAACTCCTTGTTCTGTGCATGATATTCGACAGCCCAATCGACAAAGTAAATCCCGTCCCAATAAATTAATTGGCGTGGTGGTGGTCATCAGGAAAGCATGCTTGGCTTCTAATGGGCCGCACACCACTCTCACTTCTTCCAAAATTGGGAGCGCTTGGGGCAAGCCCGAGACGCCCATTATTTGAACATTTTTATGTGTGGGACGCAATGATGGTAATTACCCCTAATTAATACTACTACGGGTCGCCCCCATATCCACAAGGAACTTTATCTGTCGTCCATCCACGTCCAGAGTCAAGGTCGGCTCCTCTATAGGTTACATGGTCACAAGAGGACATTCTTTGGGCGGCCCACTCTTGTCCCATCAATAGGACGTCTGCTTTTTCAGTTGGGGCTGTTTTCGGGCTTGCGGGCATTCACGCCGCCAGTGGCCCATCTTGCCACATAAGAAACACGCCCCTGGGGGCACCTGAGGTGCTTAAAGGTGTCAATCCCCGTTTCCCCTGGTGCTGGCGCTGTTGCCTGTCCGGCTGCTGGCGCTGGTGTGGGGCTGGTTGGCCCCGCCGTCCTTGTGTCTGCGTTCCCACTTGCCTGTCATAGTCTAAGTCAGAGCCATTGTCCCCTTCATCCCCTTCATCCCCTTCATCCCCAGGCGAGTTATCCCGACGGGTTTGGGGTCCGTGATTGTATTGCCCCCGGGGGGCTTGATTTCGTTCCCGGATCAGCATTTGTAGCATCTCGTCCTTCACGTCTTTCTTTTTCTTACCCCCCTGATGGCAACTACATGCCGCATCACACAGCGCCATGGGTGTTTTCGTTTTCCAGTCCAGACAAACCGTCTTTAGTTGCTCCTTTATTGAAGGCAAAAATCCCTCCATCAATAGACTAGTTAGTAATGATCCTGGCAACTCCGCTAGTACTGTGTATCCCCCATGATTTAGCATAACATGGGTCAGTCGGTCCAAGAAGTCATGTGGATTTTCATCGCGTTTTTGACATGTTTGAACCACCTTATCCCGGTCTAGCCCCCCTGGGGTAAACTGCCGTCTGATCGTCTCGAGTAATCTTGCTACCCGGGCCCTTAAGTTATCCCCCTGCCAACCCTGGTGGTGGCACATCCGCCCATTGCGCCAACGTTTTTACTCGGTTCCACACCGTTCGGGGGAGGACATACTGGCACAAGCAAGACACATCATCATAGGTGGCTTCATGTTGTTCTCGGCAGGTGTGCAGCAGCTCTTGCACCCTTCAGGGGTCCTCCTTTAAGTAGGGTCTTATTTTCTCTTCCATTGCGGCCAGCTCCGGGGCCGACCATGGGACATGGATCACCCGGGGGACTGCCCGCCCGTGTGCTGTCCATCCTGTGGATAGCTCTTGCATCAGGAACATCCCACAATTGGTGGCATCTAGGTCACCCCCACCTTGTTAAACAGGAGTCGTTCAGGGAGTGGTCCCTCCTTAAATAATGGACCTGTGGTTCTGGGGTTCTGCGTACCCCCCTAACATGGGGTATTCCATCGGGTGCGCCCTCACACCCATCCCGCTTGCCTGACCCCCATAGTGGCCCGGAGGTGGGTACAGGGGCTGAGTTTCCTGCCCCAAGTCCACGATAGGCGACCATCCTAGGTTTGGGCCTGGGGCCTGGGGCCCCTTGGTGAACAAGTGGGGGCGGTTGGGGACTAGGGGTCAAAGGCCGACCATTCGGCCCCTGGGTGGTGCTGCACCCTGGGAGCGGGGGCAGGGGTGGGAATGGGGGACAAGGGGACAAGGGAGGGCTGTGAGGACTGTGGAGGCTGTTGTTGACGGGAGGGCTGTAGGGGCTGTGGAAGAGGTGAGGACTTTGGGGGCTGTGGGGGCTGTTGAAGAGGTGAGGGCTGTGGGGGCTGTTGAAGAGGGGAGTGGTGTAGGGGCTGTTGGGGCTGTGGAAGAGGGGAGGAGTGTAGGGGCTGTAGGGGGTGTTTAAGGGGTGGGGGCTGTTGGGGCTGTGGAAGAGGGGAGGGGTGTAGGGGCTGTGGGGGCTGTTGAAGAAAGGAGGGGTGTAGGGGCTGTTGGGGCTGTGGAAGAGGGAGGGGTGTAGAGTCTGTTGGGGCTGTGGAAGAGGGGGGGGTGTGTAGGGGCTGTTGGGGTTGTGGAAGAGGTGGTGCACCAAGAGGGCAGTGAGGAGGTGAGGAAGAGGTGGCAGGGTACGGGTGAGTTGGGAGGGCAGCGCCTGGTACACGGGGAGATAGTCAAGTTGTGGGGAGGGTGGGTATGGGGAGGTGGGAGCAGTGGGAGCAGATGAAGCAGTGGAGGGGGAGGAGTATGGGGGGTATGTTATGGGGGGGGGTATGGAGGGTAGGTGGGGTGGCAGGTAGGTAGGAATCCTGCTACATCCTGTCCTTCGTTTCCTACCTGTCTCCCTACCTGGCCCGATGCTGTGGGCCTTCCTTTTTCCCTCGAGAACACCTGTCCTGTCTCGGGGTCTACATAATGGATCATTGGCATTAAACTCTGAGTTATCTGTCGATTCAGCTCATGTATAGTGTTTTCCTGAATCCTATCTTCCTGTTCTTTTTCTCCCTTGAGCTTCAGCACTATCCCTGCTAAGCTGGCCTGCTTAGCAGTGTTTTATCGCTTCTCTGCTTCATCCTTCCACCAGCTATACGCCTTCCAATTGATTGTGATTTTTCTCTCCGTTTCTGCTTCATCCTAAGCCGCATTTCGCGCTTCCACTGCATCCAGTGCAAATGTCCCCTCTCGTGGCCACGGTTTCCTTGAGTTCTCTGTCAGTTTAGCCCAACTTTTTCCTGGTTTAACTGCAGCCTTCCCATATTTATTAAACACTAGACGAAAGAACCCGGCATTACCCGTGTTCTTTTTGAATGAATTTACTACTATAATTCAGCTTTTACCTCACGGCCATAGAAGATTGACTACTATAATTCAGCTCAGCTTTTAATTGCGAAATGGGCCCAGCCCAGCTAAAGCAGCCACGACTGGCCTTGCCACCTAGCCTATAACCTTCCCGGGGCCCGTCCCGACATTTTTTGTTTTAGAGGTTTCCTCCTATCTTTCACCGTTCAGGAGATTAGCGCGCGCAGACAAACAAACAAACAAACAAACAAACGAGAACGCCACTCAGTAGAGCGCATACTCTCGCCATGGGTGGCCGCTGCTGAGCCCTATCTTCCAATGGTAAAAAAAACATTTGAAAAATTCCTGGATCCGGAATAATATCCTGAGCTTCACCAAAAACGAATCAATTCTTCCTTATCCCAAGGGCAATCATCCCACCAACTTTCATTTAAATCCGTTCAGAACTTTTCCAGATATCTTGTTCACAAACACATGAACACACGAACATACGAACACACATATGCACGCACACACACACACACACACACACACACACACACACACACGGACGGACATGATCGAATGCATTACTCCCTGGTGGGAGTAACAAACAAACAAACAGACAAACAAAAACTTTCTTTTATATATATATAGATAGATAAAAAACGCTGGAGTCGTCCTGAGAGGCAAGCTCTCCTTGCTTGGGGCCTTCCCCATCGCTGTTGGGCTAACCTTCCTGGGATGATCTCAGTCCTACCGAGTCGGCGCCTTAGGCACGTCAGACTTCACAGCCCCCCTCTCTGACATATCCCCCTTCAACTTGGTTGAAAAATAATTCTCACGTCGGACTTCACAGCCCCCCTCTCTGACGTATCCCCCTTCAACTTGGTTGAAAAATAATTCCGTCACTGGGTAGAAAAACCCGCGTTTACAATTTCGTAGACTCCGGGCTCCGGGCCGGAGCAAAGCATACCCCAGATAGACAGGCCTAAACTCCAGGGACGAATATGAATATGAATGATCGTTTTAAGGCAATTTTCCCCGCTACAGCGGGGGTTAGCCTTGCGGGCCCCATGACAATCATGGTTCCCTGTTTGAGGCAATGTTTTTATGGTCGGATGCCCTTCCTGACGCCAACCCTTGGTCACGCTCTTACGATGCGCAGGTATACGGTGTACCTTTTCTGGGCCGGGGTACACACCGTGATCATTCATCCCAGCAAGCTGGTACTCAAATTTGCCGACCTCGGAAGGATGACAGGCTGAGTCAACTCCCCTGGCATTAATTCAGCGATCGACCGGGATTCGAGCCCAGGATCCTAGGATCCCAAGCCGGCACCCTAACCGCTAAGCCAACACCATGCTTGGTGTTGGGCGAGTCGGGCAAAATTTAGAATAAACCCAAGCTCAAAAAGCTCACCTTTAAATCAAATGAGTGCCCGCACGTGGCCTCCCACCTCTGATCCCTCAAGGGCTCGTCCCACTGGAGTTTCTGAGTCCGCCCTGCTCTAGCTGCGCCAAATGCTGGATCGAGCCACCGGTCCTGCTTGCCGGAGGCGGAATGCCGAGGAGTCCAGTCGTATTCAGTTCTCAGAAAGCAACGGTTTATTATATTCTTCAACCAAAAACACAGCCGTGGAGAGATGATTACGACGAAGTGGACGGCCACCCGAGGCCTCGCCGAGACAAACTCTGACCGCAGGACATGCCGCGCATGGATAAATCAACCATCTGTCCCGAAACTTGCGATAAACTGGATGAGAAAACAAAGGCAGCAGAGTTCATTTACTTCAAGCATGAGATGTTTTACGATTCTGTTTCAGTGTTATCAGCATAAATTCCAGTCATTCACAACCCGTACACCCTTTGGAGCTAATTTAACACGAAATGAAAGAGTCCAGACCTTGTATAGGACGCACAAAGCCAAAAGGGCCTATACATAATTAATTATGCACACTCGCGCGAAGTCAGCACTGCAGCATGAAACGTAAAGATGTGAAACGACAAGGGATTACAGCAAGTTAATTAGGAAATACAACAAGTTACAATTCCCATAATAAAGGTACATTTCCCAACGTGTGTGTGTGTGTGTGTGTGTGTGTGTGCATGTTACATCATAACCAATCGCATGGTCCTTCCACTTCACCTTGACCAGCATGCAACGTAATATGTCACGTGGTCAACAGGACACGACTTGGGCGTCCCTAAACATTCCACCGACAAAGGAAATTCAAATGTCCAACTGAACAAGACGTGACCCATGCCTCGCGCAAAGCGATCAACGTGATGACGTCATCCCCCTTCTAACTCAGCGCACGTGCCCTCACCTTATTTAGCTCAGCACACTAGTATACTCAGCACACACCATGCCAGCCAAACACCCTGGTACAAGTGCGCCACCTCCCCTGGTATGCGTTCTGCTCCTATCTTTCGGCACTATACTGAGTCCCACATCCGAATGACAACCCTAAAACCACAATCACGTTTCGTAAAATAATAATAGTTTTTAATTTAGTCGCTCAAATAAAACGTCAAACACTCTCTCGACAAAAGCGCACCGAAATACCTGATACAATGATGCATTACGTCATCATGATGCACGTCGTCAGACTTCCCTTTTCAGTGTGAACCAACTAGGGTGATTTATAATTACGTACCTCTATTGCTATTATGTCGAAACTCAACCTAATTCCAAACCATGCAAACTGAAACGACGTATTTTGGAGCTTCACAAACATTTTATATTCAACACCCCCTCCCCTCCCGCCCCCCCCCCCCCAATACCCCTTCATATGGCTTTCCGAATCCTCCACACATCAAGGTGGCCAGATCCCGATGTGCGGAGATCCGGGCACATATTCATCCCAGGCACATATTCAAACCCCAGGCTGCACAGCTCAGGGGCGAGCAGGCACAATCATCCAGCTAGCCAATATCCAGCATCCTGGAGCATGTGAATCACACATCAACCTGAGCATTCATAGCATGAGCATTTTCACCTTGATTATAAAATCATAAAAGTCCAAAATATTTCAGAATGCCTCAATTTAACTCACGCTGATCTTATTTTACAGCAGTTGAATGACGTCACTTCTTTTCAACCTTATCCTGACTCATTCGCTCATTCAGGCATGATGTGGACAAATTCATCAATAAGAACTACCGAACTCTACATGATGAACATTATGTTGTTGTTTCCCCACATCAATCCTATTCTGCTGCTGCTCTACTGTGTCATCTCCATCCACCTGTTAATACAACACCTGTTGTAACACTACAACACCTGTAACAATATGACAATAACAATATAACACCTGTTAATCAGCCATTGCGCTGCTTATGTAGGCCAAAACACTTCACACAGAACAACACTGGATCCAACATGCAAATTAATGCAGCTTACAAAGACACCTTCACGCACAAGTACAAACCAATGACCACAAAAATGCAAGGAAAGCACTATCGAACAGCATGTACACAACCTCTATATTTCCAATTCAAGAACAACAATTTTCAATATTCATTCATTTTCATTCATTCTTTCATTCCACCAAAAATCATTTCATTCATTCATTTGGGGGCTAGGATCCCTGCCTTGGTCTGTCTTTTTCCCACCCATGAGCTGTGCATATAATCCTGCATATTTTGAGTCCATCTGTCCTCTGAGGCACTCCTCTATCCATTGACTGGAGGCCTCCCAATCATTACCTTTGTACTTTTTCATAGCATTCCTTATTTTTAAAGCTTTCCTCAAATTTTCTATCCGTGTTCTCTGGAACTTTCCCTCAACAGGCCTGTGGACTTTTGTCCGGCAGTTATTCCAACCTACTGATTTATACGCGTTGTACCTATCGTACAGAATCCTCCCCAGCTGTTTGTTTGATGGACATGATGGACATGATGATGCTGGACATGTACTCCGACGGAGTACCTGCGAATGTACAATCGGGTTTCCGTGGTTGTCCATTATGATTTTCCATTATTTTACCTTATTTCCTTCTTAGTGAGGTCACTACTTAGGGCACCTCCCGTGTAGTAATTAGTCACTGAATTATCTTCCTGGCAAGGGCCCACCTTGTTTGAGCTTCCCTTATACCAGAGGTCCCACCTACCTTATACCTTAATACCGAGGATTGCACCTTAGGTCCATAAAATTTGTCCTGCTCCACATAAACGGCTTGACTACCTTTTACCAAGTTTACAATTCTGGTTTGGACTCACTCAAAGCTATGAAGGAAAGGGTCCGACTGCACCTGGAAATGACAGCACTTTGTCCAATGAAGAGATATAAAAGGTCTCTAACCTTTTTCCCTGTCTTAAGTGGGTACCCAGACAAACTGCTGTTGTCTCCAGGAGTAGTCGATTCTCCCATACACGGCTTGGTGAGTCCCGGGTTTCGGCACCAAATGACGAGGTCGGAGATCAACTACAACATCAACTACAATGTCGGAATGTCCGGAGACACGAAAGACACCGCACTGAGAATACAATCCGTTTAATGGTCGAGTAAAAACACGTGCGGGAGAGAGGTATCAGCTCGAAACTGGCCAAGTCCCTTCTCAAAATACAATACTCAGTGAGTTTCATTTTGGAGGAATGAAGCCCAGCGCAGCAGAGATAACTATGTTTGCAGGCAGTTCCCCACAAAGCCGAGGCTCATGCGCAATGCACCGCCCTCGTTACTTGAGGGTCACTCCATTGGAATGTGGAGGTCTTGGTTCACAGCAACTGTTTCTTGTCATATATTAGATAAGCAGAGAGAATGGCGTGAGAATAAATCCAACACCGAGTTCCACTCTAAAAGAATGTGTTTTTACCAAGCCTCAAGGATAAATGTGCGAAAATAAGATAAAGCATGGATCAGCAGGTTTCATAAGGGAATTAGCTGCATGCACTCAAAGCAGAGTGAGTGGAAATAGAAAACAAAGGAATATTCCTTCATACCAACTCCAACATTAGATATCAATATATATCTCGTTGACCTTATTAAAATTCATTTGATATCATGGCGGCAGCAAAACAAAAAGGTGGTCAGAACAACATTTTTGAAAGACAGAAAATGCGCAACATCATACAGCAAGAAAGGCGGCTCAAAAGACGCAGAGACGCCAAACATCGTACATTTTTTTATTGACCAGAGAGTAAATTGCCCATTGCACATAAATCGCATTTCCGCCTGCCAGACTAGTAACGGCATGATGACGTACTACCTGCCTGATGCGCTTTTGACATTGCATAGAAAACCGTAACGTTTAAGAGTCTTACTAAACACCACCTGGAGATGTCCAGAGACACCCGGAAGCACGTTGTTTGCAAGTGAACACTTTTTTTTAGCAGTCAGAACTGCTGGTAAGCTCAAATCTGCAGTTTAAATTTATGAATTTGATTCAACTTAAGAGTTTGTAGCGTGTATCGCATTTTAGTTGTTAACCATTTGCATAAATTAAATAAAGGCCTGGAGAAGTCCAGAGATGCTCAAAGAAGTCCGGAGACATCAACTTGCTTGTGAAAGCTGTGAGCCAGTGGCGCATCCAAATGGGGAACGCAATGCTCCATCAAACTGCTAATGAAAGCCTTATAGGCCTAGGTTGTCAAAAGTTTAAATTGGCCAAATAAAGACCTTGTACGATGGATGATGCCCATTTTGCCACTGGCTTTGGATCTTGCTAATATAGTGTATTAAAGAAAGATCATGGCTGATGATGAGGCCCAAACGTTTCCCACTTTGGGGTTTTCCACTCAAATCAAAATGCTGATAAAATTACCACAAGCTTGTTTTTTTTTTACTCCAATTACTGAATGAGGGCTTCAATGAAATCTCTGGAGCTTCATTAGATCAGCCTCAGGGTGCACCTATTTCTTCTTTAATGAGTATTTAAAGCTTTAAAAGCATGCTTTTGATCCATGAGCCATGGCTCCGTCTCTGTCAGTTGAACTGAACTCCGCTAAGAACATCACTTTGTTCATTTTCCATGTGTGTGTGGCAGTGACGTCAACGTCTCTCAACCTGACGATCATTCTTGCTTTACTGAAGTCAAATCACATTCTCAAGCAAAATCGTTTTCTTTATCTTTTCCATATTTGCCTGAGCAGCTTCTTCAATGGAGCAATGTGGTTTTATGTCGGACTCTTCGATGTGACGGATGGAGCGCAAAGAAGAGATACGTATTTCATCTACCCCTCTCTAACTGGAGTGTCGTATCTGTTGGTCATGGCCAGCCAGGTTGATCGTTTTTACGCGTTGCAATTTCCATTTCACTATTTACAAAAAATCACTTTCACTAAAACCCAGATTGTCATTTCTGTCTGTTGGGCTTGGCCATTTATTAATGCCATTTTAGTGAATTTCTTACCAAACAATCAAGGACTTGTCTACCAAACGATAACGACTATAATTTTCATCCTTGTGATGTATCCTTTCATGGTTGGCTTGAATATCAAATTGTTTTTTATTGCAAATCAGCAAATTCAAAAGACCACAGGATCTATCAAGAACAGATTGACTTCAAAGCATCCTGTGCACCTCACCATATTTGTCGTCTTGTCGTACATCGTGTTATGGTTTCCGACTCTGTTCGAGTTCTGTAAGTGTGTCCTCGTTCGATCTTGCATTGCTTTCAAAAACCAAGGAAATAATTACTTTTCCATCCTGAGAGTTCTGACTACCATCAGTGTTCCTGCCATTTCCATCGCAACCAGTAGGATAATTAAAGATTCAATATTAAAGATATATCATAGAAAACGTCGTGATAACAGGTGAGTTTTGCTACGCTTTAACATCATTTTTGGGCAAATGATTAAAATAACATTTAAAAAATATTTAGTACTTTTAATATTTTTGTCACTTGGTATTTTTGTGACAAAGATTTGTTTTGTGTGATTTGTGACAAAGATAATATTTTCGGTGTTTTTAATTTTTTAAAATTTATATGTTTATTTTTTCAAGTTCGCCCTAAACATGGCTGAAAGGCTGGCACGAGTCCCACCTTTTTACATAAAAAGTAACTATTGTGTAAAGGGATAGAAGGGAAAAAAAAGAATAACTGGCAAAACCTTCACCGAGCCCTGAAATAAGGAAACCTCTTCACAGGACCACGATGCAGGAGGGGAGGGGGTGACTAACTCAGGTGGAAAAATATATTTTCATAACCCCATTGGATGTTTTTTAGGAGACACCATCTCTATACTGGATATATGTTGGCTCCCTTCGGAAACTCATCGCCCTTTGTCAGGTGTTATCTTTGGTCCTGGCAGGTGCCACAGTTATCCTGGGGTTATCCTATGTCACAGATTGGATAAGTAACAACCGAATGTATCGCTGACAAAAATCATCAGACAGACAGATAGACACCAAATTGCGTATTTTATGACGATGATGATGATGATGATTTGCCACAATAACAATTTTAATTTTAAACCCCAATGATGAATTGCATTTTGTCAATATTCCACCTCAAATTAATTTTAATGCAATCCTCTTTTTGAAATCACAGGGTTCATAAATTTGTGAATCCCATTTTAATTTCACCCTCCGAAACTTTCAAAGGAGCAGAAAATTATTAAATGAGATTCTGTTGTTCAGAATAATCTGTTTTTACCCCGAGCTTGTAATGAATTGTTGAATACCCAGCACATGTGCTCGAATCTGTGTTGTTTGGCAGAATATCACGTGAAGATGAAGAGTCATAACAAAGACTAAAAATGGTGCTTGCTGCTTCCTTGCTGGATGCTCATCATTTGAAAAGGATTCAGCATGGAGAAACAACTATCGGTTGGCACTTCTTCCACAGGCTTGATGGACCTCATGGTCTTCTCTTGTTTTGGAAGTTCCTTATGAGGGAAGCCGTATTATTATTATTATTTAAATTATTATTGTTATTATTATTTTCAGGATGTTCCACAATTTGAAATCTCAGGTTCATTTCTGTACCTACTTCAGTGAAATTCC
Source organism: Myxine glutinosa (assembly GCF_964187855.1). Lineage (NCBI taxonomy): Eukaryota > Metazoa > Chordata > Myxini > Myxiniformes > Myxinidae > Myxine > Myxine glutinosa. The sequence goes on from NC_136274.1 coordinate 6,738,378, forward strand.
CAACATTTATGTTTTGATTTTATTGGAAAAAAGCTTGGCTTACCAAAATACATAATTTACACAAAGCAAGTGTCTGTGTTACTCTTTCTGATACACCGGAAAGCCACAACGATCACATTGCTGTGAAATGTTACGTTTAATAAACTTCCATCCCCCCCCCCCCCGCCCCCACCCCCCTCTCTCCTAGTTTGAAAATAGTTTGTATTTGAACACAAACACGTTACGTTTGACACAATTTCCATCCATTACTTTCTCGTAATATCTGCAGCCTCTGCCATCACTGCCAATCAACTCTTTACTCTCATCACCCAAATCATTTATTTCCTTGATATTAATGAAAAAACGTTTTCATTCTTATCTTTACATATTGTTGCTTGCAGGAATGTCATGTGACTGTGAATTATTTATTATTGACAAAAGTCGATGCAAAGTGAAGAATTTATCTTTTGAAACTGACATTTTCATTAATTGCAAAGAAAAATGAACTAAACAAAGATAATTTTGATTACATTTTACATTATAGATCTTGTCGGATCACTTGGGTAACACTTTTGGAGTGTATATTGCTCAAATATGGTTTAATACTTGGACATAAATAAAACCAATGCAGAAGATCATGATGTCATCCATCCAGCTTGGAGTTGCATCCACCAAAGTATCATGTGTTTTTATTAAATAATTTCATATTTACCTCTGCCACCAAAGGTGGGTGAAGGTTATGTTTTCACCCGTCTCTGTCTGTCTGTTTCTTTGTTTCTTTGTCCGTTTGTGAACAAAATATCTCAAAAAGTTTTTGTTTTTTTTGTGTACAGAATCGAGGCTCCTTTAAGAACTAACACATTGAACATGAAAACATGCACAGACACATAAAACATACAATGAAGGGAGCGGCAGACATGGCTCATGGATCAATGTGATTTTTCCCCATTGAGTGATCTGGCCAACCAGATGGAGGTATGCTCTCCACTGAGTGCTGATCTAGTTTTAAATTCGTGAGCATTGTTCTGTCAAATATGTTAATTATTATTCGTAGTATAATAATTACTGCCATTTATCTTATAAAGTGTTCTTCTTCGTGTATTTGAAGATGTATCTAAACTGAGGAACTAATTCAACAGTTTAAAAATAAAGATAAATGACAATTTAACATGTCATTTGCGGTAAAGTTGGGAAATCACAGTCTTTGCATCATATCTCTTCATCCAGTTATCAACGATCGAACTCACCAACCTCAAGATCGACTATTCAGGTAACCTATCTCAAGATCGACTATTCAGGTAACCTATCTCAAGATCGACTATCAAACTCACCTACATCAAGATCAAATATCCAACCTACCTATGTAGACAGAGATCGACTATCCAACTCACCTATCTCGAGATCAGCGATCCAACTCACCTATCTCGAGATCGGCGATCCAACTCACCTTTCTCGAGATCGGCGATCCAACTCACCTATCTCGAGATCGGCTATCCAACTCACCTATCTCAACATCGACTATCCAAATCACCTATCTCAAGATCGACAATCCAACTCACCTGTCTCAAGGTCGAATATCCAACCTACCTATCTCAAGATCAACTACGCAACCCACCTATACAGAGATCAAATATCCAACCCACCTGTCTGAATATCGACTGTCCATCCTACCTATCTGAATATCGACTATCCATCCGACCTATCTGAATATCGACTATCTATCTCACCTACCTCAAGATAGACTATCCATCCCACCTTTTCAGAGATCGACTATCCAACTCACCTATCTCAATATGAACGATTCAACCGACCTACCTCAATGTCGACTATCCAACATCCAACTCAACTACCGTACCTCAATAATGAATATCCAGCCTACCTATCTACTTCTGTGATCTGCTCTTGGAACTTCGGTCCATCAAACGTCTTGGCCTTAACATAAGTCTTGACCTCTTCTTGGCAAAGCACATTTTCAAACTGCCTTTCAAAGCTTCCCACAGACTAAGTATCCTCTGCCATGCCAAGTTCTTCCTCGGAGGACCGTTACCCCGTGTATATCATGATATTTATTTTCAACGCTCGATGGAGTATCACTCCTCTCTGTGTGTTGGCATCTCCTTCCATCACATGTCACTCCTGGATGCTGTGGAATCCAAAATGGGAATTGTCGATGGCGTCACCCACGAAAATGCCAAGCGAGGCACAAGGTTTGCGACCCTCTGATTGTCGGCGAGTTGGTGACATCTCATTTTCTCGCATCTCTTTATACTCATCATTGTTTTTTGATATTTTGTTATCCCTGTTTGTCTGTTATCTGACACGTCCACTTGCCACCCCCAACACATCTGCCTATGTTTGTCCCACGTTAATTTTCCTCTATCTCTTCTTTATCGGAAAGAAGACCTCACATCCTTTGTCATTCATGAACTTCCATCAACCAAACTGTAGATAGTCCTGTTGTCTTATTAAACAAAGTTCAGGTTTTTGTCCCTTAATGGTGACCAATACAGACTACATTAGGAGTACGTATCCAAGAATCTGTGGCATGTCATCAATTTAACATTTCTCTGCAGTCATTTCACTTCATCAGTTCAATCTGACAACCTTTTTACAATCATAGGTGTTTTTTTTAACAATCTGGCTCTTTCATGATACTTTACTTTTGACATAAAAATCCTTTTACTTGTATTTGTAAGGGGATAAATTATGAATCAAGGGAGATAATATTAACATCGTAGTGGAATGTAGTGAGGCTACATCTAGAATATTGTGCACAGTTTTGGTCAACACATTTGAGGAAGGATGTCTCTGCCATGGCGATGGTTCAATGTATAGTTCGCAGATTGATTGTGGGCCGAGCTAGAATAAGATATGGATATGTGGGATATGTGGATTTCGAATGAGATATGTGGGCCGAGCTGGAAGTTTTGAGGAGAGGTAGAAGAAGACAGGACACTATACGTAAGAAAGCAGGTGATTACGAGGGGATTTGATGGATATGTTTAAGATAATGGAGGGTATAGACAAGATAAGTGCAGAAGAGATTTTCAACAGACTGGACAGCAATACAGCAAGGGTCTTTCAGTCAGCGAGTGTAGTTAATGCATGGAATGGTCTTCCTGGAAAGGTCATGGCAGCAGAAAGAGTAGATAGGTTTAAAGTGGAATTATTTATGTACCTAGAATCATTGGAGATGGAGGGTACAGTCGCAGGACTTGCAGGTAGTTTCTGCGTCTATGGGTTATGGTTCCTGGGGTTAGTGCAGTGGAGGTATAATGAGACGAATGGCCTCCTCAACCACCAACATTCCTTGTATATCCTTGTACAGTACTACTAGTATGTGCTTAGGACTGATCAACCCTAGCTGATGTTTGAAAACCTGTTCAAGATATTCTCATTGGTTTGTTTGATCTGGCTTTCTAGAGACGAGATATTTGTGTGTAAAAAGACAACTGACACAAACAAATTGTTGGATAATAATTGGTGTGGATTGTTGTCCCATTAGGCAGAAATGTAGTGTTGCTTGGAAACAAATATCTCAGCCATGGACTGTTATCATCCAGAGATGCCACTAATAAGGAAACAGCATGAGTGCGAAATATTTTTCTATCAAATGTTTATGAAAGGAGGATACGTCATGGGTTTGTGAAAACAAAGGTGGTAAAATAGAGGCAGAAACGACCAGGCGGAGTTTGCTTTTATATAGAAGGATTTGCAGACTAACTTGTATTGCACAGATTCGTGTTTGGTGTAAAACACGATGCACAATTTCTTGCATCATCACCAAATTACAAGATGGGATTACACATGGCAACAAATCTGAAGTGGCATATTGGGCCAGATGCAAGACTCTGTCAAGCCCTATATTGGTGAAGCTCAAGGGCTGACAAGATTACCTAGAGGTAGGCACACTCACCTTTAAACCCTATAGTCTGGGTTTCAACCCCGACCCAGTTATAACCTGTCATCCCGGTGTTTCACAGGCAGGGTGATTCACGAATGTGTGTGCCGCCCCTCAGATGAACGTTAAACTGGTCGTCATGTCCACCGACATTAGTTGGTGGACGTTAAAGATCCCAAGTGTCTTTCGTGTCTTTCGCAAAGCGTCGGCGAGCTATCACCGGCACCATGAACAAATTACAAATTCCTGCCCATACTACTGCTGTGAAGGTAATGGCAATGGAAAACCACCCAGTTTAACCCTTTCCAAGAAACTGTGACAAAATACATGAAACAAGTAGAGCTACGTTCAATGGACACCGCCCCATGCCAAATAAATAAATAACATCCTCCAGCGCGACATTGCCGGGTCACATTCGGTACCCGACCATACCGCCGTGCAGCACATGGAGACGGTATTGGGAGGGAGCGGTGCATAATAATTGATTGATTAATTGTTTAATTAAATAAATAAATAATAATCCTAAAATAATTTATTAATCAATTGGCTAATAGCATACCTAAACCACCACCGTTTCATCCAAATTTGTAACTTTTTGAAAATTAAGTAATTCATCGAATAATTAAATAATTAATCGATTAATTGATTAATAAATACATTTTAAAAAATACCCTTTACAGCCAAATCACTTGTTCACTGTCTTGTCCAAATATCAGCTTCCTATCTCCAAAGGTACCTGAGATATTGCCCAGATGAGAAAGAAAATAAATAAGTACTTAATAAATGGATAATAATTAAGTAATTAATGAATGAATTGATTAATTAATAAATATTAAAATACCGTTTTTGCCAAAGCTCTTGCTCATTACTGTGCCCAATTTTCAGCTTCCTAGCTCAAAGGGTGGCTGAAATATCGCCCGGACAAACAAACAAGAAAACAGAGTGAAAACTGAGTAATCCCTTTCGGCGCAAGTCATCGTCTGGAGATGGAATAGGAAAGGAGCGGTATAAGGTTGTGGTCATGTTTCATTGAAAATGTTTGTGTAGTTGTGTGAAAATGTTTCAGAGAAAAGAGCAAATACCTACTTGGAGCAGGGGGGCCAACCCCCTCCCTCCCCCGTTTACCCCCCTGCACTCCCTCAGGGGCCGATATTTTTTTATTTTTTTTTGATGCCGTGAACAAACTTTGGTACATCATGGGTGGTGAAGGTTGTGGTCAAGTTTCATCAAAATTGTGTGTGTAGTTTCTGAGAAGAAAGCAAACACATATTTTGGGGGCAACCCCACTCCCCCCGTAGACCCCCATCAGGCCCGATTATTTTTATTTTTAATGCCGTGAACAAACTTTGGCACATCACTGGTGGTGAGGGTTGTGGTGAAGTTTCATCGAAATAGTGTGTGTAGTTTCAGAGGAAAAAGCAAATTCCTATTTTGGGAAGTCAAACCTGGATCCACTTTGACCCCCGATAGGCCCCCTTTGACCCCAATTATTTTGTTTTTATGCTGTGAACAAACTTAAGTTGCAACATACAGAAGATAATTTTTGCCAAGTTTTATCACAATCTCATCAGCTGTTTCAGAGAAGAAGTTGCAAGTGTTTACGGACTGATGGATGGATGACGCGCCATCACCTAAACTTCCCGGAACTACGTTCCAGTGAGCTAAAAATGAACCGAAACCTGTGGGGTCTTTTTGGACCCCGGACAGAATTTGCTTGCAACTCTGTGCAGCAAGATGGAATCTTAAAACATCATACACATTTATTACAAGCACATATAGATAAACAATCTAACAAGAAATATGTCGTGTGTAGCACGATACTTGCGAAATCCCTAAAATAAGTTGTTGGCCTATGATGACCTCAAAAATAATTGGTGCTTGAATTCAGTGACCTGCTTTGTAAATCCTCTTAAAATTTCAAGTCAATCAGAAGAAAATTTCAGAGGATTTTAGAAATTTGGCCTATGTTGACCTTTTGGCCTGTTGATTTAAAAAATACTTGGTGGTTGAAGTCATTGTCCAGACATGCAAATCCTCTTAAAATTCTAAGTCAGATGGAAATTGAGAATTTTAGAAATTCGGCGGATGTTGACATTTTTCTTTTCTTTTTGGATACAAGATCGAGGCTCGTGAAAGAGCTAACATTAACGACAAAAAAACAAACGGACACATAAGGCATATAATAAAGGGAGCGGGAGACAAGATGGGGAGAGAGGAGGAAGCACACAAGTACAACATTTGAGAGCAGGGACATTGGGAGATATGTGGGAGGGAGAAGGCTTGGGGGGAGGAGGGGTGGGGAGGGCGGTGGGGGTGGGAGAGGTAAAAAAAAACAAACATATGGACACTGCTAGGGCTTCCAGAAAAGAAGTCGGTATTTCAGAAAAGTGGCTCTGGTGTGAATTAACGAGGGTAGAAAAGATCAAGGTTTTCGATGGGGGAAGATAAGAGATGGTGGTGAACAGCTGTTTTAAAGACATGGAGGGAGGAGTGGGATTGAAGAGAGTGAGGGAGTTTGTTCCAGAGGCGGGAGTAAAGAAGAATAAAAGAGTGAAGGTGAGCAGCGAGCCTAGATTTTGGCAATTTCACCAGAACAGGGTTGCTGGCAGATCTTCTGCGACTGCAGGAATATTTGGGGGACAGAGCACAGAGAGAGCTGGGGGAGCAAGGCCGGATAGGAGTCGGCAGAAGACAGAAAGACCACCTACCTGCCTGCGGTGAGTGAGTGAAAGGCCCTCACAATCAGCTTCATCGCGGGAGATTCCAAAGATTCTGAAAGCTTTGGTTTCAACAGCGTTAAGACGAGCTATGTGTGAGGCAGGAGCACCAGCCCAGGGGGGAGAACAGTATTCCATTGAGCTGCAGATGAAAGCCTTCTATGTGGTGAGGAGCTCAGGTGTGCCAAGGAAGGACTTCACACGATGGAGGATGCCCAGTCGGCGACTGGCTTTGGAGGCCAGCTTGGAAATGTGGTTATCCCAGGAAAGTTCATGGCAGATAGTGAGACCCAAAAGCTTGAGTGACAGAACTTCTTGGAGAGGATTGTTGAGAAAGTAGATGGGAGGGTTGTCCAGTCGGTCTTTTCGGAGAGTCATGGTAAGAGTGTGAGATTTGTCAGGATTGAAAGATATGTTCCACTTGTTTGACCAGTCTGTGATTTTGTCCATGTCTGCAGAGAGTGAGGAGGCTGCAGACTGCCGATCTGAGGGATGAGGAATGGAGCGGCAGAGAGTGGAGTCATCAGCAAAGAGATAGAGAGGATTTTCCAGAGAGTCGGAGAAATGATTGATGTATTTGCACTGGCCAGACCAGAAAAGAACAGAAAAAGCACTGGGCTCAGAACACTGGCTTGAGGAACTCCAGCCTGAACAGGAAGAGGAGGTGAGAGAATTCCAGAGCAAGTTGTGGACTGAAAGTTGTGGACGGATTCGGAGGAAATTTGGCAGAGATGTAGCGTATGTAACAAGTGTTAAATGATTGGATTTTGGTGAAGATCCGGGTGCGGATCCGACTACTAGAATTTTTAAGCGATTCTTCAACATTGGGAGATCGGGTCAAGAACTCAAAAATAGCAAAATATACATAGCAGGATATCTCAAAAAGTAATGGATATATTTGGACAAAACTTGTTGGATCTGTTGTGTGTGTGACAGGGACGATTCCATTCGATTTTGGTGAAGATCTGGATCCGGATCCAGCTCATATAATTTTTAAGTGATTCTTCACCATTGAGTGATAAGGCCAACCAGGCAGAGGTATGTTCTCTACCGAGTGCTGATCTTGTTTTAAATTTGTGAGCATTGTTCTGTCAAATATGTTAATTATTATTAGTAGTATAATAATTACTGCCGTTTATATTGTTACGGTTTTGCAATAAAGGACACCCCCTCTAGTTAATTACACAACAACATGTAGCCTGCATTAGGCAGTTATTTCTTATTAAATGTAAAGACTAGCTCCCTTCCCATTGTGTAGTAATTAAAGCAGATATGCGTTGAGTTAAGCAGGATTCCAACACCTCGTATGGTTGAAAGAAGACGTTTTCATGTAAGGGGGAGAACAGTCCACGTGATCAACCGCGACAGTGGTAGGCGGGGAATGAAGCCTTCAAAAAGTAGGCGGGGATTAAAACCTTCCAAAAGTAGGCGGGGATTTAAACCTTCCAAAAGGAGGCGGGGAATGAAACCTTTCAGAAGGAGGTGGGAGGGCGGGGGATGACCGCACTTGACCAACCTCGGCCAATGGAAGCCCGTGGAACCTTCTAGAAGGACATTCCACCCGATAAAGGTCCGGGCCAATCGTGCTTCGGGCTCTCTCTCTCTCTCTTCGTTCGTCCTTCAAGCTGGTTGTCCTCAAGCTGGTTCGTCATCCATGCTGGTTCGTCATACGTTCTGGTTCGTCATACGTGCTGACCTGACCTTCAAGCAGCGGATCACCCTATTTGCCGATCCTCCTTCGTGCTGTCTGCCGGATCGATCCATGCACCACGCGTGGGAACTGCCGGACCCAAGTCATCGTCGGCCCAACCACCGGTATGAGTCTAACCGGTGTGTGATTCACCCCATGTGTGAGTGTGCCAGGCACCTGTGTCGGGCTTAGATAGGTAAGAATTGTTAAGTCTGCTTCTCGTCCTTTTTTCTGTGCCATTGTGAATAAAAGACGTGTACATTTTATTTCCTCTCGACCTGCTCGTGTACGTCCTTTAATCCATTGGCCTAGCATCGTTCGAACCGAATTCGGCTGCTCGATTAGGTCGGTAGATCACATAGTATAAAACCGCGATTCACACCGCACGACTCGCTCGGCGCGCCTGATTGAAAACGGTGTGGAATCGCGAGGGGTTAAATTCCCGGTCTTCCCTGCCACGTGGTCTCGAACGTATTCGGATTACGGCTGATAACCCTTCACCCGTGATTGGGAGATTGGCAATTGAAGTTGCTACGCAACCCCCAGTAGGCAAGTTTCGTCACGGTCGACGGCCCGTGGACCCTTCCCTTAGTACGTCGACAGACCCGGGATCTGCAACAATATTATAAAGTGGTCTTCTTAGTGTATTTCAAGATGTATCTAAACTGAGGAACTAATTCAACAGTTTAAAAATAAAGAGAAATGACACCTTTAACATGTCATTTGCTGTAATGTTGGGAAATCACATTCTTTGCATCATATCTCTTTATCCAGTTATCAACTATTGAACTCACCAACCTCAAGATCGACGATAAACTCACCTACATCAAGGTCGACTATTCAGGTAACCTATCTCAAGGTCGACAATCAAACTCGCCTATCTCAAGATCCACTATCCAACTCAACTACCTCATTAATGACTATCCAGCCTAGCTATCTACTTCTGTTATCTGCTCTTGGAACTTCATTCCATCAAACATCTTGGCCTTAACATAAGTCTTGACCTCTTCTTGGCAAAGCACATTTTCAAACTGCCTTTCAAAGCTTCCCACAGACTAAGTATCCTCTGTTTTGCCAAGTTCTTCCTCTGAGGACCATTACACCGTGTACATCATGATATTTATTTTCAACGCTCGATGAAGTATTACTCCTCTCTGTGTGTTGGCATCTCCTTCCATCACATGTCACTCCTGGATGCTGTGGAATCCAAAATGGGCATGTCGATGGCGTCACCCACGAAAATGCCAAGCGAGGCACAAGGTTTGCGACCCTCTGATTGTAGTCGAGTTGATGACATCTCATTTTCTCGCATCTCTTTATACTCATCATTGTTTTTTGATATTTTTTTCTGCTCTTGTTAAACTTGTCTATTTGTTCTCCCTGTTTGTCTGTTATCTGACACATCAACTTGCCACCCCCAACACATCTGCCTATGGTTGTCCCACGTTCATTTTCCTCTGTCATTTCTTTATCGGAAAGAAGACCTCACATCCTTTGTCATTCATGAACTTCCATCAACCAAGCTGTAGATAGTCCTGTTGTCTTATTAAACAAAGTTCAGGTTTTTGTCCTTTAATAGTGACCAATATAGACTACATGAGGAGTACATATCCAAGAATCTGTGGCCCTCTTGCGCTAGGGACATTGAAAAAGAACAGTTGGATTCATTACCTCTCTTGGGACCTCTTGGCTTTTGTGCCGAGCAGACGTGGACATTTACTCCTTTTATGCCAGGGACATTGGAGTCGGCATTTTATATCCCTGGCTTTGAATTTCGACGATCATGAGGAGGGGCGGTCGCGGCTCGTGGACTCTGGTGTGCATGGCCTGTAGCTTCATGATGGCTGAGGGCCATGCCGAGTGAACAGGAGAGACGTCGGTGCTGTGTGAAGTAGGTGGCGTGGACGAGTGCGGCTGGAGTGACCGAACAGCGTGCTGAGGCCTGTTTTCCCATGCACAAAGGCGTGTTCCCCCCCCCAAGGATGCGGGTGCTGTGACGATTCCTGGCGGGGTTCAAGAGCGGCTCGGAGCTGAGTATACTACATTTTTACTTTCGTTATTTTACCATCCCCTTGTGTTGTATGCCAGTCTGTGTGATGGTGCTCCATTTAGGGTATTAGTTTTATCGTGCATTATTTTGTTACCCGCATTTCATTCCATAAAGCCGGTATATTTGTATTATATTTCCGTGTCGGGTTGGAGTTGATTAACCAGGTTAAAAGACACCCAGTGGGGTCCGTGAAGTTAAGGGCTTCGCTACCCTTCCCTGCCTCATTCCCCACACATAATTAACTCCGCAATAGTTGAATTGAATGCCTCGGAGTGTAAAGCTTGCTCGGCTATCCATCCCCAGGAGTGTTTACCCCGGGAACACGACAATAATTTTCCAAGAATAATGACGAACGCTTAATCTCCGTCCTGCCCCCAGGACATCTGGGCTTGGTGAAAGGCAAGGTGATGCTCAAGCAGTATGGCAGGCAGATGTGCTACAAGGCCCGTGAAGACTGATGAAAATTTGGTCAAATGGACCAACGGGCACACTAGAAATGAGCACACGCACAAAGATTTTGTCTTGATAATGAAATATTTTTCTTCGTTTTGCCATTACTTAATGAAAATAAATCACCAATACAAACTGTGATGAAATCGTCATCCAAGTTACGACACTGATGTTATTCGCCTCATTGCCGCTACGTGACACCTCCGTGGCTCCTATATAAAAGAGACTGCCTTTCAGCGCAGACAGGAGATGTACATCCATCATCGCAATGTAACTCTATAGCTCCTCTGGGCTTCCATAGAAAGGTAACGATTCTGCTATATATATCATAAGCTCATTTATAGTTATACCACCTGTACGCACCTGTATTCACCTGTAATATTAATACAATGTTTATTGGTTTCTCTCTAGATGCTGTCGAGAACGAATTTCGATTAAACCTACTTTTGGGAAATTAGTCCCTGGTGTTGGGCTAGCGGCTAGGGTGCCGGCTTAGGATCCTAGGATCCTGGGTTCGAATCCCGGTCAATCGCTGAATTAACACCAGGGGGGTTGACTCAGCCTGTCATCCTTCCGAGGTCGGCTAATTGAGTACCAGTTCACTGGTAATTCCCTGTTTGTCGTTAAAGGCGGCAAAAAGGGTTGGTGTCAGGAAGGGCATCCGGCCGTAAAACATTGCTTCAAAAAGGGGACCGAAAAACAACAACAACCACGGTTCCCGAAAAGGCCAACCCCTGCTTTGCGGGGAAAAATGGCCTCTAAAGGTGGTTTTTTTTTTGTTTGTTTTTTCTACTTTTGGGACAATGTTGTATCTTGATTTTTACAACACTTAATCGAAATTCCTCTCCTGACATCGCTCGGAATCGAGATGATGCCCACGCTCCTGCGATGCTCGCCTCAGAGAAGAATGCCCAGCGGAGGACCCGTCGAGCTAGCGAAATCCACGGAGCTCCAAATACTCTCGCTGCCGGTCTGCCACGAAGGGACCGGATGCATCGGAATCACGCAAACATTTTGTTCCGGAACTACGTCGCCAAAGCACGAACTGCTCTCCCGAGGGCCGAACGCCGGAGCAAGCGTGACGAACTCCAGCAAAATGCCTGGAGAACGATGCTACTGGGAAATGTCCTGCGGCTGAAACCCCGTCGGGTCGACGGACGTGCTTGGAGCCGAAGGTACGAGTCTAGCCTCAGTTCGAAACGCTAACGGCTTAGTCTGAGAGAAACATCCTTGACTTGCATGCCTCGGCACGAGAGATTTCCACGCGAGTGTTCACGACTCCCATGTCTGTCATGCCTCACTCGGCCGGCCTACCCGACCGATCGCTGCTCGTCGGAATCACTTCCTACACGAAGCAGCACGCTGCACCCATCGCGGGCACTAATCTGTGCGGCCAACGATTCTGATCGCTGCTCAGAATCACCTCCTACGCAAAGCCGCACGCTGCACCCATCGCAGGCACTACTCTGTGAGGCCGACGATTCCGATCGCTGCTCAGAATCACCTCCTATGCGCGAATCGCGCGCGCTGCACCCATCGCAGGCACTACTCTGTGAGGCCGGCGATTCCTATCGCTGCTCGTCGGAATCACCTCCTATGCGCGAATCGTGTGCGCTGCACCCATCGTGGGATGGAACCCCTCTTACGCACGAATCGCGCGCTGCACCATCGCTGGATGGAATCCCTATTATGCACGATGCGCCAGTTGCGCGTGCCACATCTTCGCTGGATGAACCCCTTCTTCACGCGAATCGCGTGCGATTCCCCTCGCAGGCCCTACTCTGTGAGGCCGGCGGCCCCAATTGCTGCTGGTCGGAATCCCACCTACGCGGGCTACTTAGCGAGGCCGGCGAACTCCGCTGCCCGGAATCGCCTCAACGCTTGAGGCGCGTTTGGCTCCACTCGAGGACTCACCACAGCACGGATGTCCGGCTTGTCGGCGCCATCACCTCTGTCCCAATTAACGGACAGGCAGCGAGCCTCGTCTGGCGGCAGCTTCTAAGGAAGTCGCGCGTGATCTTCATAAACTTTCACGGCACTCGGGCACTACAGGGGAATGTGAATGTGTCGTATCAAGCGAGATGATCATATACCATATTCTTCTTGGTTTCTGATGACCGCCTACCGGTCTTTGTCGTATCACGCTAGATACCGTTGATATAGATACTACCGCACTGTTGACGCTATTCCCCGCATCAACTCCGGACAAACCCGGCCCGAAAGCCAACGAACGAGACGCTACTTCAGGACGTGCAAATTATCGCTGCCCAGCGTGCTCGCCCACTCGCCTCAGCGTGCCGGGCTGGTTCGACAGGCCGAGTTAGACTTTCGGTTTCCCTCGACAGGACGCGAGACTATAGTGTCAGTGCGCCACTTTACTCCATGCGGGGATACCGCTCAGCTGGAACTCCGCTCGGGGAATCTGAGGACGGGGCGAATCGCCATCAAACCCGCCCGCACGCGCACGAACGAATTGATGACGTCACCGACTAATCACGCATTTGCCCTACGGCGTCATTAACGTGATTGCGTGCTTCACGCGCTCTCGTCATCGGGGTTCGTTTACTCAAATTTCCATGTACCTTGGTAAACTCCACAGAAAGCGGAAATACTCAACCTGACCGCCCCAGCACATGCGTGCGTGTCATAACGCGGCGCTACCTCGAGGTCGCGCGCCCGTGCCGTTTAGCTAACAATGGGGACTCGAAAGCCTTCATTCGCTGAGACCATAGGCCTTCGGGGCATCTAGCACTCAACGGGGACTCATGCCGTCATTCGCTGAGACCATAGGCCTTCGGGGCATCTAGCACTCACGGCACTCATGCCGTTATTCGATAGGACCATGGTGCATTTGGGAGTACACGGTGACCTCATTGGAAGAACTCGGTGACCTCGTGAAATGGTAACATTGAGCGTGGCGCCCGACCCCCTCGTCTCCTGAGCAAGTCACGGAGGCACCGTCCCGCCTGATCGCCCTTGACTCTGGGCTTGTTATTTCTAGGACAGAGCTCTTGGCTCGTTTCCACGCCACGTTTCGAGACTGCGAGACGCCTCGCCCGGCCGCTGCCTGTTTCCATTTCCCTTTGACCCAGACTGTGAAGGTCGCTCGACTTCGTTATGCAGTGCGCAGCTGCAATCTCGGAGGGGGGGGGGGGGGGGAGATGGATGAGTGAGAGGGTGAGATGAGAACATTCTCTCGGGATTGTCGATAGGACATCCGTGGATGGACAATCCATCCGGTACATCTATGGATGAACAATCCCATTCTCTCGGGTTTGTCGATAGGACATCCGTGGATGGACAATCCATCCGGGACATCTATGGATGGACAATCCATCCGGGACATCTGTGGATGGACAATCCCATTCTCTCGGGTTTGTCGATAGGACATCCGTGGATGGACAATCCATCCGGGACATCTATGGATGGACAATCCATCCGGGACATCTCTGGATGGACAATCCATCCGGGACATCTATGGATGGACAATCCCATTCTCTCGGGTTTGTCGATAGGACATCCGTGGATGGACAATCCACCCGGGACATCTATGGATGGACAATCCATCCGGGACATCTATGGATGGACAATCCATCCGAGGCATGGATGGACAATCCATCCGGGGCATTGCGGTACTCCATGGCGTCGGTGCATGGAGCGATCCGGCTGGATCCAAGCCATTCAATGGAAGCATTGAATGGATGGATGGTTGGCGAATCCCATTTAATGAAAGCATTGAATGGATGGATGGTTGGCGAATCCCATTCAATGGAAGCATTGAATGTATGGATGGTTGGCGAATCCGGTTTAGCCGTTTACCTCTAAGTAAGATACCGGAAGGACAATTTAGGTTCGGGTACACGTGACATCGCGTGCCGTGCGTGTCCGTCCGGGGTAATTACCGCTCCACAGAGCGCTGTACTGCAGGACGGGACGATATGCCGTCTGCGTTTGGAGATGAACGGAGGCCTCGGAGGGGTATGCATCGCGGAGGGTCTGCGCGCTTTGCACGACACCCCAGGATTAGTGTCGACCGTTCGCCGGGGCTGTATGTGCGGAACTCAAACCACGTTTTTACTTGACTGGAATCCGAACGCCCTCCGAAGGCGACTCATACAATCGACAAGCTCCTGCTTTGACTCGGCAAACAATGCACGTGACATGGGCGCCATCGGACGGCAGCTCGTACGAACTACACGCTCTTGCTTCAGCACATGACAGTACAGTTGGCTGCGATTCTTCTCGCGTGACACGGGCGCCCTCTGACGGCAGCTCGTACGGACTACAAGCTCCTGACGCTCCTGCGAACCACGTTTTACAACCCTCAACCCTCAAGCAGGGCGATGGGCGATGGGTGAATGGATTTCAAAGGGGGCCTCTGCCGGTGTCGAGTAACTCTCGTTATGGCTCCGAATGGCTCTCATCGATTCTCTCTCTCCCTCGATGTGTACCCCTGACCTCGCTATTATTCAATGATGACCTGGACCTAACATGGATCGACCATGAACCCTTGGGAGCCTAGTCAGGGACAAGGCCGACGTGGAGGCTTACTGTAATGCGCTGTGCGACAAGGTACCGTCTGCAGGACGTTATCTAATCTAGCTACTGTGCCGACTACCCCACTGTTCGACAAGGTACAAATTATCTAATCCAGCTACTGTGCCGACTACCCCACTGTTCGACAAGGTACAAATTATCTAATCCAGCTACTGTGCCGACTACCCCACTGTAAGACTACTGCGACCCACGGGCTCATCGTCTTCTCCCTGGGATGAACACTGCTTGCTCGGTTCGATATCTTCTTGATTGGGATTTCCTCCTCGATACATCTATATCTGGGGATTGATTGCTAACCAGGCTAACAGGTTGAAATGCAGTAACCCTGCCATCGGGATTGATGGCCCCTCGACGTTCGACTGGCAGTAACATCCTTCCGATGTATTTCCTTCTTTGCATTCCTATGTATCCCTCTGCTGTTTATCAATTTGTGTCTGCTCTTAATTACCGCCTAGTTAAGTTCTAAGCACGGGGAGAATGTGATGAAATCGTCATCCAAGTTACGACACTGATGTTATTCGCCTCATTGCCGCTACGCGACACCTCCCCGGCTCCTATATAAAAGAGACTGCCTTTCAGCGCAGACAGGAGATGTACATCCATCATCGCAATGTAACTCTATAGCGACTCTGGGCTTCCATAGAAAGGTAACGATTCTGCTATATATATCATAAGCTCATTTATAGTTATACCACCTGTACACACCTGTATTCACCTGTAATATTAATACAATGTTTATTGGTTTCTCTCTAGATGCTGTCGAGAACGAATTTCGATTAAACCTACTTTTGGGACAATGTTGTATCTTGATTTTTACAACACAAACAATGTGAAATAATGTTCTTACAGTAACAAAATATCCATCAGTTTTGAAATCGTGAAACAATTCAAGGGAAAAGTCAAAGGTGGTCAGGACGTGAAACAATATATTGTACTTTATTTTGTTTGTAATAAATTTATTTTTACTGAAGTGAAGTACAGTACATTACTTGTGAGATTCCGCTACAACACATTGTGCATTGCATTAAAACAACTCGCAGTATCAAGCTAAACTTTTAATAAATCTCTTGAGGTTGTAGTTCAGACCTCTGCTGATTTTGTGAAACCAGGATCTCCTTTTTCGCCGCTGTACCACGACCTGATTTGACGAGGATGGGCCATGGCCATGTTAAATGTCTCTCTCACATCGTCATATATATGCCTTTGCTTAGTAGACTGCAGTGTCATGGCAAATGATTTCAGTTCTTGAGGATAGGGCACCGGAGTGTTTCTTGGTGTTGCATTTTTGAATTCTCTTCAGGACTTCTTTCGGGACTCCACTGAAAGTTTCCTCCAACAACTCTGCGCAATTTGTTGATATCGGGTTATTTTCTTGCAAGGAAACTATAACTGAGCCCAAGTTTGTGACTTTGCATTTAAGGCATCCTAATTTCTGCTGCTCTCCTTTCAGTTTTTTCCAGCTGCACAGTAACGCGATTAAACTTACGTTTCAGCTTCCACAGAGACTCCATCATGGCATAGGAGTTTTCTAGGTGGGTACTGCTGTCAGAAGCTGGTACTTTGTCGTGGCAGGAAGACTCACTACTTCTACTGGAATGTGGGATGGTTTCTCTCATAGCAGAAGTGTTCGTGGCAAATGGTGCTTTACGAACTGTAATTTTCTGAAATGGAAAATATAAACATGAAATAATAATTCCCATTGTTCAAAAACAATTTTTGAGAAAACACAAAAAACATTCAATAATTTCTCAGTCGGCTTATCCAATAACCCAGTGTAATTACCTTCTGAAGGGCAAAAAGAGTAGGTGTTGCAGCAGCCAGTAGGCCTGCAAATAAAGGCAAATTCTGACCAGTTCTGCCATTGCAGTTTTCGGTGAAGAGGTTAGAGCAAAGATGAGACCTTTTTGTAGGTGTCCACCTGTCCCTCTTCATGTTGCTCACCCATTTTCGCAATGTCTCTGGATCTAAGTGCAGAAACATTTCGGCAATAAAAAGAAGGAATATCCAGTCAATAGGCCGACACTTGCGAACAAGAACATCAAGTTACACTCACAAACTGCTTACGAAGTACCAGGCTATGCTTCTGCAATTTAATAAACCATTCATGTAAGATAATGACATTCTTTTGCTCCTTCACCTGAATGTTTCATTCAGTTTCAGTAACACACACATAGTAACAAACACAGTAACACACACTTAGTAACAAACACACATAAACACACACACATTGTAACATGCCCACACACACACACACACAGTAACACACACACAGTAACACACACATAGTAACACACACACATAGTAACACACACACATAGCAACACACACACAGTAACACACACACAGCAACACACACATAGTAACACACACACATAGCAACACACACACAGTAACATACATATAGTAACACACACACACATAGTAACACACACACATAGTAACACACACACATAGTAACACACACACACACACACACAGTAACATACATATAGTAACACACACACACATATCGTAACACACACTCATATCGTAACACACACACACACACACACACTCATATCGTAACACACACACACATAGAGTAACACACACACATAGAGTAACACACACACACATATATAGTAAGACACACACACACACACACACACACACACAGTAACACACACACACAGTAACACACACATAGTAACACACACACATATAGTAACACACACTCATATCGTAACACACACACACACACACTCATATCGTAACACACACACACACACATACTCTATAACACACACACATAGAGTAACACACACACATAGAGTAACACACACACATATATAGTAAGACACACACACACACACACACACACACACACACACACACACACACACACACACACAGTGACACACATATATATATATATTAACACACACACATATCGTAACACACACACAAACTCTGTAACACACACACATAGAGTAACACACACACACATAGAGTAACACACACACATAGGGTAACACACACACACATATATAGTAAGACACACACACACACACACACACACACACACACACACACACACACTGACACACATATATATAGAGTAACACACACACATATAGTAACACTTAAACAGTGTTTGAAGCCTTACCGATGGAAATTCACTCTTGCCTCTCTTCGTCGTTGTTCGTCACGATTTGTGAACCATCGGCAGCACACGACGCCATTTTGCCTTAAACATTAAGTACAGTATTGTTAGTAATTCAATCAGTTTTAAATCACAATATTTTAAAACCAATGAAATCAAACAGAAGATCAGCGACAGCTTTCCACTTGTGTTCACACGATCAGTTCGTGTTTTGGGGGAACCGATATGGGTGCCAAAACACGCTCCAGTTGTTTCGAGATCAGTGTTACCAATACAGACGAATCTGCCGACGAGAAAGAGCGGATATGAACCACTTCGTGCAAATAAAAAGAGAAAATCAAAATAGTATTGAGATCTATCTGAAACCAGCAATCCACCTTAGGATGGGTAAAAGCGGCATCGTTGGGATGGAAAATCATAATAGTATTGGTACCGGTATGATCAAATCAGCGAATCTTACTCATTGTGTTTACTTCCGGGTCATGAGAAGCTTCAACGATCGAAAATCAAAATTGGATTGACGAATCGGGTTCCCGAGGGACCAAAAGACCCTGAGAAACCAAAACACCCCGAGGATTGAAAGGACCCAAAAGACCCCGGGGACCAAAAAGACCGTCGATTACGGCAGGCAGGTAAGCCTATGCTGCAAGGCGGTGAAGTCAAATGAAAATTTGGTCCAACGGCCTCACAAGGAACATCAAAATGACGGTGTTCCATAAAAAATGTCGGGGCATTCCATAAAGATTCATGGCGTTCAGTTTAAAAAAAAAATGACTTGTAACTTGACTTGAAGTAAAATGACTTGTGACGACTTGAGGTAAAAGTACTTTTTTTTTTGTATACTGAATCGAGGCTCTTGAAAGAGCTAACATTTACTCCACAAACAAATCAACCAGACAAACAAAATACCCAAAAAGAGGTTGCGGAAGACAAGATGGGGAGAGAAGGGGAAGCACACAAACACAACATCCGAGAGCAGGGAGATGTGTGGAAGGGAGAGGGTCCGGGGGGAGGAGGCGTGGGAAGGGGGGGGGGGGGTGGGAGGAGTATAAAACACAAGGACACCAAGGACTTCCTGGTCAGAAGTTGGTATTTCAAAAAAGTGGAATTGGGGTGAAATTAGCGGGGGTAGAAAAGATCAAGGTTTTGAATGGGGGAAGATAAGAGATGGTGGTGAACAGCTGTTTTAAAGACTTGGAGGGTGGAGTGGGATTGAAGAAAGTGAGGGAGTTTGTTCCAGAGGCGGGAGAAAAGAGGAGTGAAGGTGAGCAGAGAGTCTTGATTTTGGCAGTTTGACCATAAGAGGGTTGCGGGCAGATCTTGTGCGACCTGCAGGAATATTTGCGGGACAGAGCCCAGAGAGAGCTGGGGGGGCAATTTATTGAGAGCTGGGGGGGCGATCGGATAAGAGGAAACCAAGAAAGAACAGGGCAATTTATTAACAATTTACAAGAAGGAGAAGAGGAAATGAAAGGAATGGACAGGATAGGAAGAGGAAGAAGCAGTTACACAGGGCAGCCTTAGACAGTCTTATTCTTAATACCCAGGACAAACATACACACTCACACGGGGATTGGAGATGGTTGATGGTCACCAGCGAGTCCGGGCTCCATCCTGGCTCCGGTCCATGCTCCGATCCAGCGGACGAAACCTGGCAGGCAGCTTCGCGTGGAGTTGGAACGCGACCGGACAATTATATAGCGGGGGGAAGCTGGTGTCTTATGGCTTATGTAATAAATGCACACTTGTGCCAAACGCCCCCTCTTTCCAAGGTCCTTTCGCACAGCGCGTTTCCAACCAGTCCTTTACAACGCCAATCATACGACGCCGTCTTGGACAGTTCTCTCATCAAGCGTGCCGTATATCTCTTCACAAAGGTGCGCTCTCCCGATAAGTCCTCCTTTAATAAGGTCCTCCTTTAATCAGCACCACTGCATCAGTCCTCCGGTAAGTTCTCTCATCAGGCGTGCCGTATATCTCATCAGTCCTTTTGCAACGCGCGTTTCCCAGTAAGTCCTGTAAAAGGGCTTTGCGTTCGCGCTTTTATAACGCAACCAAGCGATCGCTCTGCGAGCCCCAAAGCCACGCCTGTCGGCGATGTCACTTCAGCCCCGGTTGGCTGGTTATCGCTTACCGGCCATGCCCTCATGGTGGGTTGACGTGGCCACACCTTCTTCCTGGCGCTCCGCCCCCTTTCTCGGGCCTTGCCTCGTGGCTTATGGCGGCGTTGAGCGAGCGCTAAGGCAGCTGCTGCTGGCCAAGACGCGTAACACTTGGGAGGGGCCATGAGGTACAGACTGTAGGGGTGCGCTTAATGGCGTGGCTTGGAGAGGGAGGCTGTTAAAATGGACGAAAGGGCCTACTCCTTATTTGATTGACACAACGCAGATTCAACTATTGGAAACATGGCCTTACCTATTATATACACATACTTATGAAATAACTGAAGTCCTATGGTGGCCTACGTGTTGCTTGTGGCCTAACTATGGGGTGCAACCTTTAACCCTTTAATAATGTCATATTTACACAAGTGTGGGTTCTCAAAACCACAACAATATATATATTGTAACGATTTTGAGAAGTGTGTAACGAATTTGAGAAGTGTAACGGTTTTTGAGAAGTGTAACGAATGTGGAAACGTTACAATGTGAACGTTACAAAAGTATGGTAACATCCTCGTAATGTAAATAATGGTCGCAGCCGTCGTCCTAGTTAATTCCATGAAACTTACACGCAGGTCACGATATATCTTTTAAATAGTGTATTTCCTTATTCCATGTAGGCTAAATATGTGTTTCCCACTAGATTGACTTTGCATTGTATCAAACAAAATAAGCGTAGGCCCTTCCAATTTCCCCAAAACCTCCCTTCCAATTGCCTTCCGCATTTTGGGCGGTTTTCTTCAACCGCCATTGCCCATGTGCTTTGAGTCGGAGAAGAAAGGCGTGTCTCCACCTTGTCATAAGAGGGAAGGAGTGAACCGGCCCTAACAGCCAATCAGCACCGCGGTGAGCGACCCGGTAGGCGTGCCCTCGGAGCCGGCGGCTTAATTCCGCCCGAGGTGATAAAAGCGACTATAAGGGACTGCTTTATGAGAGAGGCCTTGGGAGATGACCCTGGGAGATGAGCAAAGAGGCTGCACCAAGAGGAGCGGTGAGATGCGAAACGCTCCAAGCCAAAGAGGAGAGGTACTCGGCAAGGAAACCAGCTTTGGAGAGACGCGCTGAAAGGAGGGAGACGGCTCCACCCCAAGAAGAGGAGCAGGTGTGCCGAACCAGCGCGTGACGTCTACCGCAGCGGATACACGACGGAGGGTTTCCCGCCAAAACTGCGAGGAATTGCGAGCTGCGGCCTCCCGACTTTGCCTCCCTCTCAAGCAATCCACCTCAAGCCCTACCTGCCTGCATTATCCCCTGTGTAAGTGTGAACGTCCTGTCCTGCTCGTTGTCTTGGGGTTAAGTAAAAATGAATAGTGTAAGTTAACGATTCGCTGTGTTACTGCTTCTTCCATCCATTGCTGTGTGTGTATAATAAATCTGTTCTTCCTCCGTATTCTTCTTCTTCTTCTTTTTCATTCTCTTTCGGTCGCTTTAGAGGTTTCCCGATTGAATATCTGTGGGGCGATCTGGTCAACGTCGGGTGGAATCGGGTTCTAATCGGGGAGTAACTGTTCGGACGCGGTTAAATACACCACCGCTCGGTCAATATAACATCTGAAGCCGCGTCTGTAACAATATATATATATATATACAGTGGAACCTTGACTTACGAGTTTAATTCGTTCTGTGACCGAGCTCGTAACTCAATTTGCTCGTTTCTCAAATCAAATTTCCCCATTAAAATGCATTGAAATGCTATTAATCCGTTCCAGCCCGCCAAAAACCACACCAGTTTTTTTTTAAATATGCAGTATATATAAAAATATCTCGCGCTTTATATTTCACCTGTATGCAGCATACAAGTTGGCAGGATGGCCTGGACTGGAGGTACGCACACTTGACTCTAAACTGTCCAGCCTGGGTTTGAATCCCGACCCAGCTATAACCTGTCATGTCGGTGTTTCACAGGCAGGGTGATTCATCAATGTGTGTACCGCTAAACTGGGCGCTCCGTTTGCGTCCCATTAGTTGTTGGATGTTAAGGATCTCACCGTGTCTTCCACAA
This sequence comes from Myxine glutinosa, assembly GCF_964187855.1. NCBI lineage: Eukaryota > Metazoa > Chordata > Myxini > Myxiniformes > Myxinidae > Myxine > Myxine glutinosa. Next base: position 6,761,028 of record NC_136274.1, read on the forward strand.
AGAGAAGGCGAGCTATCGCCGGCACTCTGAACAAGTTGTGGCCTGGCATGCTCTTCTCCTCTGCCGTTATATACGTCCTCCTCGGCATCTTTTTCCAGAAGAGCCCTGTCTCGTCACAGTTGAAGATTTGCTGGGGGATGTATCGTTCGGCTTCTATCAGTTCGGCAAAAGTTATAATAAAATCTTCAGCTGCCTTCACATCTGCCTCACCAAGTCGACAACACGCACACCTCGCTCATGTTTTTCGACGATTGCGTGTTTTATATCCAAGCACATCATCCTCTTCTTCTTCTCAGTACTGCCCTTGGCACTCAATTACTTAGGACCCATGGTTAAAACTAAGAAATTTTCCAAAATAACCAACATGCGAAAACAAAACAGCAGCGATATACGGCAGATATGCTTGCACGGCAAGATAACCACGTGACCGGAACCCACCTGGTGGCGGCTGGCGTAAGCTCCAAAATAACCAACATGCAAAAACAAGACAGCAGCGATATACGGCAGATATGCTTGCACGGCAAGATAACCACGTGACCGGAACCCACCTGGTGGCGGCTGGCGTAAGCTCGTAACTCAGATCTCGGCTCGCATCTCAAAGCAATAAACCGCCCGAGCGACGGCTCGTATCTCGGAAAACTCGTAAGTTGGTGCACTCGTAAGTCAAGGTTCCACTGTATATATATATATATATATATATATATATATATATATATATATATATATATATATATATATATATATATATATATATATAATCAACGAACATAACAGCGTGACGAGCACTGTCCCGATCTCCTGTGGACCGAAGTCCTAGACCAAAGCGTCACCTCCGACCCAAAGGGTCTTCTGGAGGCTTCAGCCCGGCCACTCTGTCAACAGACAGAGATTTATTCATTGGTCCCCATTGGCTAAACATCAAGCAGAGCCGCCAATCCAGATTTCGGGCTTATTAACCCTCGTCAGGACGGCATACTGCAAAAAATCTAACCAATGAGGACCAAAATCGTCTATTAAGATGATCAAGGCACCTCCTAGCTTTAATGGTGAGCACCAGCCACGAATTATGTCTCACACGGTAAATACCGCATAACCCGCAAGGAACCACCAGCCTGTCTGCCACACAGACCATCGTTCCCACCAGTGCAAACCAAAACCAGGGGGTGCGTTGTGATCGGCAGGGATAATAATCAACTAACATAACAGCGTGACGAGCGCTGTCCCGATCTCCTGTGGACCGAAGTCCTAGACCAAAGCGTCACCTCCGACCCAAAGGGTCTTCTGGAGGCTTCAGCCCGGCCACTCTGTCAACAGACAGAGATTTATTCATTGGTCCCCATTGGCGAAACATCAAGCAGAGCCGCCAATCCACATTTCGGGCTTATTAACCCTCGTCAGGACGGCATACTGCAAAAAATCTAACCAATGAAGACCAAAATCGTCTATTAAGATGATCAAGGCACCTCCTAGCTTTAATGGTGAGCACCAGCCACGAATTATGTCTCACACGGTAAATACCGCATAACCCGCAAGGAACCACCAGCCTGTCTGCCACACAGACCATCGTTCCCACCAGTGCAAACCAAAACCAGGGGGTGCGTTGCGATCGGCGGGGATAATAATCAACGAACATAACAGCGTGATGAGCGCTGTCCCGATCTCCTGTGGACCGAAGTCCTAGACCAAAGCGTCACCTCCGACCCAAAGGGTCTTCTGGAGGCTTCAGCCCGGCCACTCTGTCAACAGACAGAGATTTATTCATTGGTCCCCATTGGCTAAACATCAAGCAGAGCCGCCAATCCAGATTTCGGGCTTATTAACCCTCGTCAGGACGGCATACTGCAAAAAATCTAACCAATGAGGACCAAAATCGTCTATTAAGATGATCAAGGCACCTCCTAGCTTTAATGGTGAGCACCAGCCACGAATTATGTCTCACACGGTAAATACCGCATAACCCGCAAGGAACCAACAGCCTGTCTGCCACACAGACCATCGTTCCCACCAGTGCAAACCAAAACCAGGGGGTGCGTTGCGATCGGCCGGGATAATAATCAACGAACATAACAGCGTGACGAGCGCTGTCCCGATCTCCTGTGGACCGAAGTCCACAGGAGATGTTGTCCCGTCATATCGATGTTGAACGTTGAACGGCATATCGTCCCGTCCTGCAGTACAGCGCTCTGTGGAGCGGTAATTACCCCGGACGGACACGCACGGCACGCGATGTCACGTGTACCCGAACCTAAATTGTCCTTCCGGTATCTTACTTAGAGGTAAACGGCTAAACCGGATTCGCCAACCATCCATACATTCAATGCTTCCATTGAATGGGATTCGCCAACCATCCATCCATTCAATGCTTTCATTAAATGGGATTCGCCAACCATCCATCCATTCAATGCTTCCATTGAATGGCTCGGATCCAGCCGGATCGCTGTTGTTGAAACCGTCAATGTTGAGGGCGACGTTATGGGTGGATTTGGTGAGCGGTTTTGGGCCAATGATGATTATTTCAGATTTATCATAGTTAAGTTTGAGGAAGTTGATTTGAAGCCAGGATTTTATTTCAGTGATGCAGTTTGTCAGGACAGAGTGGGAGCAGTGGGGGATTTGCAGTTATTGATGGAGATGAACGTCGGGTGGCGAGTGCAGACATGTTAATTGGCCAGGATGTTGTGGAACTCTGTTTTATGTTGTGGCCTAGTTGTTGACAACATCATTGCACCAACAGAGGAAGGAGTAAAACAGTGGGTGAGAAAATTGACCAACATGAGAACTATTTTTATTTCAATAAATAGATCAGGTTATTTTCTTTTTATTATTTGTTTATTGGGATATTGGGAATATTCATAATAAATATTGGGCAGCTATTGGGCCAGAGGCTAAAACAGGTGCCTACAACAGGTGCATGTGATGCTAAGAGAGGTATTAGAGGACATTGGATTGACTTTAAATTGAAATGAAAATTGAAAAGGTGGATTAGGAAAATTGGTTTGTTAAAAATAATCATAGGAATAATGGCAGTAGGTTTAGACAGGTATTGAAAGGGTCCATGCAATGTCATTTTGGGGGGGGTAACCATGCTCCAGGTGGAGGGGCAGCCAGGATACAAATGGGGGTCGCCCAATTTAAGGATGTGGATGCGCACACACCTGGGACAAGGCATGTTCCTGAAGCTAGGTGTAAAGGTATTGGTAGGATAAGGGAGAGGTTATAAAAGGGAGAAAACCACCGTTTAGAGGCCATTTTTCCCCGCAAAGCGGGGGTTGGCCTTTTCGGGGACCGTGGTAGTTGTTGTTTTTTGGTCCCCTTTTTGAAGCAATGTTTTACGGCCGGATGCCCTTCCTGACGCCAACCCTTTTTGTCGCCTTCAACGACAAACAGGGAATTACCAGTGAACTGGTACTCAATTAGCCGACCTCGGAAGGGATGACAGGCTGAGTCAACCCCCCTGGCGTTAATTCAGCGATCGACCGAGATTCGAACCCAGGATCCTAGGATCCTAAGCCGGCACCCTAGCCGCTAGCCCAACACCATGGATTATAAAAGGATTGTTGTTATAAAATTGTATAAAATTGTTGTATAAAAGGACCAATTATAAAAGGGAGAATACCAGTTAATTGTTGATATTTAACTACAAGCTGCTAATAATGTGAATAGTGATATGGGTCAATGTAAATAATTTTCTTACACAGGTGAGATGAGATGAGTGAATAATATTAGATGCAGGCAAATGTATAGGAAAATTGTGCTTCAGATTTTGAGACACTTCTGGGATGGAATCAATGCAGGATTATGTTTACAAATATTTGTGTTTACAAAAAATGATGGTTGCAATCTCGGAAGACAACAAAGCAGGATGGAGAAAATGTGGTGAGTTTCTCCATTGACTGATCATAATTGGGGGGGAAATGGTTGGTAAATCAGGTATTATTAGATGCAGGGAAGACGATTAAGGGGATTTTCGGAAATTGGTGAAAGTAAATATAGCATTTGAATTTCCAGACAGACACAGGGAATTGGGCTATGAATAGCCAACCATCTGAGAGATGAGGGAACTAAATGCCAATTGGGGGGTGGTGGGCTAGGAACTTGATCATGGTGTGTGTGAGAAAATGTTTCACAGGATGGACCACACCAACTGCTGCTACCGAGATGGTCCTCTCGCCACATGGAAAGGACCCAAAGGCCTTCGGTGAACCGGCCAATTCTGTCATGTCGTGGCAAGATTCGAACACCCACGACTGGATCGTCGGCCTGGACATTTCATGGCAAGAGGATGTGGCTTTGGAGGTCTACGATTCCTGGCATGGCTCCAATGAGCATGCCGACGCGTGGGATGCTGACGAAGACTATGACTTTAGTTCTCTCCATTGGGATTCCTTTGAATTTAGTAGTAGAGGTTCTTTTAAGAGCTATTATGCAAACAGCGAGGACGAAAAGACGAATGAATGTCCAGGAGTACCACCATTTGTAAAGAACATTTTTGGGTTACCCCCTCTGTACAAGTCACCCGACACCACGGATACTGACGCTGATTCAGACAATGAGAAGGAGATTTGTGATAATGAATATGCCACCCTCTCTCCCACAGAACAATCACATGTGCAAGGCTTGATGGCGTTGGACGTCGATTGTTTGCCCTGATTTGCGAGGATCGCACCTGCATAAGGAGCGCCCCTCATCAGGCCGTCGACTGAGTTGCACCTACGCTGGGCAAAGGGTGGGCTCGGAACCCGGCCGGGCCTCAGCTATCTCCGAACCAGGCGTCTTCGTCACGAATTACGGCTAACAATATGTGTTAAATGTCGGACAGCCACAACCAGGGGCCGGTATCCCTCCCAGAGCATGCGTAACGCATTGCGCGCATGGCATGTGACTGGGGGGCACTGGCCGCTGGGGTTTATATTGTCTTTTTCGAGGTGTTGTCTCAAAGACAAAAGGGAGATAATTGTCGGGCAGAGGGGCATGGGGGGCACCACGTGCCCCAGGGGCACCTGAAATATATATATATATAATTGTGTCTCTTTTGCTTGCTTCAAAACATGTTGTTTCACGGCTCGGTCAGATCTAGCCTTGGAGACGTTTTTCAACCTTTGCCAAAGGGAAAAGTTATGGGAATAGTTGCCATTTAAATCTTGTTTTGCCTTCAGTTAACCTCGAGCAGAGTATGAGTTAATATGTCCTTTGATTTGTTCATGCCCTGGCTCAATATGTTTTACTGCCAAGTATAACACGATTGAACTCCCTTGAGATCACATCCCTTGGCCTCGCGGGTTGTATAGATCAGGGCTTGGGGAACATCACTATCTTACTCCCACAGACTTGGCTTTTAACTTTGGCTCCACCACCGGATGGGACCATGGTGGGAGTTTTATGGAGCCCACGTTTTCCCTTTGTCTACAGCGCAGCGTTTTTTCTGTTATTTCATCTATATAACAACTTGTCTTTTGCTGAGTTTTTAGTGCGGCTCAGACTTGCACTGCCTTGTGTGACAAAGCTCTGCATTTTTTCCGGACGTGCTCCACAATTGTGTTGTTCGGTTTATTAAACCACTCTTGCTGCTTCAAAGGTGCCTCTTTGCTGAGTTTAAGGAGGAATCCCGACATATATATATATTGTTACAGATCGCGGTTAGATGTTATAGACCGAGCGGTGGTGTAAGACCGCGACCTAACAAAACTCACCCGATTCACCCAGACTTTGGCCGTATCGCACCCCAGCTGCTCAATGAGGGAAAAGACGAAAACGACGCAATGCAAAGAGGAAAACGAAGACAAAAAGGTTGGAAATACTACTAAATTTATTTACTATTTACACACATAAGCAAAAAGAAAGCAGTCACGTTTATTTACAAGCACATAAGACGCAGGTGACACAGGGAAAATACTAGCTTATCTAACAGTCTTAATTAACCCAGGACAGAACAAACAGAACACTGACTCACGCGGGGAATGCCAGGAATGGCAGAAGGTGGATGGCTGGAGGTGAACGCTTGGTGGAGCCAACACGGAGCTTGGTGGAGCCAACACGGAGCTTGGTGGAGCCAACACGGAGCTTGGTGGAGCCAACACGGAGCTTGGTGGAGCCAACACGGAGCTTGGTGGAGCCAACACGGAGCTTGGTGGAGCCTTGGTGTGACGGGTTCTCTCTTCTCTGTGAAAGCTCAACCGTCTTGTCTCTGGTAAAAGCTCAACTCTTCCAGTCTCTTGTAAAAGCGAATCTCTCTGACTCCTCTCCACGGCTTGGGCTCCCTTGTGTCTGCCGGTAAAAACTCATCTCCTTTGCCCACACCCCTGCCTTGGGTTATATAGGCCCCCGCCCCTCAACCTTTGCGAACCTCCCCGACCGCTCTTCCTCCGCCCTCTGTAGCCAAACCCCTGGCTCATGGTTGGTCGAGCGGGGCTGGTTCACTCCTCCCCCTCTATGACGAGGTGGAGACACGCCTTTCTTCCCCAACCCTGCCTCGTGGCCAATGGCGGCAATTGGATCGGAGGTAATTGGTGATGGGAATGGAAGGGAATCTATCTCTTTCACTGGTGCAATGGAGTACTTCAATTAATGGGAGACACAGCCTTACCCTAAAACACAGAATAAGAGATAACTATCAACAGGTATATTCTATTACTTGGCTGACGTGTATGCTTGTGGACTATGGGACGCCCTTTTGGTCTTTACACAGCTCCGGAGGCAGGAGGCACAGAATAAACAATAATCACAATAGTACAGCACACAATCAAAAAATATACAGTCCTCATATCCACAACAATATATATATACGCCATTTCGCGTATATACGCCATTTCGCGTATATACCCCGGTTTTACGCCATTTCGACCTACGTCAAATCCGACTTCACGCCACTCTTCTAGAGTAAATTTCAGTTCAGCGAACATCATTATGTGCGACTTTACGTCACTCATACGGACGTGGAAAAAAAAAATTCCTTAAAAATATTTTAAAATAAATAAAATAGTACATAAATTAACAATACAATAACAATACAATAAAAGAAGCTAAAAAACACTTTAAAATACAATAAAAAGCACATTAAAATGTATAAAATTGTATGTACAGTATACTGTACGTACGCGCAGCTGCTGGTTCTCATTCAAAACAGAGGCGACGTACAGTAATCCTTTACTGTGTCTGTGTTAGCCATGGGTCCTAAGAAGGATAATGCTAGTGTTTCCAAGCGTAATGTGGTTACGATGGAAGATAAGTTAAATCTGATTAAAAGGTATGAAAAAGGTGAAAAAGTGTCCGCAATGTCCGTGAATCGGAACCGCAATGCGTCATGGGATCGGAAAGGGGCAATAGCAAGTGTACAGCATTGCCGGATTAACCATTAGGCAGACAAGGCATGTGCCTTAGGGCCAGCCAAAAATTCTGGCCACAAAAATGGACCACATGGATTCGGGCCACAATATACTTAGCACTGATGGCCACCAATTGCTCAGGAGAACGCTCATTTTCGGGAGAACACAATATAAGTCAAGACCTACTCTCAAGTGCCTTGTTGGTATTACACCTAGCGGAACAATTTCATACATTTCCAAACCTACAGGAGGAAACGCGTCGGACAAAAAAATTGTAAAGATGACGAACATTGTAGACAAGTTCCAGCCCGGCGATATTTGTATGGCCGATCGAGGTTTCAACATTCAGGAACTGCTCTTGCATAAGCAGGTTGTTTCTCTTCTCCAATGGGAACCCCCTTTCCCTAAAATATTTCTTTAAATCGCTGGATTTTAATGCCAAAAAACGCTGAATTTCTTTCACATTAGCCATCTTCCTTTCCGTAAACACAGCGTCGATCGTAGACAGACGCTTCCTCTTCTGGGTTCGTGTTTATCTTTGCCCCCTTTTCGATCCCATCATGCTTTGCGGTGGAGCACCCTCTGTTGATATTTACCGATTCGCGATAAGGTCTATGCCTTAGGGCTGCCACGGTCGACGGTATCGACCATCATTCATGATAGGGAACATATTCTCGCATACGTCACTGAAAAAGCGCCGCCGGCTAAGACTGCTAAAATGTGTGTTTGTGTTCAGAAGAGACGCCATGCTTAAGGTGAATAACATAATCTTATTAATTTTATTTATTATTCTTTGCAAATTCATTTATTAAATGTGTTCATTACTCATGAAAAAATATGACTAAAATGTGTTTTTAGTGTTCTTTAAGGTTTAGCGATAGTTATGTACTTTCTCGAGTTATTTACTCTAGTTTTACGGTGTTTGTTTTCATTTTAAGGCTTTTTTTTTTCCTTTTCTTTTGTATACAAGATCGAGGCTCGTGAAAGAGCTAAAAGGCATTACGCCCGGTTTACGTCAAAAACCGAGTTACGTCACGGCTTATGGAACCAATTAATGACGTAGGCCGGGGTATTACTGTATACATATATTGTTGCGGATCTCAGCGCCGGCCTTTTCCCCTTACCAAGGGGGGATTAGTCCCCTCGTCTTTGACTAGCCGACGGTACCCGGGGCCTATGACGTCCTTCCCGGACAGCGTTAAATAGGGTTTTAGGACGAGGGATTCGCTATTACCTAAGTACTAACGCTACCCAGGAACAGGAAATATGCCCCGCCCAAATCATGGGTGTTGGTGGAAACGCCGAGCGGTAGCGAACCCGTGACCCGAGCCGTTAGCAATGACTAAACCCGATCCAAGCGGTTCTTAATCGTGCCACGCTTACCCAATGGGGAAAATCACTGAAACGGTCGAATTTGGAAGAAAGGAATAACACGATTTATTTACACTTTGTACAATAAGAAGAAGAAGAATACACAGTGCAGCCTTAAACAGTCTTAACTTATCCCAAGACAAACAGGCCCGTTCACTCTCAGACACACTCACACGGGGTTGCAGACGAACAGGTTGATGGTCCAGGGATGGCGTCCAGGCAGCTCGCTCTCCGGTCCCCAACTCGCACCGCGAAGTAGATGAACAGACGGCAGGAGCTCTCCATGTGTCGTTTGGTGCGCACGGGATTATTACATGGCGAACGGTAGGGTAGGGCTGGCTTTGGCGGTTACACTTGCGGCTCAGCCGCATACGTAATAAGCGAACAGTTCAATAACCGCGAACAATGCGCTTCTCAATCAATAGCCTCGAAACTGTCGTGTGCACGCCGGTCCTCTCAATGCAGTTCTCACACGAGTGCTCCGGATCAGTTCTCTCCCAACTCGAGCGCCTGCCTCTCCCTTCTCGTAACTCCGTATGCATGTGAGTCCTTCTCATAAGTCCTTCTGGCCAGTCCTTTTGCATCAGTCCACATAAGGGCAGTCCACGTACCAGTCCTTTTGCATCAGTCCTTATAAGGGCAGTCCTTTTCCAGCCAGTTCTCTCGCTCAGTCCTTATAAGGGCAGTCCTGTTCAAGGGCTTTGTGTGAAGACTTATAAAGCCTTGCCCAGTGAACCCACTCAAACTTACTCGATGCGTCGTGCCACGCCCTATCAAGCCATGCCCTCTCAGCCCTGGTTGGCTGTTGCCCTTACCATCACCGCCTCTGATGCGCTGCTTGACGCGGCCACACCTCGACCCTCGCGCTCCTCCCTCTTCTTAGGCCTACCTCGTGGTTACCCGACTAGTTTCGAGCGAAACCAAGGGCAGCGAACGCTGCTGGCGGCCAAAGCGTAACAAACTTGAGGGATGCCAAATGGGGAGCGGGATCGAGTTTGCCCATGATGAAAATGAAGGGTGGCCGCAAAATGAGAAGGACCTAAGCTCAATTCTTTACACAATGCAGATATCACTAGGGAAATGGCCTACTCTTACACATACTATGACATAACTAATTCTAATGGGCCTATGTGTTGCTTGTGGACTAACTATGGGAGGCAAATCTTTAACCTTTAATGATGTCATATGTACAACTCTCAAAACCTCAACACTGCCCCCCTCCTTCGCCAGGCTCGTCCCTGAGCCGAACCCACACATGTGAGCATGCCCGGTTTTGAGCAAGGGTCAGGACTACTTTTTAACTTACGTGTGACACTTAGGTGTGGCTTCCCTCTACGTTTAATCTAACACCCTGTGTGTGACAGTTTTACAACACTAAATATGTCCCACCTACTGCGTTGTGTACTAACTAATAGATTCACACCCACAACTAACCGAATTGCAGAAAGAATTCTCAAACTATACATAGAGCCGGTGGGGAGCATGTTATTTACAAGACTAATCTAATTATTTACAGTTCTACAACCCAGGACCTGTTCTTTTGTGGAAAAGAAATGTTTGGGAGGAAAGAAACACAAAATGCACTGCACCGCGGCAGCGGGGAAGGTTGGATCATCGTGCCGGAGACCGGAAGGCTCCACGCCGAGATGGCGCCTGGAACCTTGGCCCGAGTATGCCTCCTCCCCAGAATCGAAAATGCCGGACGGACCCAACCAACAGGAGACAGACCACCCATATGCATTGCTCGGCTTTGCGAAGCCGAGCTGTGAAAATGTATTTCCGCACCGAGAGGCTCGTAGTACAGTGGACGATTAGCAGTGATGTTGGCGAATGGTAGCTTTACCATTCGTTACCTTGGGGCACATGAGCAATAGTTTATGGGGTTGGCAGTGAAAACTAGCCAGGGCGGGCTAGGATATTTGTTAGGGATTTAAAGATGACCAAAGGAGACCAAGATTTAAGTAGAGACATTGATACAAGTAAAGGGGACGTAGTCAGATTAGGTGGATGTTAATGACGTGGGTGTGCTTAGTGTAAGGGAAGACGGGAAAGCACGAGTATTAGAGGGAAGTAGTTAGTTAGATGATGCTGTGTGTATGAGATTGAGAATCTTTGTGATGAGCTTGAGCAAATGAGGAATTGAATGAGAATCGTTGTGGTGAGCGTGAGCAAATGAGGAATTGGTCGGGGATGACCAGAGGTGATGTATGAGTGGTGTATTGAGGGCGAGTGGAATGGTGTTGAGTGAATGGGCTTGCATGGTGTGCAAGTAGAGAACAGGTGTGTGGGAGTAGGTGGTGTGGAATGAGTGGTGTGGAGTGCATGGTGCGAAGGAGTGGATGGGGGAAGATGGACCCCTTCATGAATACCCGGGGAGGGTAGTTTAAAGTTAGGGAGAGGGGTAGGTAAATTGTTGGATATTGACACCTGTGGTGCGAGTAGTAGCAAGGTATTGCTTTGAGGGGTGCATGAGTCTGTGGAATTGGCTGGGCGTGTGGGCTTAATTGGTGAGTATAGTTATTGGGGCACTCCGCCACTGGTAGTCTGTCGGCCAAGTGAGGTCGCAGGTAGGCTCTGGGAGCCAGTTAGAGTTCAGAGTAGTGTTCAGTGGGGCCCGAGGATCCTAGGAGAGGACCCGGGTAGCCCAATGCCAGAGAGGGCATCAGAGGGGTGAGAGAGCCAGGAGGGGCCTTCCCCGATTTAGGGTAGTTGTAGGAGCAAGGTAAGCTTGGGTGCCGACTTCAGTGGCGGAGGTGCGCAGGTAGTTGGACCTGCTAGTAGAGCCACACGAACCAGCCCCAAAATTGTGCGAAGGCACAGTAGTGAAAAATTGGGGGAGTGAGAACCCAAATTTGGTAGGGCACCACAGGGTGGGTCAATGGGAATTGGTTTTTAGAACTGCATAGTTTAAAGATGCCAATTGGCAGGGCAAGACCCCGGGTAGTGTAAAAGAGTTAATGTTATTAGAGTATAGTTTGGATAAGAAGTCTCTTCACATCATCCACATCCACTCACCAAGGGAGACAGAACTCCACACCAGGTTTTGCAAATGTTTGGATGGTAAAGACGCATCATGACGTGAGTTTGACATTGTGTTTATTCCATCTCTTCCTTCTTGGGAGGGATTGGAAGACGGATTTGGCATAGAGGGGGGGGGGGATAGAAGAGACAAAACGTAGAGACGAATTTGTAAATTGTAGATACGGGGAGGGGCAAGAGTAGTGTAGGCTGACATGGGGGGTTACGTACGGCTAGGGACGAGCTTTCTCCGCTCGCTCGCCCGTGCTCCTCATGTTGCATTGCCTTGTGTTTTTATGTGTACCTTTGCGCCCTTTCCTTGCCTAACTCTGCTTTGTCTTTCCTCCCCACCCATGGACCCATATTTTTGTTGAGGGGATTGTGCAGGAACCCTGAGCTGTGCGGCTGCACTTTTCTCCACCTGTGCAACTGCACTCTGCTACCTCTGGCTGCACCAGTACACCTATGGGCCACACATTCTGTGGCCTGGCACCTTTTGCTGGAGCAGACAATTGCTGCAAACGTTATCTTGCCCTGCGGACCACTGGTTTTAAGTGGCGTCAAAGTCATGCAGATGGACCATGAGATTGGCCCTGCTGAAATAATAAAAAACGGACACTGTTTGTGCATTTTTATTTATTCCGGTGTGTCAGGAAGGAGGATCTCCAAGTTTAATTACGGCACACCGAAGACGAAGCAGGAATACGCAAGAAGCAGCAGCCCAGCAGCAGCCAAGCTGCAAATGTGCCATTTATTATTCACCTGTGATTGTGCATGATTGTGCATTTTTGTGCATTTTTTTTTTGTGTGCATTTCTTGTATATGGTGTATTGGTTGGAATATATGTGCACACCGCCGTGGCAATGATCCCCGCCGGTTCCCGCAGCACACAAAGCGCACCACGCCCCGAGAGCTCGCGTCGGCTATCCGTCGGCCTAAATGCTGCCCTGGTCTGCGTCGATGCTCGAATCGCATTCTCACACCACGCGACCCTTTCCATACTCACACATCCCATACACTCCCTTAATTCTGTTATTGCACTTTCTTGTGCACACTCTTCCCTTGCACACTCAGGTGCACACCACTCAGGCGCACTCACGCCGTTCACACACTCCATTACACACTTCTCTCGCGCACATCCTGGCGCACTCTCTTTTGTTACGTGCTCCGTAACACTCACGGGTGTGCACTCTATTGCACACCCAATCACCCGCTCCGGTGTGCATCCTCACACACTCTCTCCAACATGCTTTGGTGTGCATTCTCGCACACTCTCTTCATCCATCCCACACTCTGTGTCACACTCTTCACACATACACTCCAATGTGCACTCACTCTCACTCAGTTTCATACTCGCGCTCCGGCACCGTTTGCACACGCGCGCCATTCACCTTCACACAGCGCACCAAGGACCTTCTGCGAGCGCCCGGGTGACGTCGCGATCCCAAGCGCGCGAAAAGCCAAACCTTTTCGTGCCATACACAGCCCTTGTCACCTTTGGGATCCTTTTCCGCAGCAGCGCCTGCAAATTCTCATTGGGGTTAGGCAGCACAACATCACGATGCGAACACAGACTTTGAGTGCATTCCATCTTTTTCTCCCATTCAATTACTATCTCTGCCGTCTCCTCAATCCCAATTTCCATTATAATTATGTCTTTTCCTTTTTCCTCGGCGGCCGTCGGCTTTTCTATACCCCGTGTCGTGATTTCTACCCCGGTCCACCTGGCTGTGCTTTGCTCCACCTCGCTTTCCACGCGCTTCTCAAATCGCGCTACCCCATCGCGTACCACTGCGACCTTTTCGCTTGACCTGCGCTCTATTTCTTTCCCCATCTATATAATAATAGTGTAAGGACTCGACTTTGTTATCCCTTTTATGCCGCACCCAGTGACCCGATGCCCACGGCACTAATGGATTTACGATCTACGAACTCTTTGTTTATCACGTACAGCCATACTCGAAAAATCTGAATTAGCTGACGTTGGGGCCCAAAAGCATCCGATTAACTGCCGATACGACGCCATCGTATTGGCATCTGCTGGGTGAAGGTGAAGCAAGCCGTCTGCTGATTGGACAGTCGAAGGCGACAGCAAGCCGTCCACTGAGTGGACAATCCCAGAGTGGTGCTATGCCGATTCCTATTACGAATCCATTCATTTTTCAAAAGTATATCGTAGCGTTGTCATTTAAGTAGATTGCAATAAATACGTTGTTCATATACGCACTCTTCATTCTCATCTTTCTTCCTAACTCTTACTCGGACAAGCAAATCCCCTATGCCATCCATAATGGTACACTCCATCCATACACCACATCCTCCCTTCCGTGGATGTTCCATGGGTTTCGGCTAGTCTTTTTTATTTGGCCTCCTATTCTGTTACCACACCCTTTTAACCCGTCTTTCACACCTTTAATTTGATTCTCTTGGGTGCCCATCCTGTTTTCCAACCCTACTAACCCCTCGTTCATTTCTCCCATTTGGCCACCCACGTCCTTCAATTGGCCCCCCCATTTCCTTCATTTGGCCCCCCATTTTGTTTTCTAACCCTTTTATTTCCCGGGTGGATTTATCACTTTGGGTGTCTAAATTGTTTTCCAATCCCGTTAACCCGTCCTTCATTTCTGCCCTCGATTTGTCCCCCTCCATTTTTATGGCTGCGTGTATCTGCGCCATGAAGGCCTGTATATCTATCATCCCCACTTGCGCAGCGGGCACGGCCCTCGTCGCCATGTGCGAGGCGCCGCCATTTTCTTCGCCTGCCACCCCTACTGCTGCACCCTCATTAATTCTCTCCTCCTCTTCCCATTCTTCCCGGAGGTCCTGGGTTATTTCTAATTCCTCCTCTATCTCCTCATTTACCCCCAGCGGCATCTGACCGTCTTGACTAGCCATGGCACGATTTAATTTGGATGTTAAATTAAATTTCGGCCGCTCGTAATTTGGAGTGCGTTAGGTGCACTTCGGGTCAAATCCCACTTCCCTGACACCAATTGTTGTGGTTCTCAACGTCGGCCTTCCCCTTACCAAGGGGGGAGTAATCCCCTTGTCTTTTACTAGCCGACATGATCTGGAGCTATTACGTTCCTTCCGGTCAGCGCTGAATAGGGTGGTAGGCCAAATTATTCCTATTACCTAATTACTAGCGCCTCCCAGGAAGCAAGGAAATAACCCCGCCTGAACCACGGTTTTAGGTGGAAACACCGAGCGATAGCGAGCCGTGATCCGAGCTGTTAACAGGAACTAACCCGATTTGAGCAGTGCCGAATCGTGCCACGCCTACCCAATGGAAGAAATCACTAATACGGTCGGATTAAGAAGAAAGGAAGAACAGATTGGTTTATTAACACTTTGTACAATGAAGAAGAAGAAGCAGAATACACAGTGCAGCCTCAGCCTTAAGAACAGTCTTAACTTATCCCTGGACACGGGCCCGTTTCACACTCAGTCACACTCTCAGACACTCACACGGGGATGTAGATGGTTGGGTCGCAAAACGAATGGGACCTACTCTTATTTCTTTTACACAACGCAGGTATCACTATTGGGAATGGCCTTATTCTTCAAGTATACTATGACATAACTAATGTTCTAAGGTGGCCTACGTGTTGCATGTGGACTAACTATGGGGGCAAATCTTTAACCTTTATTAATCAATATGTACATTTCTCAGAACCGCAACTATATATATATATATATATATATATATATATATATATATATATATATATATATATAACTGTGAGAAATAGTAGAAACTCCACAGTACGAGCAGGGCAGCTCATTTGTCTTAAATAAATAATCGGGAGATTGAATGACGCGGACGTAGCTTCAGGACGGTCGATCTTTAATTCTCGACAAGCTTTCGACCAACAAAGGTCTTCTTCTAAGTCGTCCCCAAGAACTTCCGCTGAACACAATTTGTGTCTACTGGGCTGCGGAGAACCCAAGAGTGACAGTTGAGAAGGAGGTAAATTTACCTGGCGTGACAGTTTGGGCAGCCATATCTCCATTAGGGATAATTGGACCCTTTTTCTTTGAGGGATCTGTCACTGCAGAAATTCACCTGGATATGCTGCAAACCTTCTTTTGGCCCAGGGTACAAGATCAGGACTGTTATTTCCAGCAAGATGGAGCTCCACCTCATTATGGAGGTCATGTTCGTCAGTGGCTTGATGAAAACTTTCCGGGAAAGTGGATCGGCCGCCGCGGTCCGATCAAGTGGCCGGCACGCTCCCCAGACCTTTTCACCTCCAGATTTCTTTCTTTGGGGGCTCATGAAAGACCTTGTTTATCATGAAGAACCTCGTACCATTCAGGAATTGAAGGCTCAAATCACTGCAAAGTTTGAGGAAATCGATATCGAACTCTGCAAGCGTGTGTGCCACTCTGTGCCTGCTCGGCTGCAATTGTGCATCGATCACGAGGGAGGGCACTTTGAAAATTGCAAGTAAAACAGCTTCGTACACTTCCGTAATAATTTTCCCCCAAATAAATGGTTAGATAAACATGTCATTCATTTATTTCTACCTTCTTGTACACTGTAATACAAATGGCAAACAAACAATCAACTGACAGAAATATATATACATATAAACAGAAATCGGGCGCTACTTTTGACTCATCCTGTATATATATATATATATATATATATATATATATATATATATATATATATATATATATATATATATATATATATATATATATATATATATATATATATATATATATATACATATATATATATATATATATTGTTACTGATCGCGGTTTAGATGTTACTTTGCCGAGCGAAGGCTCCGCGACCGAACAGTTGTTCCCCGCCTCACCCGATTCACCCAGAACTTTGGCCGTATCGCACCGCAGCTGCCCAATCTGGAAAACTCTAAAACGACGAAACGCAAAGAGGAAAAGGAATAAAACGAGAAGACGGACAGAAGAGTAATTGGATTTATTGTACACACACAAGCAAAAAGGAGCAATCAAGTTTATTTACAACACATAAGACGCAGGTGACACAGTGCAAATACTAGCTTATACAGACTTAATTAACCCAGGGACAGAACAAACAAAACAAACTCATGTACACAAGAAGGGTGGAAAGGCAGGAGGTGGATGGCTGGAGGGAGAGGAAGGTCCAAGGGGGTCCTGCAGCACGATCGGCGCGTTTAGCAGCTGCCGTTCCTTTGCGGCCCTGCTCAAAACCGCCGTTCAGGCCCCAAGCTGCTGTTGTGGCTGCTGTGGACGTCGCGTGCTTTCCCAGGACTTGTTTGACTCGTCTGGTCCAAACCCTCAACTCTTTCTTGGTCCACTCACTCTTTACCACTGACTCCTCACCGCAACCAACGCAACCACTGACCACCACCACCGACTCCTCACCGCAACCAACGCAACCAACTGACCACCGACTCCACTGACTGACTCTGACCCTCTCACGTCACTTGCGCGCGCGCCTTTATAGCGCCTCCGGCGATCAAGCCGCCGGCCTTCAGGACACGCCCATCGGTGTGCTCACCTCGGCCCTGGTTGGTCATGCGACCCTCTGGCTCCGCCCTTGATGACGACGGGCAGGCACGCCCCTCTTCCCCGACCCGAGCACTCGTTCAATGGTGGTTTTGGAGGGGAGGTAATTGGCAATCGAGGCTCGGCAATGACGAAAGGGGATGTGAAAGGAAATGGAGATTTTGGGGATGGGAATGAAAGGGGATCTATTCTCTTTCACTGGTGCAATGGAGTACTTCAATTAATGGGAGACACAGCCTTACTCTAAAACACAGAATAAGATATAACTATCAAACAGGGGTATTCTATTATTGGCTGACGTGTATGCTTGTGGACTAATTATGGGATGCCCTTTCACCTTTACACAGCTCCGGAGGCAGAGGGCGCAGAATAAACAATAATAATAATTTACACAATCAAAAAAATATACAGTCCTCATATCCGCAACAATATATATATATTGTTACAGACCGCGGATAAGATGTTGGTTTGCCGAGCGGATGGCACCGCGGCCGAACAGTTACCCCGACTAACCCGATTCCTGAACGTTGGCCGGATCGCGCCACAGATATTCAATGGGGAAAAGACTAAAGCGAAGGATGTGAAGAAGAAGAAGAAGACAAAAGGGTAAGGAATACGAATATAATTTATTTACTATTTACAACCAAAAGTAACCAAGGAAGAAGGAAAGATAAGAAAATAATTTACAGAAGAATTCAGAGACACAGTGCAACGCTAGCTTACCTACAGTCTTAATTAACCCAGGGACAAGACACACAGAACAAACTCACGTACACAAAAGGATGGAAAGGCAGGAGGTGGATGGCTGGAGGGAGTGGAAGGTCCAACGGATACTGCCGCACGATCGGCGCGTTTAGCAGCCGCCTTTCCTTCGCGGCCCTGCTCAAAACTGCCGTCCAGGCCCCAAGCTGCTGTTGTTGCTGCTGTGGCTGCTGCTGCTGTGGCTGTGTGGACGTCGCGTGCTCTTTTCAGGACTCGTCTCTCTCATCTTGTCAAAGCTCATCTGCTTCTGTAAAAGCTCATCTGGTCCAACCACTTCTGTCAAAGCTCATCTGGTCCAACCACTCAACTCAACAACTCTACGTCCAACCACTCAACTCAATGACTCCCTGTCCAACCACCCAACTCAACAACTCCCCTGCTTAGTCCAACCACTCAACAACTCCCTTGCTTAGTCCAACCACTCAACTCAACAACTCTCCAACAACGTCCTTGCTTCTTGCGCGCGCGCTTTTATAGCGCCTCAGGCGATCAAGCCGCCGGCCTTTAGGACACGCCCATCGGTCAGCTCGCCTCGGCCCTGATTGGTCGGCATGGCCCTCTGGCTCCGCCCTTGATGACCTTGGGCGGGCACGCCCTTCTTCCCCGAGCTGAGCACATGCTTAATGGCGGCTTTGGAGCGAAATCAGCAACCCACCGCTGTAACAAACCTGGCAAACTGCCAAGTGCGGTTGGCAATGGAGACTTGGAGGGGATGTAGCTGGAAATGGAGATTTTGGGAATGGGAATGAAAGGGGATCTATCTTGCTTCACTTGGTGCAATGGAGTGTCATCTTAATGGAAGACAAGGCCTTACCCTAATACACATAATAAAGATATAACTATCAACAAGGGGGAAATCTATGATTGGCTGACGTGATTGTTTATGACCTAATTATGGGACGCCCTTTGACCTTTATACATAACTGGAGTAAGGAGGGTCCAGAATAAAGCACTAATAATAAAAAACACAATAAAAAAAAAACACAATCATCATATCCACAACAATATATATATATATATATATATATATATATATATATATATATATATATATATATATATATATATATATATATATATATATATATATATATATATATATATATATATATATATATATATATATATATATTGTTACGGACACGGCTAGGATGTTAATTGCCGAGCGGATGGCCGCCGCGCCCGAACAGTTACCCCGACTAACCCGATTCCTGAACGTTGGCCGAATCGCGCCACAGATATTCAATGGGGAAAAGACTAAGGCGACACGGATGTGAAGAAGAAGAAGGAGAAATAGGGAATACGAATATAATTTATTTGCTATTTACAGGACCAAAAAAACCAAGGAGAAGGAAGGATAATAAAATAAAGACAGAAGGAATCAAGGAGACAGTGCAAATATTAACTTATACAAGCTTACTTATACCCAGGGACAAGACAAAAGACAGACTACAAGCACACTTACACGGGGGATGATGACAGGAATGGCAGGAGGTGGATGGCTGGAGGGAGCGGAAGGTTCAGCTGGAACCGCAGCACGGTCGGGTCGGGGATGAGCAGCCGCCGCCCTTTCTCGATCGGCGTGTTTAGCAGCCGCCGTTCCTTCGCGGCCCCGCTCGAAACTGCCGTCAAAGCCCCGAAGCTGCTGTGGCTGAAGCTGCTGTGGCTGAAGCTGCTGTGTGCCGCTTCTCTTTTAGGGATTCCTCTGCCTCATGCGCCGCGTGCTCTCCACCGGTTCATCTGCCTTCTCTCTCGTATCTCGTGGGGGCGTTGCGTGACGGGTTCTCTCCCTGACGCATCTGCTCGTGGGGACCCCTTACTCAACTCCGTAAGCAGTCCCTCACTCCTAGTGGGGCGGCTTAGCCCAAATATTCAAAAGAATTGTGCATTTTGTGAAACAAGCACCAAATTTGGCACAAATGTACATTAATATGTTGCGAACATTTTCAGATATTGGGCCACTTGAAATTCCGTAATTTTTTTTTTCAAATTTTTTCAAATTTCGTAATTTCAAATTTTTCGGGTGACACCGTCACAATTTCGGTCTTCGAGGCCGGCCGATAGGCAAAGTGTGACCGGAAGGGACGAGGTTCTCCTGACCACGTGGCCCTCGATCTGGGAAGCGAGAGGCGTTCCATTAGTGGACGCGCCCCTCACGCCCGACTTTTGGGCGGCCCCGGCAGGCCGTTTGTTTTGACGTTCCGTGACAGGCCCCGCACCCCCACCTCCATGCCGACCGGAAGCTTGTGCTGAGTACATCATACCTGAACAACTCAGTGAGGCAGAACACAGCAGTGCACACCAGGGTGACCCCTTCAGTGCATAAACCAATTAACCTGTCCACTGCAGGGCATATAGAAATGAAGTTATTTTCTGCATATAATAATAATATAAGTTCAGTTCTATATAACAATTTCTGTTATCTCCACAACTACAACTACCACTACTACAAGCTTTGTCTGGAATTTTGTGGACTAACAGACAAACAGACATACAGACAAGCTGGGATCAAAACATTACCTCCTTCCACCATTGAGTGTAGAGGTAAACATCATGGAAATTATATCATGCCCTAGATTTAATTCATGCTTACCCGTGTATTTGCTTCACTGGTTCACAAGGTCTTTTGCATACATGTAATTCAGACTCTCGTCTTCATTGCTGACCACACAATGTTCGCAACATATTAATGTACATTTGTGCCAAATTTGGTGCTTGTATCACAAAATGCACAATTCTTTTGAATATTTGGGCTAAGCCGCCCCACTATATCGGCCGGCCTCGAAGACCGAAATTGTGACGGTGTCACCCGAAAAATTTGAAATTACGAAATTTGAAAAAATTTGAAAAAAAAAATTACGAAATTTCAAGTGGCCCAATATCTGAAAATGTTCGCAACATATTAATGTACATTTGTGCCAAATTTGGTGCTTGTATCACAAAATGCACAACAGGTTTGCTATGCTGCTACACTATCCTTCTTTTATTTCCCTCCCCGGAATCAAGCCGCGGGCTACGAGGGCACACCTACCGTTTCGCTCACTGCGGTGCTGATTGGTGGTTAAGGGCTCTCTGACTCCAACTTTTGATGACGATGAGGTGCCATGCCTTTCTTCCCCGAACAGAGCACATGCTTAATGGCGGCAATTGCAGACAACAGCCAAATGCAGTTGGAAATTGACGAAAGGGGGATTGGAAGGGAATCTACCTTATTTCACTTGGTGCAATGGAGTATTTCAATTAATGGAAGACACAGCCTTACACTAATACACATAATAAGGATATAACTATTGAACAGGGATATATGGTGTCCTTCGTGTATGCTTTATGGAATTAACTACGGGAACGCCCTTTGACCTTTATACAACACTGGAGTAAGGAGGGCGATATTTTACAAGAATTTACACAACAAAAAAAAAAAAAACATTCTCATATCCACAACACTGCACCCTCCTCCTCTTAGGCATGTCCCGGGCCTCTTACCTTAACTTTTAGTGTGGCATGTAGGTGTAGTTCCCTCTACATTTAACCTGACCCTGAGTGCGACAGTTTTAAAACATAAATAAATATGTCCCGCTGCTCCATTGCACCCTGCCTAACAGAATCACGCCCACAGCTAACCGAATTGCGGAATGGTCTTCAAACTATACATTTACGGTGGGGGCACATTATTTACAATGACTCTACTTTTATTTACAAAACGTAACCCAGGACCTGTGATTGTTCTTTTGGGGGGGGGGGGGGGAGAGACAGTCTGCCCTGCATCGATGCACCATGCAAGCACCCAAAAACACACCAAAGCACCCTCAAGCACCAATCGGTGCACAGTCATCACTGTTCAATAAAAAATAAACCGACAAACCCTGCTGGTGGTCTCTTGCTCTTCGGCTCCCTCTGCTGGCTATTGCCATCTTCCAGGTGTTGTCATCTTCTTTGCTGGCGGCCTATTTGCACTAAAATTTGCACAAAACGTGTCCATTTTCATTTTATTTATTTATGGCCCACAGGGCCGACTATGTATGGTTCACCTGTGCGGCATAGGTGCCCTGTGACCAAGGTCCACCAGCAAGATCTCGGGCCCTCATGGCCGGTTCCAGCAGAGGGGCCATGCCCCAAACCATGGGGTCCATCAGTGGTGCTCAGCCACAGACATGTGGTCCATAATGTGGTGCATCGATGCAGACAGCTGGTTCTGGGAGTTCCGGGCGCACAATGGCGGACTCCCGCATGCTCCCCTCGGCGCCCAGTGGCGCACAATCCTCATGTGGGAGACAAAAGGGGGAAAAGACAGATGAGCGAGGGGTAAGGTCACAAGGGTACACATCAATAAGGCAATGCAAGGCAAAGTGCGTACGGAGAGCGAAGTGAGAAAGCTCGTCCCTACCGAACGTCACCCCCCCTGTCACCTACTCTACCCTTGCCCTTACCCCATATTTACAAAATCTACACCTTTACAAATTCGTCACTACTGTCACGTCTCCCCATATCTCTTCTACACCAAATTAGTCTTCACTCCCTCTAACCAAAATTTGCCATCACCCAATTCATCATCAATCCTCATAAGGAGGGAGAGATGGAACAACAAGCACAATGTCACACCCACGTCATGATGCATCTCACAATCCAAAACATTTGCATCATAAAAATAATAAAACAACCTGGCATGGTGTGGAGTTACGTCACCTCAGGTGAGTGGATGCAGATGGTGCAAGGAGATCTCCATCCTAACTACCTTCTAAATGTCTTTAACACACTTTACACTACCCGGGGTCTTTCCCTGCCAAACCATTGGCAATCTTACTCTATGTGGTTTTAAAAACCAAATTCCCATTGACCAAACTGTGGTGCTTCTCAATTTGGGGTCTCACTCCCCCTATGCAACTCCCTGTGCCCTTGCACAATTTCAGGACTGGGGCGTGTAGCTCTCCCAGCAGGCCTACCCACCTGCACACCTCCACCACTGCAGTTGCCACCGGAGATTAACTAGCTCCTCACCCTAACCTAACTAACTGGGGAAGGCCCCTCCTGGCTCTGTCACCCCTTGGTGCCCTCTGGCACTGGGCTACCCGGGTCCGTCCTCCGGATCCTCGGGCCCCATCCACAACAACTCTACCGGCTCCCAGAGCCCACCTGCGGCCTCACTTGGCCGACATCCTCACAGTGGTGGAGTGCCCAAACCAACTACACACACTAACAGGCTACACGCCCAGCCATTTCCACAACACTAATGCACCCATCCAAATACCATTCTTTCACCACGCACCACAGATGCCAATATCCAACCACAATTTACCTGTACCCTCTACCTAACACTTACACTACCCTCCCCGGGTATTCGTGATGGGGGTCCATCCTCCTTTCCCCCATCCACACCTTCGCACCATCCACTCCACTCCACAGTTTCCATCATACTCACTCCACGACCATCCATTCCAATACTCCATATACTCCAGACCATTTATTCCATACACCTGTTCTTCCATACACCTGTTGTTGCACACCTGTGCAATCACAATTCAACTCACATCACCATCACTCCCTCATACACTGCTCCATCCACCTGTCCAGTTGCACACCTGTGCAATCACACTACAACTCACAATCACAATCATTTACACATACCCTGCTCAATACACTTTCGATCCTCACACACACGGCATCATCTCATCTATCTGTTGCCCTGCTAACTTAGTGCTCCCCGTCTTCCCTTTAAACTAAGCACATACCATGTCATTATCATCCACACTAATCTACCTGCGTCCCCACTACAGGTATCATTGTCACTACCTCATCTTAACGTTACCTAAGGTCATCTTCTAGGTCCCTACACACTATATCCTAACCCTCACGGGCTAGTTTTCACTGCCAAACCCCATAAAACTAGTGCTCCTTTGCGCCCGCTGTGAGAGATGGCAAAGTTGCCATCCCACCACATCGGGCATCTTCCACTACCAATTTGGCTCATCCAATTGCAACCAATCAAAAATTTCCAATTACTGCCAATTCTATTCACTTTTCTAAATTTCGGATCAAAAACACTCTCATCATCATCACAGTCCGCTTTATCTGAGCCTCGGTGCATCGTCACGTCATTAAAACTCGGCTTCGCAAAGCCGAGCAATGAATTCAGGTGGTTTGGTCGCCTTGGTTGGATCCGTCCGGCATTCACGACTCTGGGGAGGAGGCATGCTCGGGCCGAGGTTCCACACATCATCGCGGCTCGGTACCTTGCGGTCCCGGGACCGATGGCTGAGGCTCGCCCGATCGGAACCCCATCCCCACCAGGGGGCACCGTCCGCTTCCTCCCACTCGCCCTTGAACCGGACCGGTCGCCTCGCCCGACAAGGCCCGGACTCGACCGTGCAGGGCCCAGCATCCAACAAAGCATGCCGCGCACCGAGCGCCCACTATCCGTCGCCCTAACTGCTAACCCGGTCAATGTCGATGCTTCACTTGCATACGCGACCCGTTTCACATTCACAAAACCTGGCGTTCCAACGCCTCCAGTGCATCCCACACACTCCGTCCATTCCGCCAACGCACTCCCTGTTACACATCACACCTCCCGCGCACCTTCTTGCGCACACTCACCGTTCGCACACTTCGGTCCACACCTCTCCTCCGTTACGTCCTCTGTAACACTCATCATGGGCGTGCACTCTTGCATCCACCCACTCACGCGTTTCAATGGGCTCTCCCACACCCGCGCCACGACCAACTCAGGTGTGCTTCCTCGCACACGTTCCACCACCACCTTACTCTCCGTGTCACACTCACCCTCGCACGTACACTCCGTATCGCTCTCACTCCCTGTGTCACACTCCGTACAACCCCGACGTGCATTCTCGCTCGCACTCGGTATCACACTCACACTTCGTAACACGCTCACCCCTTGACGCACACTTTTTTTTCACACGCGACCCTTCACCAACGCCCGGGTGCTTCCTCGATCCCAATCGCGTGACAATTCTCTTGTCGTCAAACATCCTCCTGCAAAATCTCCCCGCACAATACACAGCACGACTCACCTGGGACATTCTCTTCTCCACGCGCACCTGCAAATCTTTATAAGGATTAGCAAGTACGGCATCAGGATGTGAACTTAGACTTTGTGCACAATCCATTTATCCCTGCAATTCCCGGGCTACCTCCGTCGTCTCTTCAATTTTAATTCCCACCACTTTTTCTTTATTCACCTCGACGACCGCTGGCTTTATTAAAATTCCCTCTTCTACCTCAACGGTCGCCGGCTGCCCCATGCCCCGCGTCGCGATCTCTATACCCGTCATTGTACCCGCGCTTTCCTCCGCTTCGCCCAACCAGTGCTCCTCGACCCGCTTTACCTCGTCGTGCACCCTTGGGACCCTTTCGCTCAACCTGCGGTCTCTGTCCCTCTCCAGTCCCTCATTATCGGCCCTCATTTCCTTCGTTATTGCTTCAATTTGGCCCCCCAATCGCTCACTATTAGCCCTCATTTCGTCCCTCATTCGCTCACTATAAGCCCTCGCTTCATCCCTCAATCGCTCACTATCAGCCCTCGCTTCGTCCCTTTTCGCTCACCCATTTTGTCCATAAGGGCCCCAATTTGTAGCAAAAAAAGGTTCGAATCCACCGGTGCTGCTACAGTCACGGGCGCCGCTAAATTTGGTGCCGCTACACCCACGTGCGCGAGGACGCCATTTTGCGCGCCTGACACCTCCTCAACCACCTCCTCATTGCTCTCCTCCATTTCTTCCCTCTGATCCTGGGTTACCCCTAACCCCTCTTCTAGCTCACCCACCTGCATCCGATCGCCTTGACTAGCCATGGCGCGATTTCAAAGTTCGGGTTTTTTCTAAAACAAAACAAATTTCGGCAGCTCGTAATTTTGAGCGCGTTAAGCGCGCTTCGGGTCCAATCCCGCTCCCGACACCAATTGTTACGGACACGGCTAGGATGTTAATTGCCGAGCGGATGGCCGCCGCGCCCGAACAGTTACCCTGACTAACCCGATTCCTGAACGTTGGCCGAATCGCGCCACAGATATACAATGGGGAAAAGACTAAGGCGACACGGATGTGAAGAAGAAGAAGGAGAAATAGGGAATACGAATATAATTTATTTGCTATTTACAGGACCAAAAAAACCAAGGAGAAGGAAGGATAATAAAATAAAGACAGAAGGAATCAAGGAGACACAGTGCAAATATTAACTTATACAAGCTTACTTATACCCAGGGACAAGACAAAAGACAGACTACAAGCACACTTACACGGGGGATGATGACAGGAATGGCAGGAGGTGGATGGCTGGAGGGAGCGGAAGGTTCAGCTGGAACCGCAGCACGGTCGGGTCGGGGATGAGCAGCCGCCGCCCTTTCTCGATCGGCGCGTTTAGCAGCCGCCGTTCCTTCGCGGCCCCGCTCGAAACTGCCGTCAAAGCCCCGAAGCTGCTGTGGCTGAAGCTGCTGTGGCTGAAGCTG
The DNA here is from genome assembly GCF_964187855.1 of Myxine glutinosa. NCBI lineage: Eukaryota > Metazoa > Chordata > Myxini > Myxiniformes > Myxinidae > Myxine > Myxine glutinosa. Next base: position 6,787,488 of record NC_136274.1, read on the forward strand.
CTGTGTGCCGCTGCTCTTTTAGGGATTCCTCCGCCTCATGCGCCGCGTGCTCTCCACCGGTTCATCTGCCTTCTCTCTCGTATCTCGTGGGGGCATTGCGTGACGGGTTCTCTCCCTGACGCATCTGCTCGTGGGGATCCCTTACTCAACTCCGTAAGCAGTCCCTCACTCCTTCTTTTATTGCCCTCCCCGGAATCAAGCCGCGGGCTACGAGGGCACGCCTACTGGTTCGCTCACCGCGGTGCTGATTGGTGGTTAAGGGCTCTCTGACTCCAACTTTTGATGACGATGAGGTGCCACACCTTTCTTCCCCGAACAGAGCACATGCTTAATGGCTACAATTGCAGACAACAGCCAAATGCAGTTGGCAATTGACGAAAGGGGGATTGGAAGGGAATCTACCTTATTTCACTTGGTGCAATGGAGTATTTCAATTAATGGAAGACACAGCCTTACACTAATGCACATAATAAGGATATAACTATTGAACAGGGATATATGGTGTCCTTCGTGTATGCTTTATGGAATTAACTACGGGAACGCCCTTTGACCTTTATACAACACTGGAGTAAGGAGGGCGATATTTTACAACAATTTACACAATAAAAAAAACAACATTCTCATATCCACAACAATATATATGTTTGTTGTTGGTTGTTATCTCCATAATTTGGGTGTTAAAAGGTGGAATTGAGTCCTCCCAGGACTCGGAAGTATCTATTCCCGCTTAGGTGAAGGAATGTGATTGTGCTGTGCTATGAGTGCATTGTTGCATGTGTAATCCTCACCACATCCTTGGAACATGGGATACTGGAGGGGCAGAGTTTATCACTCAAATGCTAATGCGGAAAAAAATTGACACGCTTATTTATCACCCAGATGACAGATTAAAGGGTTTTAATTGAATCCATTGGGCTTCGTTCTAAAAAAATGTTTGCATACAGTCAAGACTCATGGAAGAGCAGAAATCACCCTCAGGATGCACCAATTTCTCAGGGTGCACTAATTAGATCAGCCTCATGGTGCACCTATTTCTTCTTTAATGAGTATTTAAAGCTTTAAAAGCATGCTTTTGATCCATGAGCCATGGCTCCTTCTCTGTCAGTTGAACTGAACTCCGCTAAGAACATCACTTTGTTCATTTTCCATGTGTGTGTGGCAGTGACGTCAACGTCTCTCAACCTGACGATCATTCTTGCTTTACTGAAGTCAAATCACATTCTCAAGCAAAATCGTTTTCTGTATGTTTTCCATATTTGTCTGAGCAGCTTCTTCAATGGAGCAATGTGGTTTTATGTCGGACTCTTCGACGTAAAGGATGGAGCGCAAAGAAGAGATACGTATTTCATCTACCCCTCTCTAACTGGAGTGTCGTATCTGTTGGTCATGGCCAGCCAGGTTGATCGTTTTTACGCGTTGCAATTTCCCTTTCACTATTTACAAAAAATGACTTTAACTAAAACACAGATTGTCATTTATATCTGTTGGGCTTGGCCATTTATTAATGCCGTTTTAGTGAATTTCTTACCAAACAATCAAGGACTTGTCTACCAAACGATAACAATTATAATTTTCATGCTTGTGATGTATCCTTTAATGGTTGGCTTGAATATCAAATTGTTTATTATTGCAAATCAGCAAATTCAAAAGACCACAGGATCTATCAAGAACAGATTGACTTCAAAGCATCCTGTGCACCTCACCATATTTGTCGTCTTGTCGTACATCGTATTATGGTTTCCGACTCTGTTCGAGTTCTGTAAGTGTGTCCTCGTTCGATCTTGCATTGCTTTCAAAAACCCGGGAAATAATTACTTTTCCATCCTGAGAGTTCTGACGACCATCAGTGTTCCTGCCATTTCCATCGCAACCAGTAGGATAATTAAAGATTCAATATTGAAGATATATCATAGAAAACGTTGTGATAACAGGTGAGTTTTGCTACGCTTTAAGATCATTGTGCAAATGATTAAAATAACATTTTTTTAACATTTCGGACATTTTCATATTTTTGTCATATATTTGTGATAAGAGGGTGGATTTGTGAAAGACGTTAATTTCTGGCAGAAAGCATGAAAATGGGTCTATAGGGGTTTTCAGGTACGCTGATTTCAAAAATGATCATAAACACATCATCCAACAAAGGGAACTAACCCAAAATTGGAATTTATTGGTGACTGTCTGAACATGCATAATTTTGTTGAAAGTTACATCACAAAATTTAAAAATCACCACCACTGTGGCCCAAAAAAAATTTTTTTTTTTTTTTTTTGGTATTCAAGATTGAGGCTCGTGTAAGAGCTAACATTAATCACAAAAAAAAATGACACACAAAACATACAATAAAGGGAGCGGGAGACAAGATGGGGAGGGAGAGACTTAGTTTACATACACACATACATACATACATACATACATACATACATACATACATACATACATACATATATACATACATAAATACATACAAGTATTTCGGTGTACATACATTGTGCACATTATATTACAAACAGGATTCTCTTAAAATATTATACTTTCCAAATAGCTGCCACTGAAGCCTGGTGTTGGCTTCGTGGTTCGGGTGCCAGCTTGACATCCGAGGATCCTGGGTTCGAATCCCGGTTGATTGCTGAATTAACGCCAAGAGGGTTGACTCAGCCTGTTCATCCCTCCGAGGTCGGCAAATTGAGTAACAGTTCACTGGTAAAAAAAAAAAAAAAATTCTGTATACAGAATCGAGGCTCGTGAAAGAGCTAAGATTTATCACAAAAAGAAAGCAAAGAGACAAAGAAACACAGTATATAAAAAGGGGAGCGGTAGACAAGATGGGGAGAGGAGAAGCACATAAGCACAATTGTGTCGCAAAAGGCGACTAACAGGGTTGGTGGCAGGAAGGGCATCCGGCCATAAAACATTGCTTCAAAAAGGGGACCACTGTGCGCAAAAAAGGCCAACCCCTGCTCTGTGGGGAAAAATGGCCTCGAAAGGCAGTTCCAAATAGCTTCCACCAGTCCCTCAAAAATGCAAGTACATACTGTACAAATACCTGATCCTGTCAAATGTGCATGACTAATATTTAGATGTATTTATGAAGATGCAGTTCTTGTGGCATATATCAGAGTCTGTGCAGTAGAATTATAGAAGATTGCTATATTTTTAGCATTTGCATTGTAGACAATGAAGAGATGCAATCCATAAAATCAGAGAGATCTCCTTATTCTCATACATGGTTATGTCCGCATTACTTTCTGTCTGTTTTTTTTGATGTTTTTGGCCCTCCAAGTATCGTGTGAACAAGGGTATTTAGGGACTATGGATCACAATCATACTGCTAATTAGTGAGTGAACCCTCAAACTGATGTTTCATTTCAAGAATGTCTTTGCGTACAATTTGTGCTGCCCTCATAAGTGAAAAAGCATCATTGTCAGAATCTTTCTTGCAGACAGCCAATTATGCATCCCCAATGTCTTTCTTCAAGGAGAGCACCACTTCATAATTACTTTTATAAGCTTCAAGTCCCTGGATTAGGACATTAGTTTTTCCTTCACTCTTGTTGAATTAACTATACTTGATGTATCTACTCTGAGCTGTCCAAGGTGCTCTGTATTACTGTAGTTTTACAAGGTCTGATAGTTTGAAGATATGTTTTGTATCACTGTCTATTTGCACAATATGTTCAATGCGTGAAACTATCTCTGCCAAAGCGATGGATTCAGGCATTATATCGCCATCCATTTTAGTACTTTTTTTGCTCCATTGATCTGTGTCTTGTGTGAAGTGATTTGTGGCACTTTTTGTGAAAAATAGCATCAGCTGATCTCATGTATCTGGGTGCTAACTTAGCTATCCGCGTGGTGTCTCTTAGGTTATTATCCATTTTTAGAACATTTAGAAAAGTTCTTTAAAAAACCTCAACTTTTAGAAAAGAGGGTGAAGACTTTCTTTCGGCACTGTATATGTATATGTGTTTGTGATTCTATTCCTTGTCCTTTGTGTGCACTTGCAAAGTGTTTTGAATTTTTGGTTTTTACGGCTTAGTCTGAGAGAAACATCCTTGACTTGCATGCCTCGTCACGAGAGATTTCCACGCGAGTGTTCACGACTCCCATGTCTGTCATGCCTCACTCGGCCGGCCTACCCGACCGATCGCTGCTCGTCGGAATCACTTCCTACGCGAAGCAGCACGCTGCACCCATCGCGGGCACTAATCTGTGCGGCCGACGATTCCGATCGCTGCTTGGAATCACCTCCTACACGAAGCCGCACGCTGCACCCATCGCAGGCACTACTCTGTGAGGCCGACGATTCCGATCGCTGCTCAGAATCACCTCCTATGCGCGAATCGCGCGCGCCCACACCCATCGCGGGCACTACTCTGTGAGGCCGGCGATTCCTATCGCTGCTCGTCGGAATCACCTCCTATGCGCGAATCGTGTGCGCTGCACCCATCGCGGGATGGAACCCCTCTTACGCACGAATCGCGCGCTGCACCATCGCTGGATGGAATCCCTATTATGCACGACACGCCAGTTGCGCGTGCCGCATCTTCGCTGGATGAACCCCTTCTTCACGCGAACCGCGTGCGATTCCCCTCGCAGGCCCTACTCTGTGAGGCCGGTGGCCCCGATTGCTGCTGGTCGGAATCCCACCTACGCGGGCTACTCAACGAGGCCGGCGAACTCCGCTGCCCGGAATCGCCTCAACGCTTGAGGCGCGTTTGGCTCCACTCGAGGACTCGCCACAGCACGGATGTCCGGCTTGTCGGCGCCGTCATCTCTGTCCCAATTAACGGACAGGCAGCGAGCCTCGTCTGGTGGCAGCTTCTAAGGAAGTCGTGCGTGATCTTCATAAACTTTCACGGCACTCGGGTACTACAGGGGAATGTGAATGTGTCGTATCAAGCGAGATGATCATATACCATATTCTTCTTGGTTTCTGATGACCGCCTACCGGTCTTTGTCGTATCACGCTAGATACCGTTGATATAGATACTACCGCACTGTTGACGCTATTCCCCGCATCAACTCCGGACAAACCCGGCCCGAAAGCCAACGAACGAGACGCTACTTCAGGACGTGCAAATTATCGCTGCCCAGCGTGCTCGCCCACTCGCCTCAGCGTGCCGCGCTGGTTCGACAGGCTGAGTTAGACTTTCGGTTTCCCTCGACAGGACGCGAGACTATAGTGTCAGTGCGCCACTTTACTCCATGCGGGGATACCGCTCAGCTGGAACTCCGCTCGGGGAATCCGAGGACGGGGCGAATCGCCATCAAACCCACCCGCACGCACCCGAACGAATTGATGACGTCACCAACTAATCACGCATTTGCCCTACGGCGTCATTAACGTGATTGCGTGCTTCACGCGCTCTCGTCATCGGGGTTCGTTTACTCAAATTTCCATGTACCTTGGTAAACTCCACAGAAAGCGGAAATACTCAACCTGACTGCCCCAGCACATGCGTGCGTGTCATAACACGGCGCTACCTCGAGGTCGCGCGCCCGTGCCGTTTAGCCAACAACGGGGACTCGAAAGCCGTCATTCGCTGAGACCATAGGCCTTCGGGGCATCTAGCACTCAACGGGGACTCATGCCGTCATTCGCTGAGACCATAGGCCTTCGGGGCGTCTAGCACTCACGGCACTCATGCCGTTATTCGATAGGACCATGGTGCATTTGGGAGTACACGGTGACCTCATTGGAAGAACACGGTGACCTCGTGAAATGGTAACATTGAGCGTGGCGCCCGACTCCCTCGTCTCCTGAGCAAGTCACGGAGGCACCGTCCCGCCTGATCGCCCTTGACTCTGGGCTTGTTATTTCTTGGACAGAGCTCTTGGCTCGTTTCCACGCCACGTTTCGAGACTGCGAGACGCCTCGCCCGGCCGCTGCCTGTTTCCATTTCCCTTTGACCCAGACTGTGAAGGTCGCTCGACTTCGGTATGCAGTGCGCAGCTGCAATCTCGGAGGGGGGGGGGGGGGGATGGATGAGTGAGAGGGTGAGACGAGAACATTCTCTCGGGATTGTCGATAGGACATCCGTGGATGGACAATCCATCCGGTACATCTATGGATGGACAATCCCATTCTCTCGGGTTTGTCGATAGGACATCCGTGGATGGACAATCCATCCGGGACATCTATGGATGGACAATCCATCCGGGACATCTGTGGATGGACAATCCCATTCTCTCGGGTTTGTCGATAGGACATCCGTGGATGGACAATCCATCCGGGACATCTATGGATGGACAATCCATCTGGGACATCTATGGATGGACAATCCATCCGGGACATCTATGGATGGACAATCCCATTCTCTCGGGTTTGTCGATAGGACATCCGTGGATGGACAATCCATCCGGGACATCTATGGATGGACAATCCATCCGGGACATCTATGGATGGACAATCCATCCGGGGCATGGATGGACAATCCATCCGGGGCATTGCGGTACTCCATGGCATCGGTGCATGGAGTGATCCGGCTGGATCCGAGCCATTCAATGGAAGCATTGAATGGATGGATGGTTGGCGAATCTCATTTAATGAAAGCATTGAATGGATGGATGGTTGGCGAATCCCATTCAATGGAAGCATTGAATGTATGGATGGTTGGCGAATCCGGTTTAGCCGTTTACCTCTAAGTAAGATACCGGAAGGACAATTTAGGTTCGGGTACACGTGACATCGCGTGCCGTGCGTGTCCGTCCGGGGTAATTACCGCTCCACAGAGCGCTGTACTGCAGGACGGGACGATATGCCGTCTGCGTTTCGAGATGAACGGAGGCCTCGGAGGGGTATGCATCACGGAGGGTCTGCGCGCTTTGCACGACACCCCAGGATTAGTGTCGACCGTTCGCCGGGGCTGTATGTGCGGAACTCAAACCACGTTTTTACTTGACTGGAATCCGAACGCCCTCCGAAGGCGACTCATACAATCGACAAGCTCCTGCTTTGACTCGGCAAACAATGCACGTGACACGGGCGCCATCGGACGGCAGCTCGTACGAACTACACGCTCCTGACGCTCCTGCTAACCACGTTTTACAACCCTCAACCCTCAAGCAGGGCGATGGGCGATGGGCGAATGGATTTCAAAGGGGGCCTCTGCCGGTGTCGAGTAACTCTCGTTATGGCTCCGAATGGCTCTCATCGATTCTCTCTCTCCCTCGATGTGTACCCCTGACCTCGCTATTATTCGATGACGACCTGGACCTAACATGGATCGACCATGAACCCTTGGGAGCCTAGTCAGGGACAAGGCCGACGTGGAGGCGTACTGTAATGCGCTGTGCGACAAGGTACCGTCTGCAGGACGTTATCTAATCTAGCTACTGTGCCGACTACCCCACTGTTCGACAAGGTACAAATTATCTAATCCAGCTACTGTGCCGACTACCCCACTGTAAGACTACTGCGACCCACGGGCTCATCGTCTTCTCCCTGGGATGAACACTGCTTGCTCGGTTCGATATCTTCTTGATTGGGATTTCCTCCTCGATACATCTATATCTGGGGATTGATTGCTAACCAGGCTAACAGGTTGAAATGCAGTAACCCTGCCATCGGGATTGATGGCCCCTCGACGTTCGACTGGCAGTAACATCCTTCCGATGTATTTCGTTCTTTGCATTCCTATGTATCCCTCTGCTGTTTATCAATTTGTGTCTGCTCTTAATTACCGCCTAGTTAAGTTCTAAGCGCGGGGAGAATGTGATGAAATCGTCATCCAAGTTACGACACTGATGTTATTCGCCTCATTGCCGCTACGCGACACCTCCCCGGCTCCTATATAAAAGAGACTGCCTTTCAGCGCAGACATGAGATGTACATCCATCATCGCAATGTAACTCTATAGCGACTCTGGGCTTCCATAGAAAGGTAACGATTCTGCTATATATATCATAAGCTCATTTATAGTTATACCACCTGTACACACCTGTATTCACCTGTAATATTAATACAATGTTTATTGGTTTCTCTCTAGATGCTGTCGAGAACGAATTTCGATTAAACCTACTTTTGGGACAATGTTGTATCTTGATTTTTACAACACAAACAATGTGAAATAATGTTCTTACAGTAACAAAATATCCATCAGTTTTGAAATCGTGAAACAATTCAAGGGAAAAGTCAAAGGTGGTCAGGACGTGAAACAATATATTGTACTTTATTTTGTTTGTAATAAATTTATTTTTACTGAAGTGAAGTACAGTACATTACTTGTGAGATTCCGCTACAACACATTGTGCATTGCATTAAAACAACTCGCAGTATCAAGCTAAACTTTTAATAAATCTCTTGAGGTTGTAGTTCAGACCTCTGCTGATTTTGTGAAACCAGGATCTCCTTTTTCGCCGCTGTACCACGACCTGATTTGACGAGGATGGGCCATGGCCATGTTAAATGTCTCTCTCACATCGTCATATATATGCCTTTGCTTAGTAGACTGCAGTGTCATGGCAAATGATTTCAGTTCTTGAGGATAGGGCACCGGAGTGTTTCTTGGTGTTGCATTTTTGAATTCTCTTCAGGACTTCTTTCGGGACTCCACTGAAAGTTTCCTCCAACAACTCGGCTCTCTGCTCACCTTCACTCTTTCATTCCTCTTTTCTCCCGCCTCTGGAACAAACTCCCTCACTCCCTTCAATCCCACTCCTCCCTCCAGGTCTTTAAAACAGCTGTTCACCACCATCTCTTATCTTCCCCCATCCAAAACCTTGATCTTTTCTACCCCCGCTAATTCACCCCAGATCCACCTTGTTTGAAATTCCAACTTCTTTCCTGGAAGTCCTGGCAGTGTCCATATGTTTTATACCTCTCCCACCGCCCCCTTCCCACGCCCCCCCCCCCCCCCCCAAAGCCCTCGCCCTCTCTCAGATCTCTCGATGTCTCCATGTCTCTCGGTCCCTGCTCTCAAATGTTGTGTTTGTGTCCTTCCCCCTCTCTCCCCATCTTGTCTACCGCTCCCTCTGTTATATGTTTTATGTGTCGGTTTGTCTTTCTGTGTGATTAATGTTCGCTCTTTCACGAGCCTCGATCTTGTATACAAAAAAAAAAAAAAAAAAAAAAAAAAAAAAAAAAAAAATTTTGTTGATATCGGGTTATTTTCTTGCAAGGAAACTATAACTGAGCCCAAGTTTGTGACTTTGCATTTAAGGCATCCTAATTTCTGCTGCTCTCCTTTCAGTTTTTTCCAGCTGCACAGTAACGCGATTAAACTTACGTTTCAGCTTCCACAGAGACTCCATCATGGCATAGGAGTTTTCTAGGTGGGTACTGCTGTCAGAAGCTGGTACTTTGTCGTGGCAGGAAGACTCACTACTTCTACTGGAATGTGGGATGGTTTCTCTCATAGCAGAAGTGTTCGTGGCAAATGGTGCTTTACGAACTGTAATTTTCTGAAATGGAAAATATAAACATGAAATAATAATTCCCATTGTTCAAAAACAATTTTTGAGAAAACACAAAAAACATTCAATAATTTCTCAGTCGGCTTATCCAATAACCCAGTGTAATTACCTTCTGAAGGGCAAAAAGAGTAGGTGTTGCAGCAGCCAGTAGGCCTGCAAATAAAGGCAAATTCTGACCAGTTCTGCCATTGCACTTTTCGGTGAAGAGGTTAGAGCAAAGATGAGACCTTTTTGTAGGTGTCCACCTGTCCCTCTTCATGTTGCTCACCCATTTTCGCAATGTCTCTGGATCTAAGTGCAGAAACATTTCGGCAATAAAAAGAAGGAATATCCAGTCAATAGGCCGACACTTGCGAACAAGAACATCAAGTTACACTCACAAACTGCTTACGAAGTACCAGGCTATGCTTCTGCAATTTAATAAACCATTCATGTAAGATAATGACATTCTTTTGCTCCTTCACCTGAATGTTTCATTCAGTTTCAGTAACACACACATAGTAACAAACACAGTAACACACACTTAGTAACAAACACACATAAACACACACACATTGTAACATGCCCACACACACACACACACAGTAACACACACACAGTAACACACACATAGTAACACACACACATAGTAACACACACACATAGCAACACACACACAGTAACACACACACAGCAACACACACATAGTAACACACACATAGTAACACACACACAGTAACATACATATAGTAACACACACACACATAGTAACACACACACATAGTAACACACACACATAGTAACACACACACACACACACACAGTAACATACATATAGTAACACACACACACATATCGTAACACACACTCATATCGTAACACACACACACACACACACACTCATATCGTAACACACACACACATAGAGTAACACACACACATAGAGTAACACACACACACATATATAGTAAGACACACACACACACACACACAGTAACACACACACACAGTAACACACACATAGTAACACACACACATATAGTAACACACACTCATATCGTAACACACACACACACACACTCATATCGTAACACACACACACACACACACATACTCTATAACACACACACACATACTCTATAACACACACACACATAGAGTAACACACACACATATATAGTAAGACACACACACACACACACACAGTGACACACATATATATATATATATTAACACACACACATATCGTAACACACACACATACTCTGTAACACACACACATAGAGTAACACACACACATAGAGTAACACACACACATAGGGTAACACACACACACATATATAGTAAGACACACACACACACACACACACACACACTGACACACATATATATATATTAACACACACACATATAGTAACACTTAAACAGTGTTTGAAGCCTTACCGATGGAAATTCACTCTTGCCTCTCTTCGTCGTTGTTCGTCACGATTTGTGAACCATCGGCAGCACACGACGCCATTTTGCCTTAAACATTAAGTACAGTATTGTTAGTAATTCAATTAGTTTTAAATCACAATATTTTAAAACCAATGAAATCAAACAGAAGATCAGCGACAGCTTTCCACTTGTGTTCACACGATCAGTTCGTGTTTTGGGGGAACCGATATGGGTGCCAAAACACGCTCCAGTTGTTTCGAGATCAGTGTTACCAATACAGACGAATCTGCCGACGAGAAAGAGCGGATATGAACCACTTCGTGCAAATAAAAAGAGAAAATCAAAATAGTATTGAGATCTATCTGAAACCAGCAATCCACCTTAGGATGGGTAAAAGCGGCATCGTTGGGATGGAAAATCATAATAGTATTGGTACCGGTATGATCAAATCAGCGAATCTTACTCATTGTGTTTACTTCCGGGTCATGAGAAGCTTCAACGATCGAAAATCAAAATTGGATTGACGAATCGGGTTCCCGAGGGACCAAAAGACCCTGAGAAACCAAAACACCCCGAGGATTGAAAGGACCCAAAAGACCCCGAGGACCAAAAAGACCGTCGATTACGGCAGGCAGGTAAGCCTATGCTGCAAGGCGGTGAAGTCAAATGAAAATTTGGTCCAACGGCCTCACAAGGAACATCAAAATGACGGTGTTCCATAAAAAATGTCGGGGCATTCCATAAAGATTCATGGCGCTCAGTTAAAAAAAAAAATGACTTGTAACTTGACTTGAAGTAAAATGACTTGTGATGACTTGAGGTAAAAGTACTTTTTTTTTTCCTTTTTTTTTGTATACTGAATCGAGGCTCGTGAAAGAGCTAACATTTACTCCACAAACAAATCAACCAGACAAACAAAATACCCAAAAAGAGGGAGCGGAAGACAAGATGGGGAGAGAAGGGGAAGCACACAAACACAACATCCGAGAGCAGGGAGATGTGTGGAAGGGAGAGGGTCCGGGGGGAGGAGGCGTGGGAAGGGGGGGGGGGGGGTGGGAGGAGTATAAAACACAAGGACACCAAGGACTTCCTGGACAGAAGTTGGTATTTCAAAAAAGTGGAATTGGGGTGAAATTAGCGGGGGTAGAAAAGATCAAGGTTTTGAATGGGGGAAGATAAGAGATGGTGGTGAACAGCTGTTTTAAAGACTTGGAGGGTGGAGTGGGATTGAAGAAAGTGAGGGAGTTTGTTCCAGAGGCGGGAGAAAAGAGGAATGAAGGAGTGAAGGTGAGCAGAGAGTCTTGATTTTGGCAGTTTGACCATAAGAGGGTTGCGGGCAGATCTTGTGCGACCTGCAGGAATATTTGCGGGACAGAGCCCAGAGAGAGCTGGGGGGGCAATTTATTGAGAGCTGGGGGGGCGATCGGATAAGAGGAAACCAAGAAAGAACAGGGCAATTTATTAACAATTTACAAGAAGGAGAAGAGGAAACGAAAGGAATGGACAGGATAGGAAGAGGAAGAAGCAGTTACACAGGGCAGCCTTAGACAGTCTTATTCTTAATACCCAGGACAAACATACACACTCACACGGGGATTGTAGATGGTTGATGGTCACCAGCGAGTCCGGGCTCCATCCCGGCTCCGGTCCAGGCTCCGATCCAGCGGACGAAACCTGGCAGGCAGCTTCGCGTGGAGTTGGAACGCGACCGGACAATTATATAGCGGGGGGAAGCTGGTGTCCTATGGCATATGTAATAAATGCACACTTGTGCCAAACGCCCCCTCTTTCCAAGGTCCTTTCGCACAGCGCGTTTCCAACCAGTCCTTTACAACGCCAATCATACGACGCCGTCTTGGACAGTTCTCTCATCAAGCGTGCCGTATATCTCTTCACAAAGGTGCGCTCTCCCGATAAGTCCTCCTTTAATAAGGTCCTCCTTTAATCAGCACCACTGCATCAGTCCTCCGGTAAGTTCTCTCATCAGGCGTGCCGTATATCTCATCAGTCCTTTTGCAACGCGCGTTTCCCAGTAAGTCCTGTAAAAGGGCTTTGCGTTCGCGCTTTTATAACGCAACCAAGCGATCGCTCTGCGAGCCCCAAAGCCACGCCTGTCGGCGATGTCACTTCAGCCCCGGTTGGCTGGTTATCGCTTACCGGCCATGCCCTCATGGTGGGTTGACGTCGCCACACCTTCTTCCTGGCGCTCCGCCCCCTTTCTCGGGCCTTGCCTCGTGGCTTATGGTGGCGTTGAGCGAGCGCTAAGGCAGCTGCTGCTGGCCAAGACGCGTAACACTTGGGAGGGGCCATGAGGTACAGACTGTAGGGGTGCGCTTAATGGCGTGGCTTGGAGAGGGAGGCTGTTAAAATGGACGAAAGGGCCTACTCCTTATTTGATTGACAACGCAGATTCAACTATTGGAAACATGGCCTTACCTATTATATACACATACTTGTGAAATAACTGAAGTCCTATGGTGGCCTACGTGTTGCTTGTGGCCTAACTATGGGGTGCAACCTTTAACCCTTTAATAATGTCATATTTACACAAGTGTGGGTTCTCAAAACCACTATATATATATATATATATATATATATATATATATATATATATATATATATATATATATATATATATATATATATGTATTGTTATGCATTATGTTTTCCACTCTGTCAAAACGCCTTTGGGCTTCTTGAAAAGCGCTATACAAAATAAATGAATTATTATTATTATTATAATATATATATATATATACATATGTCGGGCAGGGGGGCATGGGGGGTACCACGTGCCCCAGGGGCACCTGAAATATATAAATATAATTGTGTCTCTTTTGCTTGCTTCAAAACATGTTGTTTCACGGCTCGGTCAGATCTAGCCTTGGAGACGTTTTTCAACCTTTGCCAAAGGGAAAAGTTATGGGAATAGTTGCCATTTAAATCTTGTTTTGCCTTCAGTTAACCTCGAGCAGAGTATGAGTTAATATGTCCTTTGATTTGTTCATGCCCTGGCTCAATATGTTTTACTGGCAAGTATAACACGATTGAACTCCCTTGAGATCACATCCCTTGGCCTCGCGGGTTGTATAGATCAGGGCTTGGGGAACATCACTATCTTACTCCCACAGACTTGGCTTTTAACTTTGGCTCCACCACCGGATGGGACCATGGTGGGAGTTTTATGGAGCCCACGTTTTCCCTTTGTCTACAGCGCAGCGTTTTTTCTGTTATTTAATCTATATAACAACTTGTCTTTTGCTGAGTTTTTAGTGCGGCTCGGACTTGCACTGCCTTGTGTGACAAAGCTCTGCATTTTTTCCGGACATGCTCCACAATTGTGTTGTTCTGTTTATTAAACCACTCTTGCTGCTTCAAAGGTGCCTCTTTGCTGAGTTTAAGGAGGAATCCCGACATATATATATATATACGCCATTTCGCGTATATACGCCATTTCGCGTATATACCCCGGTTTTACGCCATTTTGACCTACGTCAAATCCGACTTTACGCCACTCTTCTAGAGTAAATTTCAGTTCAGCGAACATCATTATGTGCGACTTTACGTCACTCATACGGACGTGGAAAAAAAAAATTCCTTAAAAATATTTTAAAATAAATAAAATAGTACATAAATTAACAATAAAAGAAGCTAAAAAACACTTTAAAATAAAATAAAAAGCACATTAAAATGTATAAAATTGTATGTACAGTATACTGTACGTACGCGCAGCTGCTGGTTCTCATTCAAAACAGAGGCGACGTACAGTAATCCTTTACTGTGTCTGTGTTAGCCATGGGTCCTAAGAAGGATAATGCTAGTGTTTCCAAGCGTAATGTGGTTACGATGGAAGATAAGTTAAATCTGATTAAAAGGTATGAAAAAGGTGAAAAAGTGTCCGCAATGTCCGCGAATCGGAACCGCAATGCGTCATGGGATCGGAAAGGGGCAATAGCAAGTGTACAGCATTGCCGGATTAACCATTAGGCAGACAAGGCATGTGCCTTAGGGCCAGCCAAAAATTCTGGCCACAAAAATGGACCACATGGATTCGGGCCACAATATACTTAGCACTGATGGCCACCAATTGCTCAGGAGAACGCTCATTTTCAGGAGAACACAATATAAGTCAAGACCTACTCTCAAGTGCCTTGTTGGTATTACACCGAGCGGAACAATTTCATACATTTCCAAACCTACAGGAGGAAACGCGTCGGACAAAAAAATTGTAAAGATGACGAACATTGTAGACAAGTTCCAGCCCGGCGATATTTGTATGGCCGATCGAGGTTTCAACATTCAGGAACTGCTCTTGCATAAGCAGGTTGTTTCTCTTCTCCAATGGGAACCCCCCTTTCCCTAAAATATTTCTTTAAATCGCTGGATTTTAATGCCAAAAAACGCTGAATTTCTTTCACATTAGCCATCTTCCTTTCCGTAAACACAGCGTCGATCGTAGACAGACGCTTCCTCTTCTGGGTTCGTGTTTATCTTTGCCCCCTTTTCGATCCCATCATGCTTTGCGGTGGAGCACCCTCTGTTGATATTTACCGATTCGCGATAAGGTCTATGCCTTAGGGTTGCCACGGTCGACGGTATCGACCATCATTCATGATAGGGAACGTATTCTCGCATACGTCACTGAAAAAGCGCCGCCGGCTAAGACTGCTAAAATGTGTGTTTGTGTTCAGAAGAGACGCCATGTTTAAGGTGAATAACATAATCTTATTAATTTTATTTATTATTCTTTGCAAATTCATTTATTAAATGTGTTCATTACTCATGAAAAAATATGACTAAAATGTGTTTTTAGTGTTCTTTAAGGTTTAGCGATAGTTATGTACTTTCTCGAGTAATTTACTCTAGTTTTACGGTGTTTGTTTTCATTTTAAGGCTTTTTTTTTTTCTTTTTCTTTTGTATACAACATCGAGGCTCTTGAAAGAGCTAAAAGGCATTACGCCCGGTTTACGTCAAAAACCGAGTTACGTCACGGCTTATGGAACCAATTAATGACGTAGGCTGGGGTATTACTGTATACATATATTGTTGCGGATCTCAGCGCCGGCCTTTTCCCCTTACCAAGGGGGGATTAGTCCCCTCGTCTTTGACTAGCCGACGGGACCCGGGGCCTATGACGTCCTTCCCGGACAGCGTTAAATAGGGTTTTAGGACGAGGGATTCGCTATTACCTAAGTTCTAACGCTACCCAGGAACAGGAAATATGCCCCGCCCAAATCACGGGTGTTGGTGGAAACGCCGAGCGGTAGCGAACTCGTGACCCGAGCCGTTAGCAATGACTAAACCCGATCCAAGCGGTTCTTAATCGTGCCACGCTTACCCAATGGGGGAAATCACTGAAACGGTCGAATTTGGAAGAAAGGAATAACACGATTTATTTACACTTTGTACAATAAGAAGAAGAAGAACACAAAGTGCAGCCTTAAACAGTCTTAACTTATCCCAAGACAAACAGGCCCGTTCACTCTCAGACACACTCACACGGGGTTGCAGATGAACAGGTTGATGGTCCAGGGATGGCGTCCAGGCAGCTCGCTCTCCGGTCCCCAACTCGCACCGCGAAGTAGATGAACAGACGGCAGGAGCTCTCCACGTGTCGTTTGGTGCGCACGGGATTATTACATGGCGAACGGTAGGGTAGGGCTGGCTTTGGCGGTTACACTTGCGGCTCAGCCGCATACGTAATAAGCGAACAGTTCAATAACCGCGAACAATGCGCTTCTCAATCAATGGCCTCGAAACTGTCGTGTGCACGCCGGTCCTCTCAATGCAGTTCTCACACGAGTGCTCCGGATCAGTTCTCTCCCAACTCGAGCGCCTGCCTCTCCCTTCTCGTAACTCCGTATGCATGTGAGTCCTTCTCATAAGTCCTTCTGGCCAGTCCTTTTGCATCAGTCCACATAAGGGCAGTCCACGTACCAGTCCTTTTGCATCAGTCCTTATAAGGGCAGTCCTTTTCCAGCCAGTTCTCTCGCTCAGTCCTTATAAGGGCAGTCCTGTTCAAGGGCTTTGTGTGAAGACTTATAAAGCCTTGCCCAGTGAACCCACTCGAACTTACTTGATGCGTCGTGCCACGCCCTATCAAGCCATGCCCTCTCAGCCCTGGTTGGCTGTTGCCCTTACCATCACCACCTCTGATGCGCTGCTTGACGCGGCCACACCTCGACCCTCGCGCTCCTCCCTCTTCTTAGGCCTACCTCGTGGTTACCCGACTAGTTTCGAGCGAAACCAAGGGCAGCGAACGCTGCTGGCTGCCAAAGCGTAACAAACTTGAGGGATGCCAAATGGGGAGCGGGATCGAGTTTGCCCATGATGAAAATGAAGGGTGGCCGCAAAATGAAAAGGACCTAAGCTCAATTCTTTACACAACGCAGATATCACTAGGGAAATGGCCTACTCTTACACATACTATGACATAACTAATTCTAATGGGCCTATGTGTTGCTTGTGGACTAACTATGGGAGGCAAATCTTTAACCTTTAATGATGTCATATGTACAACTCTCAAAACCTCAACACTGCCCCCCTCCTTCGCCAGGCTCGTCCCCGAGCCGAACCCACACATGTGAGCACGCCCGGTTTTGAGCAAGGGTCAGGACTACTTTTTAACTTACGTGTGACACTTAGGTGTGGCTTCCCTCTACGTTTAATCTAACACCCTGTGTGTGACAGTTTTACAACACTAAATATGTCCCACCTACTGCGTTGTGTACTAACTAATAGATTCACACCCACAACTAACCGAATTGTAGAAAGAATTCTCAAACTATACATAGAGCCGGTGGGGAGCATGTTATTTACAAGACTAATCTAATTATTTACAGTTCTACAACCCAGGACCTGTTCTTTTGTGGAAAAGAAATGTTTGGGAGGAAAGAAACACAAAATGCACTGCACCGCGGCAGCGGGGAAGGTTGGATCATCGTGCCGGAGACCGGAAGGCTCCACGCCGAGATGGCGCCTGGAACCTTGGCCCGAGTATGCCTCCTCCCCAGAATCGAAAATGCCGGACGGACCCAACCAACAGGAGACAGACCACCCATATGCATTGCTCGGCTTTGCGAAGCCGAGCTGTGAAAATGTATTTCCGCAGCGAGAGGCTCGTAGTACAGAGGACGATTAGCAGTGATGTTGGCGAATGGTAGCTTTACCATTCGTTACCTTGGGGCACATGAGCAATAGTTTATGGGGTTGGCAGTGAAAACTAGCCAGGGCGGGCTAGGATATTTGTTAGGGATTTAAAGATAACCAAAGGAGACCAAGATTTAAGTAGAGACATTGATACAAGTAAAGGGGACGTAGTCAGATTAGGTGGATGTTAATGACGTGGGTGTGCTTAGTGTAAGGGAAGACGGGAAAGCACGAGTATTAGAGGGAAGTAGTTAGTTAGATGATGCTGTGTGTATGAGATTGAGAATCTTTGTGATGAGCTTGAGCAAATGAGGAATTGAATGAGAATCGTTGTGGTGAGCGTGAGCAAATGAGGAATTGGTCGGGGATGACCAGAGGTGATGTATGAGTGGTGTATTGAGGGCGAGTGGAATGGTGTTGAGTGAATGGGCTTGCATGGTGTGCAAGTAGAGAACAGGTGTGTGGGAGTAAGTGGTGTGGAATGAGTGGTGTGGAGTGCATGGTGCGAAGGAGTGGATGGGGGAAGATGGACCCCTTCATGAATACCCGGGGAGGGTAGTTTAAAGTTAGGGAGAGGGGTAGGTAAATTGTTGGATATTGACACCTGTGGTGCGAGTAGTAGCAAGGTATTGCTTTGAGGGGTGCATGAGTCTGTGGAATTGGCTGGGCGTGTGGGCTTAATTGGTGAGTATAGTTATTGGGGCACTCTGCCACTGGTAGTCTGTCGGCCAAGTGAGGTCGCAGGTAGGCTCTGGGAGCCAGTTAGAGTTCAGAGTAGTGTTCAGTGGGGCCCGGGGATCCTAGGAGAGGACCCGGGTAGCCCAATGCCAGAGAGGGCATCAGAGGGGTGAGAGAGCCAGGAGGGGCCTTCCCAGATTTAGGGTAGTTGTAGGAGCAAGGTAAGCTTGGGTGCCGACTTCAGTGGCGGAGGTGCGCAAGTAGTTGGACCTGCTAGTAGAGCCACACGAACCAGCCCCAAAATTGTGCGAAGGCACAGTAGTGAAAAATTGGGGGAGTGAGAACCCAAATTTGGTAGGGCACCACAGGGTGGGTCAATGGGAATTGGTTTTTAGAACTGCATAGTTTAAAGATGCCAATTGGCAGGGCAAGACCCCGGGAAGTGTAAAGGAGTTAATGTTATTAGAGTATAGTTTGGATAAGAAGTCTCTTCACATCATCCACATCCACTCACCAAGGGAGACAGAACTCCACACCAGGTTTTGCAAATGTTTGGATGGTAAAGACGCATCATGACGTGAGTTTGACATTGTGTTTATTCCATCTCTTCCTTCTTGGGAGGGATTGGAAGACGGATTTGGCATAGAGGGGGGATAGAAGAGACAAAACGTAGAGACGAATTTGTAAATTGTAGATACGGGGAGGGGCAAGGGTAGTGTAGGCTGACATGGGGGGTTACGTACGGCTAGGGACGAGCTTTCTCCGCTCGCTCGCCCGTGCTCCTCATGTTGCATTGCCTTGTGTTTTGATGTGTACCTTTGTGCCCTTTCCTTGCCTAACTCTGCTTTGGCTTTCCTCCCCACCCATTGATCCATATTTTTGTTGAGGGGATTGTGCAGGAACCCTGAGCTGTGCGGCTGCACTTTTCTCCACCTGTGCAGCTGCACTCTGCTACCTCTGGCTGCACCAGTACACCTATGGGCCACACATTCTGTGGCCTGGCGCCTTTTGCTGGAGCAGACAATTGCTGCAAACGTTATCTTGCCCTGCGGACCACTGGTTTTAAGTGGCGTCAAAGTCATGCAGATGGACCATGAGATTGGACCTGCTGAAATAATAAAAAACGGACACTGTTTGTGCATTTTTATTTATTCCGGTGTGTCAGGAAGGAGGATCTCCAAGTTTAATTACGGCACACCGAAGACGAAGCAGGAAGACGCAAGAAGCAGCAGCCCAGCAGCAGCCAAGCAGCAAATGTGCCATTTATTATTCACCTGTGATTGTGCATGATTGTGCATTTTTGTGCATTTTTTTTTTGTGTGCATTTCTTGTATATGGTGTATTGGTTGGAATATATGTGCACGCCGCCGCGGCAATGATCCCCGCCGGTTCCCGCAGCACACAAAGCGCACCACGCCCCGAGAGCTCGCGTCGGCTATCCGTCGGCCTAAATGCTGCCCTGGTCTGCGTCGATGCTCGAATCGCATTCTCACACCACGCGACCCTTTCCATACTCACACATCCCATACACTCCCTTAATTCTGTTATTGCACTTTCTTGTGCACACTCTTCCCTTGCACACTCAGGTGCACACCACTCAGGCGCACTCACGCCATTCACACACTCCATTACACACTTCTCTCGCGCACATCCTGGTGCACTCTCTTTTGTTACATGCTCCGTAACACTCACGGGTGTGCACTCTATTGCACACCCAATCACCCGCTCCGGTGTGCATCCTCGCACACTCTCTCCAACACGCTTTGGTGTGCATTCTCGCACACTCTTTTCATCCATCCCACACTCTGTGTCACACTCTTCACACATACACTCCAATGTGCACTCACTCTCACTCAGTTTCATACTCGCGCTCCGGCACCGTTTGCACACGCGCGCCATTCACCTTCACACAGCGCACCAAGGACCTTCTGCGAGCGCCCGGGTGACGTCGCGATCCCAAGCGCGCGAAAAGCCAAACCTTTTCGCGCCATACACAGCCCTAGTCACCTTTGGGATCCTTTTCCACAGCAGCGCCTGCAAATTCTCATTGGGGTTAGGCAGCACAACATCACGATGCGAACACAGACTTTGAGTGCATTCCATCTTTTTCTCCCATTCAATTACTATCTCTGCCGTCTCCTCAACCCCAATTTCCATTATAATTATGTCTTTTCCTTTTTCCTCGTTGGCCGTCGGCTTTTCTATACCCCGTGTCGTGATTTCTACCCCGGTCCACCTGGCTGTGCTTTGCTCCACCTCGCTTTCCACGCGCTTCTCAAATCGCGCTACCCCGTCGCGTACCACTGCGACCTTTTCGCTTGACCTGCGCTCTATTTCTTTCCCCATCTATATAATAATAGTGTAAGGACTCGACTTTGTTATCCCTTTTATGCCGCACCCAGTGACCCGATGCCCACGGCACTAATGGATTTACGATCTACGAACTGCGCTCTTTGTTTATCACGTACAGCCATACTCGAAAAATCTGAATTAGCTGACGTTGGGGCCCAAAAGCATCCGATTAACTGCCGATACGACGCCATCGTATTGGCGTCTGCTGGGTGAAGGCGAAGCAAGCCGTCTGCTGATTGGACAGTCGAAGGTGACAGCAAGCCGTCCACTGAGTGGACAATCCCAGAGTGGTGCTATGCCGATTCCTATTACGAATCCATTCATTTTTCAAAAGTATATCGTAGCGTTGTCATTTAAGTAGATTGCAATAAATAAGTTGTTCATATACACACTCTTCATTCTCATCTTTCTTCCTAACTCTGACTCGGACAAGCAAATCCCCTATGCCATCCATAATGGTACACTCCATCCATACACCACATCCTCCCTTCCGTGGATGTTCCACGGGTTTCGGCTAATCTTTTCTATTTGGCCTCCTATTCTGTTACCACACCCTTTTAACCCGTCTTTCACACCTTTAATTTGATCATCTTGGGTGCCCATCCTGTTTTCCAACCCTACTAACCCCTCGTTCATTTCTCCCATTTGGCCACCCACGTCCTTCAATTGGCCCCCCCATTTCCTTCATTTGGCCCCCCATTTTGTTTTCTAACCCTTTTATTTCCCGGGTGGATTTATCACTTTGAGTGTCCAAATTGTTTTCCAATCCCGTTAACCCGTCCTTCATTTCTGCCCTCGATTTGTCCCCCTCCATTTTTATGGCTGCGTGTATCTGCGCCATGAAGGCCTGTATATCTATCATCCCCACTTGCACAGCGGGCACGGCCCTCGTCGCCATGTGCGAGGCGCCGCCATTTTCTTCGCCTGCCACCCCTACTGCTGCACCCTCATTAATTCTCTCCTCCTCTTCCCATTCTTCCCGGGGGTCCTGGGTTATTTCTAATTCCTCCTCTATCTCCTCATTTACCCCCAGCGGCATCTGACCGTCTTGACTAGCCATGGCACGATTTAATTTGGATGTTTAATTAAATTTCGGCCGCTCGTAATTTGGAGTGCGTTAGGTGCACTTCGGGTCAAATCCCACTTCCCTGACACCAATTGTTGCGGATCTCAACGTCGGCCTTCCCCTTACCAATGGGGGGATTAATCCCCTTGTCTTTTACTAGCCGACATGATCTGGAGCTATTACGTTCCTTCCGGTCAGCGCTGAATAGGGTGGTAGGCCTAATTATTCCTATTACCTAATTACTAGCGCCTCCCAGGAAGCAAGGAAATAACCCCGCCTGAACCACGGTTTTAGGTGGAAACGCCGAGCGATAGCGAGCCGTGATCCGAGCTGTTAACAGGAACTAACCCGATTTGAGCGGTGCGGAATCGTGCCACGCCTACCCAATGGAAGAAATCACTAATACGGTCGGATTAAGAAGAAAGGAAGAACAGATTGGTTTATTAACACTTTGTACAATGAAGAAGAAGAAGCAGAATACACAGTGCAGCCTCAGCCTTAAGAACAGTCTTAACTTATCCCTGGACACGGGCCCGTTTCACACTCAGTCACACTCTCAGACACTCACACGGGGATGTAGATGGTTGGGTCGCAAAACGAATGGGACCTACTCTTATTTCTTTTACACAACGCAGGTATCACTATTGGGAATGGCCTTATTCTACAAGTATACTATGACATAACTAATGTTCTAAGGTGGCCTACGTGTTGCATGTGGACTAACTATGGGGGCAAACCTTTAACCTTTATTAATCAATATGTACATTTCTCAGAACCGCAACTATATATATATATATATATATATATATATATATATATATATATATATATATCTATATATATATATATATATATAGATATATATATATATATATATATATATATATATATATATATAACTGTGAGAAATAGTAGAAACTCCACAGTACGAGCAGGGCATCTCATTTGTATTAAATAAATAATCGGGAGATTGAATGACGCGGACGTAGCTTCAGGACGTTCGATCTTTAATTCTCGACAAGCTTTCGACCAACAAAGGTCTTCTTCTAAGTCGTCCCCAAGAACTTCCGCTGAACACAATTTGTGTCTACTGGGCTGCGGAGAACCCAAGAGTGACAGTTGAGAAGGAGGTAAATTTACCTGGCGTGACAGTTTGGGCAGCCATATCTCCATTAGGGATAATTGGACCCTTTTTCTTTGAGGGATCTGTCACTGCAGAAATTCACCTGGATATGCTGCAAACCTTCTTTTGGCCCAGGGTACAAGATCAGGACTGTTATTTCCAGCAAGATGGAGCTCCACCTCATTATGGAGGTCATGTTCGTCAGTGGCTTGATGAAAACTTTCCGGGAAAGTGGATCGGCCGCCGCGGTCCGATCAAGTGGCCGGCACGCTGCCCAGACCTTTTCACCTCCAGATTTCTTTCTTTGGGGGCTCATGAAAGACCTTGTTTATAGTGAAGAACCTCGTACCATTCAGGAATTGAAGGCTCAAATCACTGCAAAGTTTGAGGAAATCGATATCGAACTCTGCAAGCGTGTGTGCCACTCTGTGCCTGCTCGGCTGCAATTGTGCATCGATCACGAGGGAGGGCACTTTGAAAATTGCAAGTAAAACAGCTTGGTACACTTCCGTAATAATTTTCCCCCAAATAAATGGTTAGATAAACATGTCATTCATTTATTTCTACCTTCTTGTACACTGTAATACAAATGGCAAACAAACAATCAACTGACAGAAATATATATACATATAAACAGAAATCGGGCGCTACTTTTGACTCATCCTGTATATATATATATATATATATATATATATATATATATATATATATATATATATATATATATATATATATATATATATATATATATATACTTTGCAGGCAAGGCGGACGTGCATGGCGATGACGTCATGTTGTCCGCTCATTAGGTTGGAGAACCAGATTACAGATACCATTATTTGTAACTCCCAACCGCAACCAGGTCGACTCCATATGATGAGTGGATACCAGAGATAACGTCACCGCGTGGCAGGCGGTGCGTATCGCTCCCAGCAAGGTGCAGCAGCAGCTGTATGGGACACCTTGCTGGCGGTTCTCCACTGATGATATGAAGGTCGCATAGTGACTGATATAAAAACCGAAAGGGTCACAGAGTTACAAGTGTATGGAAAGCCTCACTGCGTTGCCCTGATGAAGCCCCAACAAGGGCGAAACCAGGTCGGTAACTGTGAGTTTTGCATGCACTTGTGACAGTATCTGTATTTATAATCCGTAATGACGCACTGCTAGATGGTTCCTCTGGAACTTTGCAGGCAAGGCGGACATGCATGGCGATGACGTCATGTTGTCCGCTCATTAGGTTGGAGAACCAGATTACAGATACCATTATTAGTAACTCCCAACCGCAACCAGGTCGACTCAATATGATGAGTGGATACCAGAGATAACGTCACCGCGTGGCAGGCGGTGCGTATCGCTCCCAGCAAGGTGCAGCAGCAGCTGTATGGGACACCTTGCTGGCGGTTCTCCACTGATGATATTGTGGAAGCGTAACTCAGTGTAACTTATTAATTGGCACTGGTAACTTATTAATTAACACTGGTAACGAAGCAGATACATTTTACCTGCAAACTCTGTGAAAGACGAGTTCGTAAATGAGTGTCAGGAATGTGCCCGAACATGATAATCTCTTGTCCACCTGGTCACAGCCCCTGGCTGGAGCACCCCCCTATCGTTTGGTAAACGGAACTCACAGCAGGAGGGGAGCGAGCTGATGCCAGGACTTGGTGCATGCATGACCTCGGGGCATTAGCGGAGAAAGGATTAACGTTCAGCGGACAGGGGATTAAGTCCAGTTTGTCCATATAAACGAGAGCAAACGTTGAGTCGGGAGGACTTGTCACCAGGAGCTCTGACCGACGGAACGGACGAGCACTCCTCATCATCAGACCCTCTGCCCGACGGGAGTGGCGGAGGAACATCGGCCGAACGAGAAGGACCATGCGAAAAGAGTTAACCTGGTCCATTGAATTAAGCGGTATCATTTGGTAATTGGAATGAAGTGAATAACCAGTTAATAAACCAGACCTTTTGTAAAACCTGTGTCCGGTCATTGGAGTCTTGAGTCTCCCCAAAATACTTCCCCTACAATTTGGAGGCACCGCTGACATCAATTGTACAAACAAGTCTTTAAAAGGTGAGTGTGGCTTGTTTTTGTCCAATATGATTACGAACTTGGAAATAGTTTTGTACATACATGGGGAAGGAGGTGGTTCTGGGGGTTCCGTGCGCACCGATGCCGCGATAGGTGGCGTGACCAGTCACGAATGGTACTTCGATAAACGCTTGTACCTATTATTCGTGTTTTCCTAAAATGATTTCTGTAAATACGTATTTTTTGCGCTGTCTAAATAAAATGCACAAGGTCGGCGCTGGTCATTAAAGGCCTTACTGTGACCTGGGAGCAAACGGAGCATGCGTGCACCATGCGACCATTTGCTTCCAAGACGTGGAAGGCCGGTACACTCGTTTACACACCCGTACACGTGTAAAGTAGTTTTTTTTTTTTTTGCACATGTTCAAAGCACGCGACTTGCTCGGCGTGCGACAGGGAACCGGGAAATGGAATTATATTTATATATATATATTTTTACCTCATTCCAATTTATGGTATTGCGACAAAACGGCTTATATCTTTGGAACGACTCTTTTGTGGAAGAGCAATGGCAGACCACCCATTGTCACCACTTTCATGAGCTCAGAGAAATAAAACAGCTAGTGGAAATCGGCAGCAGAGTGGGAATCGGCAGACAATGGAACAGCTAGCGACGAGTGTTTGTGAGTAACAACCACCCTCTGGTCGAGGCTCATAGGAGGGGTGATGCTTACTGATTCGGCACGCTTACAATAGGTGTTAATGGTGGGATGTCAGAGGTTTTGGTGTGGTTTAATGTTCACACTGTTTTGGAAAATAATGCTCGATGCAACATGATCCTAAAAAGAACCCATCCCTATATGGAAGGATCAGGAAGGGAAGGAATGGAAAATTTGAAGTATTAAAGTTACGGAACTCAAAATGTCTGGGTTTGGATGTAGTCATTAAAGGATTGAGTCATTCATTGGTGTGATGATGGTCCTAATATTTTGATAAATGTTTGATAATGGTCCTGGTAATTTTAGTCCTAGGAATAATATTGCTAGTGGTTTGTGTGAAGGTTTTAATGGGATCGGATTTTATCTATCTATAATTCCAGTAATCTCGGTGTGTGTGTCGGTCTGTCTGTATGCGACCGCTGTTTCTCGACAAACTACCGGTCCGATATACTTGAAACTTGCCAGGTATATTGCTGGGGACCCGAGGATGTGCCTTTTCAAGGTTTGAAATTAATCGGACAAGTGGGTCCCAAGGTATGGTCACCGTACTCGCAAGCCGTTCGCTTTGGCTTTGCGAATGGACCAAACCATTTCATGTAAATAGAGGGGGGGGGGGTTCTGTGGTCGTTCGCTTTGGCTTTGCGAATGGACCAAACCATTTCATGTAAATAGAGGGGGGGGGGGGGTTCTGTGGTCGTTCGCTTTGGCTTTGCGAATGGACCAAACCATTTCATGTAAATAGAGGGGGGGGGTTCTGTGGTCGTTACTGCCACGTGGTTTCAAAGTTTTTGTTGTTGTTGTTCGCACGCATGTTTTTTTGCAAGCACGTACGGGCAAGCACGTACGTGCGGGCACGCCCTAGTATATATAAATTCAGGTAATATTGAGTTATGGAATTAATTGCTTTCAACAATGCAAAGGGTGACAAGATATGGGATTTTAATGGGATTTTAATGGGATATTGGTTTAGGAATGTTTAGAGGTCATTGCAATGTGATAATTACTTGTGATCATTTGTTGTTGCAACGTTTTGCTCCAACGTTTTGGGAACATTTAAATGTTGGGTTTTGCTGACGTTTCCACAACGTCGCCACAACGTTTCACTTTCGTTGTTGCAACGTTTTGCTCCAACGTTTTGGGAACATTTAAATGTTGGGTTTTGCTGACGTTGCCACAACGTCGCCACAACGTTTCACTTTCGTTGTTGCAACGTTTTGCTCCAACGTTTTGGGAACATTTAAATGTTGGGTTTTGCTGACGTTTCCACAACGTCGCCACAACGTTTCACTTTCGTTGTTGCAACGTTTTGCTCCAACGTTTTGGGAACATTTAAATGTTGGGTTTTGCTGACGTTTCCACGTCGCCACAACGTTTCACTTTCGTTGTTGCAACGTTTTGCTCCAACGTTTTGGGAACATTTAAATGTTGGGTTTTGCTGACGTTTCCACAACGTCGCCACAACGTTTCACTTTCGTTGTTGCAACGTTTTGCTCCAACGTTTTGGGAACATTTAAATGTTGGGTTTTGCTGACGTTTCCACAACGTCGCCACAACGTTTCACTTTCGTTGTTGCAACGTTTTGCTCCAACGTTTTGGGAACATTTAAATGTTGGGTTTTGCTGACGTTTCCACAACGTCGCCACAACGTTTCACTTTCGTTGTTGCAACGTTTTGCTCCAACGTTTTGGGAACATTTAAATGTTGGGTTTTGCTGACGTTTCCACAACGTCGCCACAACGTTTCACTTTCGTTGTTGCAACGTTTTGCTCCAACGTTTTGGGAACATTTAAATGTTGGGTTTTGCTGACGTTTCCACAACGTCGCCACAACGTTTCACTTTCGTTGTTGCAACGTTTTGCGCCAACGTTTTGGGAACATTTAAATGTTGGGTTTTGCTGACGTTTCCACAACGTCGCCACAACGTTTCACTTTCGTTGTTGCAACGTTTTGCTCCAACGTTTTGTGAACATTTAAATGTTGGGTTTTGCTGACGTTTCCACAACGTCGCTACAACGTTTCACTTTCGTTGTTGCAACGTTTTGCTCCAACGTTTTGGGAACACTCAAATGTTAAGTAAATCGGATAAGAATTCACGAGTTATTTAATTATTAGCGATTAAGGAAGTACTTATTTAATTAATTACATTTCGTATTACATTACAGTAATTACATTACAGTAATTACCTGAGGTAATTACAGTAATTACAGTTCCGGTAATTACAGTAATTACAGTAATCATTACAGTAATTGCAGTAATCTTATTACAGTATTACATTACATTAACTCAGGCACCTTTTGAGTAAGGAAGCTGATATTTGGACATGACACTGACCAAGTGATGTGGCTGTCAAGGAAAATATTGATTTATTGATTAATCATTTAATAAATTAACTCGTTGATTTATAAATGACTTATTTAATTAAAAGTCCTCAGAGATACATCTTCGGATGAAATACTTACAGATTGGTTATGCTATGAGCCAATTGATTAAGGAAAATATTTTGTGATGGCCATATTGGCAATTTCGTGGCCATATTCGTGGCAACTCAGTTAGTGCCACTGCACCTTTAAAATGCATCCCTGCGTTCATTTTTCGATCGATTGAGTTGAAATTTTGAACAATCGGATCTGGACTGTCGTTGTTAACGACTCTAGCACGCACTCGTCCAATCAGGATGGAGCGGTATGGTCCCCGGATTATCACTGCCCGCAGTTTTAATTAGTTTTACTTTTTCTCTTGGTCATATAATTTTGAAGACATGCATGTCATGATAGAGGAAATGTTTGTTCTGTTAAACGGAATAAATGTTGTTTATTTGTGTGGGTGTGTATTTTTGTGTATTTTGGATATATTTTCACGACTAATTCCAGTTATCGTCCTGCAAAATGTCTGCTCGTTCTTTTTCCTTTGAGTCGTAAATTCCTGTTGAATTCTCATTAAAATGCGGAATTAAGTACGCTGTGTGATGATGGAGATCCTTGATGACGAATCAGGAATAGTGAATGAGCAAACAAATATCACGGATGGTACACCGGATAAGGAAAATGTAGATGAAACCCCTTTTGCTCAAGTGCTGTGCAGCGCTGCACAAAGATCCATATGAGCGGGGCCTGGGTGCTGTGTAATTAGTACACAACGAACCAATTACTAGGGTGCTGAATAAACACAAAGATCCATTTTTTGGAGCTGGTTCTCCCGGTGCTGTGATTTATTCAAAGAACCAAATTTTGTAAGAATTAAGCTATGATTTGTCGACATTATAAATACTTTAATATATGTAACGATTTTGTAACGATCGTCCTGCAAAAGGTCTGCTCGTTCTTTTCCTTCGAGTCGTAAATTCCTGTTGAATTCTCATTAAAATGCGGAATTAAGTACGCTGTCTGATGATGGAGATCCTTGATGACGAATCAGGAATAGTGAATGAGCAAACAAATATCACGGATGGTAAGTTGAATGATATGATTGGATATTCTTGTCTCACGAATGAAGGATGAGTTGCCTTTAGTGGTTGCAAAGAAAATTTGTGGAGACCAGGCAAAATGGGGAAATATGTCAGATATGACCCTAGGACAGGACGGTGATTCATCAATTGACATGAGGTACGAACCCGAGGTGACGACCGATGAAATTCGATCTCAGTCAATGGATGGACCTGTCCTGACATCATTGGGGAAAGGGCTTATGCAAGGAGTCATCCAAAATGATTAATTTGATTTATTGATGAATATTGATGAATTAATTGAAATTGAATAATTGATTGAATTGTTGATTGATTGAATCTAATTGATTGAATTTAATTGAATAAATTTAACTGAATAAATTCAACTGAATAAATTGAATTGAATATATTGATTGTTTGATTGATGAAAATGCGGTCTCAAGAAAGAAGCTTTGATATCTTTGCGAGATATTATCAATGTGGAGACAACCTGGGAAAATTGAGCAAGGTGGTGAGTTTATATACAGATATATATGTGCGGTTACCATTGTGTGATTTCCCCGTCAACAGAGCGGACACCTGAGGATTCACCCATTTCATACTGACCCTCCGGCTCATCTGCAAATACTGATCTGTGAGATTGGATTGTGCAAAAGCCACAGCTGAGGGAGATTCTCTGGAAATCACCGTGTGAACAGGTGGAGAGATCCTTCCTGGAGGTACGAGTGAAGCTTTAGAGGAACCTGGAACAAGCTACAACACATCCAACGCTACTTTGATAAAAGGCAGAATGGGAAATGGAGCCTGCAAGAATACACAAGGACAACCAGAAATTCCACAAAAAAGTACTTGTACACATCATATGTACGACCGTTATGGTGCCGAAGCTATAAGGCAGGTCGAGAATTGGTATTTGTGGACAAAGGGACATGATGAGGAGTTTCCAAGAGATGGTACATTTGAGCGAAGTCGATTGGAAAGATTGGAACAAAGATTGAAAGCCAGGAAGAGACAGAATCTAACGGTAGACTGGCTTGCATTCCATCTTTGGGATGGTGAATCCAGACAACGGGAACAGCAAGAACGGATAACGGATCTAGAACTTAAAATAAAAAGGATACAGGATACAGTGGAGGAGACAAATGCACAACTGCCCTCGAAATTAGGAATGAAAGTGACAGTTGTCCCATCTGATTTCCAGTTGTCTCCCCAAAAAGGACGGTACAGAGAATTTTTTCGTGTTTCAGGAGATAACGAGAGATTGCAGTGGCAACTCAGGGATGTAGAGATGCAGCCCAGCAATACAAGTGCACAGGTGCACAGCCCAGGCAACGACAGAAACCGGTGTTTCAAGTGTGGACGGATGGGACATTGGAAAAGAGGATGTCCGTATACCAAAAGGAAGACAAGTTAATAGGGTAAACCAAGATCAAGGGTACCAGTGCTGACCGATACCTCAGACAATGATTAGGCCTTCATTGCGACAAATCCCAAATGACGATTGGCCTCAACAAATTAGATTACTGGACAAACATGAATAACCGTCGATGATTCTTGGGTCTGAAAAGTTTTCGGAGCAAGAATTATTCATTCTTTCTTTTGCTTGTAAGCAAATTAGTAATTAATTGATCAAATGCCGAAATTGGATCTTTTATGTTGGGCACACAATTTTAAATTTACAAAGTTGGAACAATTGCTTTGCAAATTTTTGAAACTAAGTGACAAGAGTCACATGATGATCAGGTGGGAATTTCGGACTAGTGTTCCGCATGATTGATAGGTCAGTGGTCGACTGACATGCAAATGGGTGTGTAGTCAAATTTGGATAAATTATGATGGGAACTGAAAGGGTAATTTCAATGTGACATTATAGGGGTTTTCTAAGAATAAACTTTTTGGTCTATTTGTGTATTAGCATTTATAAAATTGAAGGACAAATTTTATGAAATTGAAATAAAATTGACACCCATCTTGATCTGTAAATAATGGTTCCAACGCAAACAAATACGCATAATGCATGTGTGTGTGTGTTTATGTGTGTCAATGTTAGTGTTTTTGTTTTTGTTGTTTTGTATATCAATCTTACAAGATTGTTGACACCGACAGTGTGCCTGTCTGGAAATGGATAGTTTTATGTGGATGGGATTGAATATCCAGAGAATCCGTAAAATAAAATAGAAATATAATTTGATTATGAACATTATCTCTTTTGTCAAGGGAAATGGAATATAAAGATTTGATGTGCTGGGTTATGAGCAGCCATTAATTAATAGTAAAATTGTGAGTAATTTTGGGATTCCATTTTTGATAGAATTTATATGAGAATAACATCTATTTATGGATATGAGCTTCATAAAAAGAAATGAGGGAGTACAAAATTATCCAAATTTGGGAGAGGTCTTACACTGACTTCCCAGAATACTCTGCTCATGGATTTATATATATATATATAAACTTGAATTTTATCAGCATATAAATTGTGCTGCATGTATGGATGTGTATTAGGCATAGATGATATGGGAAAATAGTAAAGAAAATTTTGCTGATTTGAACTATTGTGAGTTTTAAAACGGAATACATTGTGAATCTTAAACCAAGGGGCAGCCATGAACGCGCTGTTACGTTATTTATACTCAGAACGCGATGTCACGTGTACCTGCAACATATTTGTTAAACTCGCACACCTATATTGGCATACTGGTGTCAGTAGTACTCACTGGGTGCATAGAAATGGATGAGCAACAGTTAAGGGGGTTTAAAATAAAAACACTTACTTGGATATTTTCTACAAAAGTATGGGTTTCAATAAGTGGTAGCTGAACACATGGGATTCATCAAATTAAGTTTTGGAGTTCAAACAAAGTCACTGGTTAACAGATGGGAATGGATAGTAAATAAATTCTTCGATGCTGGGTAAATGAAGTGAGATATTACAAAGACTTATTAGAGCTATTGTTCTTCCTTGCAGCAGTGGGAGAAAAATTTAGATCCAACATAATGAATCTATAAATGAATGTGATAGGGATAATATCCTCAATTTGTACTAATTATTTGATTGTGGGTAAAGGAATTAATTTATCGTAGTGGATTGTTAACAAGCAGCCTGAAATGTCCTGAGAGTGTGCATCCATGTAATCAGAAATCCCAGATTTGTTTTTTACAAACAACATTTTGGTAGAGATCTTATGTGGACGAATACTTGCTTGGTAGATAAAAACGGTACTGCATGTTGGCAGCCACTTCGGTGGCCATTTAGGCCGAACAAATAGGGAAAAACTGTAATTGAATATGTAATTTACAGATGAGTATTTGGGAAGTAAAAAGGGAATTTATTGATTTGGGAGACATTTTTCGAAGGTTTATTAAAGTGTTGCAATATGACATTTGGCAAGGAAAATTATTGGATGGGAAAATTAGATCTGTTTATAAAATGAGTTTGTTGACCCATTGAAGTTAATTCTTTGAATTGTTGTTTAATTAGCATTTTGAGTTCAAATTGGAAATAGTTTGGTAGAGCTTTGGTTAAAACCTTTGGTTGCAGTGTTTTGGAACAAATTGATAAACCGTAGGAGGTTGATAAGAATAGAAACAAATATGGACCTAAAATAGAAAGATTGTTATGATGATATGAATAATACCGAGATGATGTTGCAAATGAATAGTGAATACAGTAGAATTAAGATAATGGCATAACGACAATGTTATGAGTTGTGTCAATTACAATATCAGTGAACTCATATCACCACGAGTGACACACTGTTAGGAAAAAAAGAGGGAAAAGAAAAAGTGGAGAGGAATTATGGTAATAATACATTATGTTTAATTTGTTGGTTTGGGAAAATTGTTGTTGGGAATTAGGTATTCCCGTTTGTGATTGTAATCATATACAATGCTATTCTTAGTTTAGTAGTGAAATACATACCTGATTGAATATTATTTGTGTGACGCATATAAATGAATATAACTTTTTGAATGTGTTAAGGAAAAACAACAAATTGTTGAATGTGAAACTGTCGGAAGATATACATGATTATGCTGATTTCATGGTAAGATGTACCCTATCTGATTCAGTGTGTGCGGAAAGCAGATTCAGATGTGACTGAGCATAAGGATAAGACGAGATCACATTTTGAAGGGAGTGCTAACGGAATTGGGAAGAAGTTCGAGAAAGAAAATTTGTGGCTAAAAAATGAAGTTAATCATGGCATACACCCTCTTTCTCAAAGAATGATGAAGACATTCTCCCGTGTAACTTGGAGATGAATGCTTACCTTCACCAAGGAAATTAATGTGACCATTTGCCTGGATCACACTGCAACATATGAAAGAAAGGCGATCACTTACTCTTGTTCGAAGGCTTCGAACATTCACCACATCAGAAGTTGCAGGATAACGACATTTTACCTGCAACCTCTGTGAAATGCGGGGACATATGTTATTACTTCACCAACGTCCGGGGAACCAGCATGGAGCTGCAAAAAACGGCTGTGCCCTTGTCACAACAGCTGTGCACGATTCTGCTGGTTGCTCCTGGTAAGGACCATGAATGACCTGAACACCATGGTCCCAACATCATTGTGGATGCATCCGGCATCCCTGTTCCACATCTTGCTGGCCAATCAATGTCACACCAATACTTGCTGCCCACTCACAATGAGGGAGGAGGCAAGTCGACTACAACTGGGTGAAGGCCTTGTTCAGGAATTACTATGGTTTACAGCAAAAAAGTGGCAAGAATGCTACAAGGAGAGCAGGGTCAGTCTATGACTCCGCAATGTTACCACAACAGCGAAATCCTACACGAAGTAGTGCAGGAGCTATGAAGACATTAGGAGAAAATGTTTCATACCAGGATTCAAACACAAGTGATCAGCCCTTCCTTTCAAACAAAGTCAACATTTGTGTGGAGGCAAACGTTTTTTGCCAGATGGTGCAGATGCTTTACAAAACTTGAAAATGAAGTGAAATTGTTGTATCTTGGTGATGGTGAAGTGTTGTTTTGAAAATATATTTGTGATGCAAATGCAATAGATTGAACGATATGGAAGGAGTCAATGACCAACGAAATGTTTTGTGATTCTTGCAGGATGACGGTGTATGCCCAAGGGAATTTGATTACCAAAGTGATTGATTATTTACTTATACTTGTAATGATGTTTACTTGTAGTGATTGATTGTTTACTTATATTGATGTTTAGATTAATGGTTAATATAAACAAAAACAAAAAAATGAGGGAATTGTGGAAGCGTAACTCAGTGTAACTTATTAATTGGCACTGGTAACTTATTAATTAACACTGGTAACGAAGCAGATACATTTTACCTGCAAACTCTGTGAAAGACGAGTTCGTAAATGAGTGTCAGGAATGTGCCCGAACATGATAATCTCTTGTCCACCTGGTCACAGCCCCTGGCTGGAGCACCCCCCTATCGTTTGGTAAACGGAACTCACAGCAGGAGGGGAGCGAGCTGATGCCAGGACTTGGTGCAAGCATGACCTCGGGGCATTAGCGGAGAAAGGATTAACGTTCAGCGGACAGGGGATTAAGTCCAGTTTGTCCATATAAACGAGAGCAAACGTTGAGTCGGGAGGACTTGTCACCAGGAACTCTGACCGACGGAACGGACGAGCACTCCTCATCATCAGACCCTCTGCCCGACGGGAGTGGCGGAGGAACATCGGCCGAACGAGAAGGACCATGCGAAAAGAGTTAACCTGGTCCATTGAATTAAGCGGTATCATTTGGGAATTGGAATGAAGTGAATAACCAGTTAATAAACCAGACCTTTTGACAGTTACCCCGACTAACCCGATTCCTGAACGTTGGCCGGATCGCGCCACAGATATTCAATGGGGAAAAGACTAAAGTGAAGGATGTGAAGAAGAAGAAGAAGACAAAAGTGTAAGGAATACGAATATAATTTATTTACTATTTACAACCAAAAGTAACCAAGGAAGAAGGAAAGATAAGAAAACAATTTACAGAAGAATTCAGAGACACAGTGCAACGCTAGCTTACCTACAGTCTTAATTAACCCAGGGACAAGACACACAGAACAAACTCACGTACACAAAAGGATGGAAAGGCAGGAGGTGGATGGCTGGAGGGAGAGGAAGGTCCAACGGATACTGCCGCACGATCGGCGCGTTTAGCAGCCGCCGTTCCTTCGCGGCCCTGCTCAAAACTGCCGTCCAGGCCCCAAGCTGCTGTTGTTGCTGCTGTGGCTGCTGCTGCTGCGGCTGTGTGGACGTCGCGTGCTCTTTTCAGGACTCGTCTCTCTCATCTTGTCAAAGCTCATCTGCTTCTGTAAAAGCTCATCTGGTCCAACCACTTCTGTCAAAGCTCATCTGGTCCAACCACTCAACTCAACAACTCTACGTCCAACCACTCAACTCAATGACTCCCTGTCCAACCACCCAAATCAACAACTCCCCTGCTTAGTCCAACCACTCAACAACTCCCTTGCTTAGTCCAACCACTCAACTCAACAACTCTCCAACAACGTCCTTGCTTCTTGCGCGCGCGCTTTTATAGCGCCTCAGGCGATCAAGCCGCCGGCCTTTAGGACACGCCCATCGGTCAGCTCGCCTCGGCCCTGATTGGTCGGCACGGCCCTCTGGCTCCGCCCTTGATGACCATGGGCGGGCACGCCCTTCTTCCCCGAGCTGAGCACATGCTTAATGGCGGCTTTGGGGCGAAATCAGCAACCCACCGCTGTAACAAACCTGGCAAACTGCCAAGTGCGGTTGGCAATGGAGACTTGGAGGGGATGTAGCTGGAAATGGAGATTTTGGGAATGGGAATGAAAGGGGATCTATCTTGCTTCACTTGGTGCAATGGAGTGTCATCTTAATGGAAGACAAGGCCTTACCCTAATACACATAATAAAGATATAACTATCAACAAGGGGGAAATCTATGATTGGCTGACGTGATTGTTTATGACGTAATTATGGGACGCCCTTTGACCTTTATACATAACTGGAGTAAGGAGGGTCCAGAATAAAGCACTAATAATAAAAAACACAATTTAAAAAAACACAATCATCATATCCACAACAATATATATATATATATATATATATATATATATATA
This sequence comes from Myxine glutinosa, assembly GCF_964187855.1. Lineage (NCBI taxonomy): Eukaryota > Metazoa > Chordata > Myxini > Myxiniformes > Myxinidae > Myxine > Myxine glutinosa. The sequence goes on from NC_136274.1 coordinate 6,823,983, forward strand.
TATATTGTTACGGACACGGCTAGGATGTTAATTGCCGAGCGGATGGCCGCCGCGCCCGAACAGTTACCCCGACTAACCCGATTCCTGAACGTTGGATGAATCGCGCCACAGATATTCAATGGGGAAAAGACTAAGGCGACACGGATGTGAAGAAGAAGAAGGAGAAATAGGGAATACGAATATAATTTATTTGCTATTTACAGGACCAAAAAAACCAAGGAGAAGGAAGGATAATAAAATAAAGACAGAAGGAATCAAGGAGACACAGTGCAAATATTAACTTATACAAGCTTACTTATACCCAGGGACAAGACAAAAGACAGACTACAAGCACACTTACACGGGGGATGATGACAGGAATGGCAGGAGGTGGATGGCTGGAGGGAGCGGAAGGTTCAGCTGGAACCGCAGCACGGTCGGGTCGGGGATGAGCAGCCGCCGCCCTTTCTCGATCGGCGCGTTTAGCAGCCGCCGTTCCTTCGCGGCCCCGCTCGAAACTGCCGTCAAAGCCCCGAAGCTGCTGTGGCTGAAGCTGCTGTGGCTGAAGCTGCTGTGTGCCGCTGCTCTTTTAGGGATTCCTCCGCCTCATGCGCCGCGTGCTCTCCACCGGTTCATCTGCCTTCTCTCTCGTATCTCGTGGGGGCATTGCGTGACGGGTTCTCTCCCTGACGCATCTGCTCATGGGGACCCCTTACACAACTCCGTAAGCAGTCCCTCACTCCTTCTTTTATTTCCCTCCCCGGAATCAAGCCGCGGGCTACGAGGGCACGCCTACCGTTTCGCTCACCGCGGTGCTGATTGGTGGTTAAGGGCTCTCTGACTCCAACTTTTGATGACGATGAGGTGCCACGCCTTTCTTCCCCGAACAGAGCACATGCTTAATGGCGGCAATTGCAGACAACAGCCAAATGCAGTTGGAAATTGACGAAAGGGGGATTGGAAGGGAATCTACCTTATTTCACTTGGTGCAATGGAGTATTTCAATTAATGGAAGACACAGCCTTACACTAATACACATAATAAGGATATAACTATTGAACAGGGATATATGGTGTCCTTCGTGTATGCTTTATGGAATTAACTACGGGAACGCCCTTTGACCTTTATACAACACCGGAGTCAGGAGGGCGATATTTTACAAGAATTTACACAATAAAAAAAAACAACATTCTCATATCCACAACAATATATATGTTTGTTGTTGGTTGTTATCTCCATAATTTGGGTGTTAAAAGGTGGAATGGAGTCCTCCCGGGACTCGGAAGTATCTATTCCCGCTTAGGTGAAGGAATGTGATTGTGCTGTGCTATGAGTGCATTGTTGCATGTGTAATCCTCACCACATCCTTGGAACATGGGATACTGGAGGGGCAGAGTTTATCACTCAAATGCTAATGCGGAAAAAAATTGACACGCTTATTTATCACCCAGATGACAGATTAAAGGGTTTTAATTGAATCCATTGGGCTTCGTTCTAAAAAAATGTTTGCATACAGTCATGACTCATGGAAGAGCAGAAATCACCCTCAGGATGCATCAATTTCTCAGGGTGCACTAATTAGATCAGCCTCATGGTGCACCTATTTCTTCTTTAATGAGTATTTAAAGCTTTAAAAGCATGCTTTTGATCCATGAGCCATGGCTCCTTCTCTGTCAGTTGAACTGAACTCCGCTAAGAACATCACTTTGTTCATTTTCCATGTGTGTGTGGCAGTGACGTCAACGTCTCTCAACCTGACGATCATTCTTGCTTTACTGAAGTCAAATCACATTCTCAAGCAAAATCGTTTTCTTTATCTTTTCCATATTTGTCTGAGCAGCTTCTTCAATGGAGCAATGTGGTTTTATGTCGGACTCTTCGACGTAAAGGATGGAGCGCAAAGGAGAGATATGTATTTCATCTACCCCTCTCTAACTGGAGTGTCGTATCTGTTGGTCATGGCCAGCCAGGTTGATCGTTTTTACGCGTTGCAATTTCCCTTTCACTATTTACAAAAAATGACTTTAACTAAAACCGAGATTGTCATTTCTATCTGTTGGGCTTGGCCATTTATTAATGCCATTTTAGTGAATTTCTTACCAAACAATCAAGGACTTGTCTACCAAACGATAACAATTATAATTTTCATGCTTATGATGTATCCTTTCATGGTTGGCTTGAATATCAAATTGTTTATTATTGCAAATCAGCAAATTCAAAAGACCACAGGATCTATCAAGAACAGATTGACTTCAAAGCATCCTGTGCACCTCACCATATTTGTCGTCTTGTCGTACATCGTATTATGGTTTCCGACTCTGTTCGAGTTCTGTAAGTGTGTCCTCGTTCGATCTTGCATTGCTTTCAAAAACCCGGGAAATAATTACTTTTCCATCCTGAGAGTTCTGACGACCATCAGTGTTCCTGCCATTTCCATCGCAACCAGTAGGATAATTAAAGATTCAATATTGAAGATATATCACAGAAAACGTCGTGATAACAGGTGAGTTTTGCTACGCTTTAAGATCATTGTGCAAATGATTAAAACAACATTTTTTTAACATTTCGGACATTTTCATATTTTTGTCATATATTTGTGATAAGAGGGTGGATTTGTGAAAGACGTTAATTTCTGGCAGAAAGCATGAAAATGGGTCTATAGGGGTTTTCAGGTACGCTGATTTCAAAAATGATCATAAACACATCATCCAACAAAGGGAACTAACCCAAAATTGGAATTTATTGGTGACTGTCTGAACATGCATAATTTTGTTGAAAGTTACATCACAAAATGTAAAAATCACCACCACTGTAGCGCAAAAAAAAATGTTTTTTTTTTTTTTTGGTATTCAAGATTGAGGCTCGTGTAAGAGCTAACATTAATCACAAAAAAAAATGACACACAAAACATACAATAAAGGGAGCGGGAGACAAGATGGGGAGGGAGAGACTTAGTGTACATACATACATACATACATACATACATACATACATATATACATACATACATTCAAGTATTTCGGTGTACATACATTGTGCACATTATATTACAAACAGGATTCTCTAAAAATATTATACTTTCCAAATAGCTGCCACTGAAGCCTGGTGTTGGCTTCGTGGTTCGGGTGCCAGCTTGACATCCGAGGATCCGGGGTTCGAATCCCGGTTGATTGCTGAATTAAAGCCAAGAGGGTTGACTCAGCCTGTTCATCCCTCCGAGGTCGGCAAATTGAGTAACAGTTCACTGGTAAAAAAAAAAAAAAAATTCTGTATACAGAATCGAGGCTCGTGAAAGAGCTAAGATTTATCACAAAAAGAAAGCAAAGAGACAAAGAAACACAGTATATAAAAAGGGGAGCGGTAGACAAGATGGGGAGAGGAGAAGCACATAAGCACAATTGTGTCGCAAAAGGCGACTAACAGGGTTGGTGGCAGGAAGGGCATCCGGCCATAAAACATTGCTTCAAAAAGGGGACCACTGTGCGCAAAAAAGGCCAACCCCTGCTCTGTGGGGAAAAATGGCCTCGAAAGGCAGTTCCAAATAGCTTCCACCAGTCCCTCAAAAATGCAAGTACATACTGTACAAATACCTGATCCTGTCAAATGTGCATGACTAATATTTAGATGTATTTATGAAGATGCAGTTCTTGTGGCATATATCAGAGTCTGTGCAGTAGAATTATAGAAGATTGCTATATTTTTAGCATTTGCATTGTAGACAATGAAGAGATGCAATCCATAAAATCAGAGAGATCTCCTTATTCTCATACATGGTCATGTCCGCATTACTTTCTGTCTGTTTTTTGATGTTTTTGGCCCTCCAAGTATCGTGTGAACAAGGGTATTTAGGGACTATGGATCACAATCATACTGCTAATTAGTGAGTGAACCCTCAAGCTGATGTTTCATTTCAAGAATGTCTTTGCGTACAATTTGTGCTGCCCTCATAAGTGAAAAAGCATCATTGTCAGAATCTTTCTTGCAGACAGCCAATTATGCATCCCCAATGTCTTTCTTCAAGGAGAGCACCACTTCATAATTACTTTTATAAGCTTCAAGTCCCTGGATTAGGACATTAGTTTTTCCTTCACTCTTGTTGAATTAACTATACTTGATGTATCTACTCTGAGCTGTCCAAGGTGCTCTGTATAACTGTAGTTTTACAAGGTCTGATAGTTTGAAGATATGTTTTGTATCACTGTCTATTTGCACAATATGTTCAATGCGTGAAACTATCTCTGCCAAAGCGATGGATTCAGGCATTATATCGCCATCCATTTTAGTACTTTTTTTGCTCCATTGATCTGTGTCTTGTGTGAAGTGATTTGTGGCACTTTTTGTGAAAAATAGCATCAGCTGATCTCATGTATCTGGGTGCTAACTTAGCTATCCGCGTGGTGTCTCTTAGGTTATTATCCATTTTTAGAACATTTAGAAAAGTTCTTTAAAAAACCTCAACTTTTAGAAAAGAGGGTGAAGACTTTCTTTCGGCACTGCATATGTATATGTGTTTGTGATTCTATTCCTTGTCCTTTATGTGCACTTGCAAAGTGTTTTGAATTTTTGGTTTTTTTATTTCCCTCAAATAATGTGCACACAAAACAGGCAGCCCTGACTCGTAAATTCACAGGTAGTTTTCTACATTTCATATATCCTTTGCCACAATAACAATTTTAATTTTAAACCCCAATGATGAATTGCATTTTGTCAATATTCCACCTCAAATTAATTTTAATGCAATCCTCTTTTTGAAATCTCAGGGTTCATAAATTTGTGAATCCCATTTTAATTTCACCCTCCGAAACTTTCAAAGGAGCAGAAAATTATTAAATGAGATTCTGTTGTTCAGAATAATCTGTTTTTACCCCGAGCTTGTAATGAATTGTTGAATACCCAGCGCATGTGCTCGAATCTGTGTTGTTTGGCAGAATATCACGTGAAGATGAAGAGTCATAACAAAGACTAAAAATGGTGCTTGCTGCTTCCTTGCTGGATGCTCATCATTTGAAAAGGATTGAGCATGGACAAACAACTATCGGTTGGCACTTCTTCCACAGGCTTGATGGACCTCATGGTCTTCTCTTGTTTTGGAAGTTCCTTATGAGGGAAGCCGTATTATTATTATTATTTAAATTATTATTGTTATTATTATTTTCAGGATGTTCCACAATTTGAAATCTCAGGTTCATTTCTGTACCTACTTCAGTGAAATTCCCAACATTTATGTTTTGATTTTATTGAAAAAAGCTTGGTTTACCAAAATACATAATTTACACAAAGCAAGTGTCTGTGTTACTCTCTCTGATACACGGGAAAGCCACAACGATCACATTGCTGTGAAATGTTACGTTTAATAAACTTCCATCCCCCCTCCCCCCCCCGCCCCTCTCTCCTAGTTTGAAAATAGTTTGTATTTGAACACAAACACGTTACGTTTGACACAATTTCCATCCATTACTTTCTCGTAATATCTGCAGCCTCTGCCATCACTGCCAATCAACTCTTTACTCTCATCACCCAAATCATTTATTTCCTTGATATTAATGAAAAAACGGTTTCATTCTTAGCTTTACATATTGTTGCTTGCAGGAATGTCATGTGACTGTGAATTATTTATTATTGACAAAAGTCGATGCAAAGTGAAGAATTTATCTTTTGAAACTGACATTTTCATTAATTGCAAAGAAAAATGAACTAAACAAAGATAATTTTGATTACATTTTACATTATAGATCTTGTCGGATCACTTGGGTAACACTTTTGGAGTGCATATTGCTCAAATATGGTTTAATACTTGGACATAAATAAAACCAATGCAAAAGATCATGATGTCATCCATCCAGGTTGGAGTTGCATCCACCAAAGTATCATGTGTTTTTATTAAATAATTTCATATTTACCTCTGCCACAAAAGGTGGGTGAAGGTTATGGTTTCACCCCTCTCTGTCTGTCTGTCTGTTTGTTTGTTTCTTTGTCCGTTTGTGAACAAAATATCTCCAAAAGGTTGGTTTTTTTTGTATACAGAATCGAGGCTCCTTTAAGAGCTAACACATTGAACATGAAAACATGCACACAGACACATAAAACATACAATGAAGGGAGCGGGAGACAAGAGGGGGAGAGAGGGGGAAGTACACAAGCACAACAGTAGAGAACAGGGACGTCGGTAGATCTGTGAAAGGAGGAGAGCTGGGGAGGAGGGAGGAGTACACGGTATAAAGCAAATGAACACTACTAGGAATTTCAGGAAAAAAGTTGGGGATTGAAAGAGGTGGATTTGCGGTGTTTTAACAGGGGTAGAAAAGATCAAGGTTTTGGATGGGGGGAGTGATCTACAAGTGATGAGGGCTGATCTGCAAGAGATCGTGGTGAACAGCTATTTTAAAGACCTGGAGGGAGGATTGGGATTGAAGAGAGTGAGGGAGATTGTTCAAGCGGTGGGACAAAAGAGGCTTGAAGGTGAGCAGTGAGTTTAGATTTTGGCAATTTCACCAGAAGAGGGTTGTTGGGAGATCTTGTGCGACCTGCAGGAATATTTGGGGTACCCAGCACAGATAGAGCTGGGGAAGCAAGGCCGGAGAGGAGTCGGTAGAAGACAGAAAGACCACCAACCTGCCAGTGGTGAGAGAGAAAGGCCCACGGAGTTAGCTTCATCGCAGGAGATTCCAATGATTCTGAAAGCTTTGGTTTCAACCGTATGAAGCCGAGCTTGGTGTGCGGCAGGGGCACCAGCCCAGAGGGGAGAGCAGTATTTTATTGAGCTGCGGATGAAAACCTTGTATGTGGTGAGGAGCTCAGAAGTGCCCAGAAAGGACTTTGCACGACGGAGGATGCCCAGTCGGCGACTTGCTTTGGAGGCCAGCTTGGAAATGTGGTTTTCTCAGGAAAGATCATGGCAGATAGTGAGACCCAAAAGCTTGAGTGACAGAACTTCTTCAAGAGGATTGTTGAGAAAGTATATGGGAGGGTTGTCCAGTTGGTCTTTTCGGAGAGTCATGGTAAGAGTGTGAGATTTGTCAGAAAAGAAAGATATGTTCCACTTGTTTGACCAGTCTGTGATTTTGTCCAGGTCTGCAGAGTGAGGAGGCTGCAGACTGCCGATCTGAGGGATGAGGAATGGAGCGACAGAGAGTAGAGTCGTCAGCAAAGAGATAGAGAGGATTTTCAAGAGAGTAAGAGAAATCATTGATGAAGACCAGAAAAAGCACTGGGCCCAGAACACTACCTTGGGGAACTCCAGCCTGAACAGGAAGGGGAGATGAGAGAAATCCAGAGCAAGTCGTGGACTGAAAGTTGTGGACGGGTTCGGAGGAAATTTGCAGAATTGTAGCGTATGTTACAAGGATGAAATGATTGGATTTTGGTGATGATCCGGATCCAGCGCGTCGAATTTAAAGTGATTCTTCACCATTGAGTGATATGGCCAACCAGGTGGAGGTGTGCTCTCCACTGAGGGCTGATCTAGTTTAAAATTTGTGAGCATTGTTCTGTCAAATATGTTATTTATTATTCATAGTATAATAATTACTGCCGTTCATCTTATAAAGTGTTCTTCTTCGTGTATTTGAAGATGTATCTAAACTCAGGAACTAATTCAACAGTTTAAAAATAAAGAGAGATGACAATTTAACATGTAATTTGCGGTAAAGTTGGGGAATCACGTTCTTTGCATCATATCTCTTTATCCAGTTATCAACTATCGACTCATCAACCTCAAGATCGACTATCCAGGTAACCTATCTCAAGTTCGACTCTGAAAATCACCTATCTCAAGATCGAATATCCAACTCAACTACCGTACCTCAATAATGACTATCCAGCCTACCTATCTACTTTTGTTTTCTGCTCTTGGAACTTCAGTCCATCAAACGTCTTGGCCTTAACATAAGTCTTGACCTCTTCTTGGCAAAGCACATTTTCAAACTGCCTTTCAAAGCTTCCCACAGACTAAGTATCCTCTGCCATGCCAAGTTCTTCCTCGGAGGACCATTACACCGTGTACATCATGATATTTATTTTCAACGCTCGATGGAGTATCACTCCTCTCTGTGTGTTGGCATTTCCTTCCATCACATGTCACTCCTGGATGCTGTGGAATCCAAAATGGGAATTGTCGATGGCGTCACCCACGAAAATGCCAAGCGAGGCACAAGGTTTGCGACCCTCTGATTGTAGGCGAGTTGGTGACATCTCATTTTCTCGCATCTCTTTATACTTTGCAGTGGATGAAAACCACAACAACGGAAGTGACGAATCCGTAACAGAGACGCGCTGCTGAATGCGAGTGTTGACACCGCTGTGTGTGCGCAATGCGAGCGGTGTGAGGTCAATGGTCACGTGGTATGAATGTTTGTGGGAGCTTGTGCTGTGTGCGTACTGAGTGAATGCTGAGTTTGAGAAGGCTGCATGACGTCACCATGCTTGACATTTGGGTGTTGCCGTCGACCGGACATCAATGGAAGATTGGGAAAATTAAAATTGTTCGAAAAAAAGCAAGAATGGTATGCGCAGATGCAACACGCTGGGAAAATGTGTGTATTGTTTTGAAAACACGTGGGTCGGGTGTGGAACGAAAGACATGGGAGTCTGCAAGGATAAGGTTACGGCCAGACTTAACCAGAGTGCGAATGGTATTCTGATAAATAAATAAATGGTACAGCATATTAGTATGTGATGGTAGCATGTACCATTAATGGGTGCGGAGTATATATGACATCGTTGGCTAAGGGCGTGGCAGTACCGCTGATGCAGTGCCCCTTTTGGATGAGAATATGTCAAAATTGGAGCTATCATTCGCCTGTGTGCGTGTCTGCATAAATTATGCAATGTGGATGGGTATCGGTGTGAAGTTTTGCAAATATCATCTCGCAGCACTGTTGCATGTAGTTTGAAAATAGCAGGCTAGAGTGAGCCGGTATGGAGAGCGTGTGTAGACAGGTTTTAAAAACATGTATTTAATTATATGCCCACATTGTGGTGTCCATTGGAAGGAGAACCTAGGTTGTGGTATGCTCCAGGATGCGGCGTGTTGGCCGGCCAAATGATTGTGCCCTCGCCGAGAATGCCCTCATCTGTAAATAGGTGCGGAGAAATCCGTGCCGGATGTTTGATGTTTGAGAGATGTCGGTTTTAACGCCTATCCGAGGGTCCTGATGGTGTTCGTTAAATTGAGCCAAAATTTATCGCTGTGTCGCTGTGTTGCTTTAAAGTGATCGCTGTGTCGAGCGATCGCCGATTGTGATGGATAAATAAATGTCGTTCACCGACGGGCATACGTGATATTTGGATGAGCTGGGCTTCGTATAAAACGTGGCGAGGCAGATTGTCGACGTTTCCAACAATTTGGTGATATTTGGTGAAATCCAAGTTCGACATGGATTTCGGCTTGTCTACTGTTGATTGGCCTCGTTGTTGTTGTTGGATAAAATTGGCTGGATGCTGCTGCTGATTGGCTGTAATTTTTGACGTTTGAATTCTTGATTGGATGGAGTCCTTTGTTCATTTTGAAGTTCTTTATAAGACTCTTGGTAGTCACGTGACGCTGCGCGGATGCGGCATGTAAGATGTAAGTTATATCACAAATGCAGGCGTACATAATTGCGTACATAATAAAAATTGCATATATAATTTGTGAACGAAAGATGGCAGTTCGGTGGGGGGATATGTGTGTGACCTGTTGAAGATCGTCTGGGGGGCCTTGCTCTTAGGATCGATCGATTGGAATGTCGGTATCTCGTTCGGAGCCCCCCACCTTCATCCCCCCCACGTGTTCGCGAGCGGTTGTTATCCCCTTTGTGGGGGCAGGCCCAGCGGGAGGCGACACGAGTGGTTGACAGGCTGCACGGGTCGGGGTGGTCCGTGGTCTTGTGATGCTGTGCGTATGCGGTTTCGGTAGGGAGGCCGCTCGGATGAGCGTCGAGGCGGAAGAGTTTTGCAGGTGGAAAAGTTCTGCTGGCATTAAGTTGAAAGTTTCTGGCAAAAGTCAGATTAATTGAAAAGAGGACAGGCTGAGTCAACCCACATGGCAGGGCTTTAAAAAACAGCGACTGTCTCTCCCCGCATGGCGAGCGGGCGATCGCATGATTCGCGAGTCGGGATAGCGATCGGCAGATCTATCGATCGTGCGTAGATCGACTGGCCCAGGGGAAATAATTTGTTGCAAGCTTGGGACACTTGTGCCGTGTGCCATGTGACGTGATGCACTGTACATGCAAATTGTGACTGCGTGAGCCCGCGGGGGATCACGGAACGCGTTGAATAAAGGGTTGGATGCGAATCTGGGGGGCCTTGCTCTTTCACGCTCTTTCACGCTCTTTCACGAGCCTCGATCTTGTATACAAAAAAAAAAAAAAAAAAAAAAAAAACTCATCATTGTTTTTTGATATTTTGTTCTCCCTGTTTGTCTGTTATCTGACACGTCAACTTGCCACCCCCAACACATCTGCCTATGTTTGTCCCACGTTCATTTTCCTCTATCCCTTCTTTATCGGAAAGAAGACCTCACATCCTTTGTCATTCATGAACTTCCATCAACCAAACTGTAGATAGTCCTGTTGTCTTATTAAACAAAGTTCAGGTTTTTGTCCCTTAATGGTGACCAATACAGACTACATTAGGAGTACGTATCCAAGAATCTGTGGCATGTCATCAATTTAACATTTCTCTGCAGTCATTTCACTTCATCAGTTCAATCTGACAACCTTTTTACAATCATCGGTGTTTTTTTTAACAATCTTGCTCTTTCATGATACTTTACTTTTGACATAAAAATCCTTTTACTTGTATTTGTAAGGGGATAAATTATGAATCAAGGGAGATAATATTAACATCGTAGTGGAATGTAGTGAGGCTACATCTAGAATATTGTGCACAGTTTTGGTCAACACATTTGAGGAAGGATGTCTCTGCCATGGCGATGGTTCAATGTATAGTTCGCAGATTGATTGTGGGTCGAGCTAGAATGAGATATGGATATGTGGGATATGTGGATATAGAATGAGATATGTGGGATATGTGGATATAGAAGGAGATATGTGGGCCGAGCGAGAAGTTTTGAGGAGAGGTAGAAGAAGACAGGACACTCACTATACGTAAGAAAGCAGGTGATTACGAGGGGATTTGATGGATATGTTTAAGATAATGGAGGGTATAGACAAGATAAGTGCAGAAGAGATTTTCAACAGACTGGACAGCAATACAGCAAGGGTCTTTCAGTCAGCGAGTGTAGTTAATGCATGGAATGGTCTTCCTGGAAAGGTAGTGGCAGCAGAAAGAGTAGGTAGGTTTAAAGTGGAATTATTTATGTACCTAGAATCATTGGAGATGGAGGGTACAGTCGCAGGACTTGCAAGTAGTTTCTGCGTCTATGGGTTATGGTTCCTGGGGTTAGTGCAGTGGAGGTATGATGAGCCGAATGGCCTCCTCAACCACCAACATTCCTTGTATATCCTTGTACAGTACTACTAGTATGTGCTTAGGACTGATCAACCCTAGCTGATGTTTGAAAACCTGTTCAATATATTCTCATTGGTTTGTTTGATCTGGCTTTCTAGAGACCAGATATTTGTGTGTAAAAAGACAACTGACACAAACAAATTGTTGGATAATAATTGGTGTGGATTGTTGTCCCATTAGCCAGAAATGTAGTGTTGCTTGGAAACAAATATCTCAGCCATGGACTGTTATCATCCAGAGATGCCACTAATAAGGAAACAGCATGAGTGCGAAATATTTTTCTCTCAAATGTTTATGAAAGGAGGATACGTCATGGGTTTGTGAAAACAAAGGTGGTAAAATAGAGGCAGAAACGACCAGGCGGTGTTTGCTTTTATATAGAAGGATTTGCAGACTAACTTGTATTGCACAGATTCGTGTTTGGTGTAAAACACGATGCACAATTTCTTGCATCATCACCAAATTACAAGATGGGATTACACATGGCAACAAATCTGAAGTGGCATATTGGGCCAGATGAGTAGGTGATAAATGTTGCTTCTGGGACACCTCCGTTTAACATGGGAAATCCCTATCTAATGTCATTTACCCCCCTGTCTTTTTCAAAAATCATAAACACCTCTCTTTCTCCCTCTATGAACCTATAATCCTTCTCACCTTATGAACCTATGATCCTTCTCGCCTTATGAACCTATGATTTTCTTCCTTTATGAACCTATAATCCTTCTAGCCTTATGAACCTATGATCATTCTCACTTCCATATAAATTTCCCTCTCACCATCACTTTTCTTCATTTCCCCTTAACACCTCTATTCCTGACCCCCTTGGTCTTATGGGCCTTTTACTCTTACTATCAATGATCATTGTTGTTCATTGATCATTGATTATGTTCGGGTCCTGTGCCACACACTTTTTGTTAAGCTCCGCGCCACTTTTTGCTAAGCCCCGCCCACTTTTTGTTAATCCCCACCCCTTTTTGGTAGGCCCCGCCCACTTTTGGTAGGCCACGCCCACTTTTGGTAGGCCCCGCCCCCTTTTGGTAGGCTCCGCCCACTTTTTACTAAAGACCACCCACTTTATAAACTCTCCAGCATTACATTATTTTTAGTTAAGACATTACATCATTTTCTGTTGAAACATTACATCATTTTCTGTTGAAACATTACATCATTTTCTGTTGAAACATTACATCATTTTCTGTTGAAACATTACATCATTTTCTGTTGAAACATTACATCATTTTCTGTTGAAACATTACATCATTTTCTGTTGAGACATGCCCAGACTTGCCCAAGGGAATTTCCACAGGAAATGACACACCCAGTCTTTCTTATAAAAGGCACTAACCACACAGGCCTTTTCAAACACACTTTCTGCTTCACTTGAGAATGGACTACTATGCTGAAAAGGAGTTGGATAACTTTGACATTCCTTGGAGTCCTACTACCTGTGTGGAGCTCAACCTTCAGATTGATGAACTGGACTCGAACCTCTTATCAATGGAGGTAAGTTTATTTATTTATTTATTTATTTATTAAATTTTTTTTTTTTTGTATTTTTTTTTTTGTATTTTTTTTTTTTTTTTGGGATATTTTTTTTTATTATTATTTTTTTTTGTATATTTTTTTTTTGTATTTTTTTTTATTTTTTTGTATTTTTTTTTTGTATTTTTTTTTTTGTATATATTTTTTTTTTTAGTATTTTTTTTTTTTAGTATTTTTTTTTTTTTTTTAGTATTTTTTTTTTTTTTAGTATTTTTTTTTTTTTTTTTTTAGTATTTTTTTTTACTTTTTTTTTTTTTTTTGTATTTTTTTTTTTTTTTTTTTTTTTTTTTTTTTAGATAAGACTCGTGCAAGAGTCAACAAAGTTTATTTTAATATTCATAGAGCTTGATTTATATAAATAATAATATTGTATTAAATTAATACGTTGTTATTTTCTCTCACAGGAAATTGTATCTGAGATACAAAATGAAAATACCACTTTTGCCACAACCTGGGGTGAAATGATGATTGATTTGTTTGAAGACCTTTTGAACAACCAAGACCCACAGAACGAGTTCTACCTTGATGACCCAGCCAAAGAGTTATACCTTGGAGACTCACTAAATTTGGGAAAAACAAATTATGAGGTCTGCCTAGATGGTTCTAACTGTGGAGCCTACCTTGGAGACTCATTAAATTTGGGAAAAACAAATTATGAGGTTTGCCTAGATGGTTCTAACTGTGGAGCCTACCTTGGAGACTCACTAAATTTCATAAAATTAGGAAAAGAGTTTTACCTTGGAGACTTTGAAAACTGGTTTCGTTTTGGAGACTCTAGCTGTGTGGAGCTAAACCTTCACCTTGATAAACTCGATTCAAATTTCTCATCAATGAAGGTAATATTTTATTTTAATATACATATAATAATTGTGTATTAAATGTAAAAAATAATTAATTAATACGTTGTTATTTTTCTCTCACAGGAAATTGTATCTGAGATTCAAAATGAAAATACCACTTTTGCCACAACCTGGGGTGAAATGATCGATTTGTTTAAAGACCTTTTGAGCAACCATGACCAAGAGAACGAGTTTTACCTTGATAATCCAACGAAAGAGTTTTACCTTGGAGGCTCTTTGGATTCTAAAGCAATGAACAATGTTCTTTCTTTAATGACGTTTGATTTAAGGTAAGTTCAGTTGATTAATAATCAATTAAAGTATATGTTATTTCATTCAATATTAGATAAGTAATATATTTCTTTTTTTTACATGTATTTCAGCAATATCAAGAAAGTTCGGGGAAGAAGATGCTGGAAAATACTTTCTTCCCATTTCTACTTTTTCCAACTTGAAAGCCTTGAAAGACAGAATTGGAGGAAGAGGAAAAATATATATATTGAAATACGTATTAAAAAACATTTTAAAAAAATATTGAAATACGTATTAAAAAAAGAAAAGGAAAAAAAAGATTATGCTAGGGTTAGGGTTGGGATTTTGAATGTGAGGGTTAGGGATGGGGTTGGGTTAATGGGTTAGGGATGGGTTGGGTTAGGGTTGGGATTTTGAATGTGAGGGTTAGGGATGGGTTGGGTAAGGGATGGGGATGGGTTAGGGATTGGGTTGGGTTAGGGTTCTGGATGTGAGGTGAATTTTTGAATGAATGTCAAACCTCACAGACTCATTTATCTTATATTATCATTGAATTGTTTTTAAAAAGTTGGGAAAAGATAAATAGAATTGGAAGGTCATACAAAGAGATGGAGTTAAGAACTTTTTTTAATGGTTGATGTAATGGATTCAGTTGTTTTGACTAACAAATATGGTGTTTTAATGTGGGGGTTGGGTTAGGGTTTGTACATTATTATGACCCACTCACACACACACAAAAGTTAAGCCCCAACTAAAAAGTTGTGGGATTCTGTGTTTGGGGTTCACAGATTTAAAAACGTATCCCCATGATACACACAAAAGTTAAGCCCCAACTAAAAAGTTGTGGGATTCTGTGTTTGGGGTTCACAGATTTAAAAACGTATCCCCGTTATACACACAAAAGTTAAGCCCCAACTAAAAAGTTGTGGGATTCTGTGTTTGGGGTTCACAGATTTAAAAACGTATCCCCATTATACACACAAAAGTTAAGCCCCAACTAAAAAGTTGTGGGATTCTGTGTTTGGGGTTCACAGATTTAAAAACGTATCCCCATTACATTTTTTTATTTATTTATTATTTTCAAGGGTTATCAGCTTTGTTTTTTGTAATTCCTGTGAATAAAATGACCCTAAGATTTCTTCTCCATTTAAATCATATAATTTGTAGGTCCAAGGGACTGTATCCATTACATCAACGATTTTAAATAATTCATTAGTCCATTTTTTTGTATAACCTTTCTCAAAATGGCTTTTCCATCTGTATATTCTTACAATATCACCAACTTTGAACTTCGGTTTTCTCAAATTAATCTCCTTTTCATATTCTAATTTTGTAAATGATTTTGATGGTTTTGATTTTGTTGATGAATGAACGGTATTATTGTAATTATCTACAATACCCTGAATTAAATACACCCATTTTTGAGAACCGAGTTGTGTGAATTTTTTATATAGCCTCTCTTTCAAAGTACGATTAAAACGCTCAATAACAACTGCTTTTCCTTCATTAAAGGTGCTGTATAATTTAATACCCTCCCCCTTAAGAAATTTCATAAATATTTTGTTATAGAACTCTGTTCCCTCATCGGTCCACAGTTTCTTTGGTTTTCTTTTATCCCTATCAAATATTAGCTTAAAGGATAACATTAAAGTATCACCCTTTTTATTTTTTAAAGGAACAACCCAGGCAAATCTACTCCTCAAATCAATAACGGTTAAAGCATACCTGTATCCCCTGTCATTATTCAATTCAATTAAATCAGCGGACCATATGTAGTCAGTGTCTTTGGAATATACCTTCCTTCTTTTAAACTTGGTGATTATAGGTTTGTGTAATTCTTCAGCCAAAAGCTCCTCAGTCTTGATGACATCATTAGAGCCTAATAGTTTTTTGAGGGTGAATAACCAAGACCAAGTTTCAATTTAGCATTTATCAAATTTCTCACAATAAACCTATCAACTTTCTCTCTCAACGTTGGATTTTGTATCAAAGACAAATTATGCAACATTTCTCTGTCGGCTTTATGTTTTTCAGTCAACGTAGTGGTTTTCCCATAAGCAATATCATGCTTCATACACACTTCATCAACCCTATTTGTAGGTTTAGACCAAGGTTTAGGATTGTCAGCCTCATCTAATCTTTTATCCAAGTTTGTTCCTGGGCCACAGAAAGAATACCCTGGAAGGTGTAATTCCCCTGGAATTCCAGTTGTTGTAAATTTGCTACCTGACAAAAACTTTTGTATGTCTCCTCCACTTTTAGGAGAGATGAATTGACACTTTTTAGAGCCACACACTTGACATATTCCTTTTTGATAAACTCTATTATTTTTAGCTTTAACATAAGAGATATTTTTAGATTTAGTTTTCTTTTTACATTTGAGACAATAACTCATATTTATTTATGAGAAAAAGTCCTACATAGTGCCAAAACCTTTTTGGTTTTCAACATATACATTTCTATCTTGATTTTTAAAACATAAAGAATCCTTAGAAATGGCTTCACTCTCTCCTCCATTTATTTACAAATAAAACTAACTAAAGTCAATAACACCAACATCATCAACTATATGTTGTATATCTGCGCTCTGAATTCATTATAGCAAATTTAAAAACCAATAAGTTCGGAAGAGTCATTAATTCTTTATTTTCCTCTTCAGTGCGTTGAGATTTATTTATTTGCCGTAATACCTTCAATCTTTCATTAATCTCAGGAATGGTCATATTTTTATATTTTTCCACCCTCTCTCTTTCCTCCCTCTCCTCCTTCTCCTTCTCCTCCTTCTCCTTTTTCTCCCTTTCATCCTTCTCCTTTTTCTCCCTCTCCTCCTTCTCCTTTTTCTCCCTTTCCTCCGTCTCCTTTTTCTCCCTTTCCTCCTTCTCCTTTTTCTCTCTTTCCTCCTTCTCTTCTTCAACTCCTTCCTCATCCCTTGCTACCCTTGAGCTTGAGCCCCAAAGAATATTATACATATACTCATCTGGATTTTGAGATATTCTTGTATCTATAATTATTTTTCTCATAATAGGATACCAATAAGATTTGTTGACGATTTCTAAAAGAGTTTTATATTTCATAACTTTGAGAAGTTCATTTTTATTTAATATTTTAAACAAGTCTCTATTTGTGGGTTTAACAATATCAGTATAAGGCCAGTTTTTAATGACAAAATTCCCATGTATATGCTCCAAATCATAAGGTATGTAATACCGAGCACCCTTTTCTTGTAGGTATCCTTGAATACAAAAATTATAATTCTCTTGTAGTCTTCTTCCTGCCATTTATGTATCAGAAATATATGTGAGATTAATATTATGACAGGTAATACCACCCCATCTTCCCACTACCAAATCGGTTTGTATTCCTCGGCTTTCTATCCTTATCTCATTACCTTCCTTCTTTGTCATGCGAACCATCGCTATACTATCATATATTTTTCTTTTCTTAAAATCACGTATTTGTTGTTTACTAATTGTACTTCCACATAAATCCTTATCTTCACCAAGTGGATAATATTCTTCTTTACGAGACTGATTTAAATCATGTAGGTCTTCTATGTTTATTGAAAAAGACCAATTATACCCTAAATCAGGCATATCATACCCCCATTTATTAATTCGCATATTAACTAAATGTCCTTCTTTATAAAATTCAATTGTAAGCAGGTAGTTAAATTCAATGAGGAAAGGTGTATGGTCAGTATAACCAGGTGTTGTGGTTGTAAATTTTACTTGTTTAACAAAACGTGCTGTTTTCTTTAAAAATATATATTGTGATAAATCACTTAATCTAATTAAGTCATTCGCATCTGTAGGGTTTGGATAATTGATTAATTTATAAGTATTCTTCATATTAATATTTTTACTTACACTATATTTTTGTCGTTCAGCCTGTGCCTTTGTATAATAATTTGATAAATCAATATCCTGAGAGGATTTTCCAAAGATAGAACCATCTTTTCCAACATAAGTCATTTATATTAGATTAAAAATGATATCATAAAAATTTTCATTATTGTTGAGTTTAAATAATACATATAAACATAATTGACCACAACATTTAGAATTAATTTCTTGAACTTGAAATGTTTGATAAACACCATTCTGTAAGAATTGTATTACTTCAACAGGTGGTGGCATACCATAACTATCAAAATAATATTTATCCTGACTATTATGAATACAAACCCAATGAGAACCATTCTGTGTGTCTAAATTCATAATAATATTCATTGTATTCTTGGACAACTTTTTTAATTCATCTCTCATACAAATAACCACATTATCAATTTTTAGTGTTTTACAATACTTAGCTAGTTCTATATTTGACGTTGTATTCTTTCCAAATTGTTTAAACCATTTATCCATTTATTTATGAGAAAGATACAATCCATTACCCCGTTTAGTTAGTTTAACACCCGCTTGAGCGATAGAGGAAAGCATATCTCCAACTAACAATCTAGCTTTATCAGGTAGACTTTCAAGTTTTTGAGCAAAATCTACAATTACACCACTTCCACTAATTTGTTTCTCCAACTCCTTGTTATGTCTTTCCAATTCTTTTTGAGCTTTTAGTTGTGCCTTCCTTTCGTTAGCAGTTTTTACCGCTGCTGAAATACCACCAGTCAATGCTCCCGCCGCACTTAAACCAGCAAATAAAGGAATTAGAAATGGGAGAAATCCTCCTCTTGACTCGTCTATTGAATATTTCTTTAACATAGGTTTTGTCATTTTAATTTTAAGTGATCCAGCATCATTTAGTGTTTTCACCTGCTCTCTTGTGAGTAAAACATCAATTCTTACTGCTCCTTTTCTTTGAAATGTATTAACATTAATAATACAAGGCTTTTGATTTTGAATACAAGATGTTAATTTATCAAGATTGATTTGATTAACATATACCCCTACCATTTATTTATGAGAAAAAACCTATGTGATATTAATCATAACACCATTATCTGTATTAATCTGTAATTCTGTTTCCTCCAAAAGCAAACAATAAGCATCAACTTCTTCATTCTCTCCTCTTTCAATGTATAGAGAAGTATCCACTCTATTAGACTTTATAGTTTCCTTTTGAGAACTCAGGTCAATTGCGTAGATTGTATAAAGTTTTTGAAACGCAACCATATCCAAAATAGGTTCATTATTACCATTACTTTCACACACCTTTTGGTAGGACTTGTAGGCTTCCGCATAATCATTTTTTTCCCAATCAATTTCCAATCTATCTCGCGGATAAAATGTTCCATCAAGAGAAACCCGAAGTTGTTTCACCTTAGCATTATCACTCAGCGCATTATTCTTATTAGTACCCTCCTCTCCATCTGGTTTTTTAAAAATGAGCCAGAGGTATCGTGGCTTTCCTTCAAGAACACCCAAATTCCAAGTGTAGGTAGTGTGTTCCAGTTTAACGTGTTGACATCTTCTTTTAAGGTATGATACATTTAGCGGTTTCTTTGAGTTAAGTCTTCTATTTAACATCTCTTCCGTTTTAAGATTAGGAGTATATTCACTGATATACCAACACAAATCATTAATAACAAATTTATTATTTTCTCCAAAAGCATTTTCATCCCCAAAAAGCAACCTATTTACATTATCATTCCTTTGTAGTTGAAATCTAATTTTAAGGCCATACAAAACTTTATCATAATCACAAAATCCAAATATACCTTTCAGAGGTACTGCTACCGTAAAACTATTCTCTGCTTTTGTATCATCATTATACATTGACTTCCTTTGACTATAACCAGGGTCAGCATTTGTTCCCGTTGACATATCAGGAATAAAACCTTCAACAGCTCCCTTACCCATTCTATCACTAAACGAATATAGTGTAAATTTCATCATTTCAGATATAGCAGAGACATAATCAACCGCTTCAACCTCTTGTGTTCCAATATACAGGCGGACACTATCAAACATTTTCCAGAAGAAATCATTTACGAGTGTAGCATTAGTATTATTCGCAGCCTTAGTGAATTTAAATTTACACAGCAAGAAACTATCAGCTATATTCAAGTAAGTTTGTTGATTATTTATTTCAAAACTTTTTGTTCCGTTTGAATTCCAGTCTGTTCCTGTTATAGCATTTACCTTAAAATAGTCTTCCTTTTTAGTAGAGTTTGAAATGATAATCGTATCATCCAAATCATAGATACTATCAATCGCTTCCATACTTGTATTTATATAGCATTAAAATCGTTGAAACCCTGACCCAAGTATTTTAATGATTTTTTGTCGTTCTTGTGAAGATAGTTGAGTTTTACCTTTTTTAATTTCTTTGATTGCTTGTAATTTATGAGACTCCTTTTGAGCATCTTTTATACTCTTTATAGCACCCGCAACTGAGCCCACGGCTGAAGCAGTTGAACCAATTAGGTCTTTATGTTTAAGGATGGTTGAACCAATACCCATTAGAGTATCAATTATCCCATCTCCTTTATTTCTAAATTGATGTCCCACACCCCGTTGTCTCTTTGGTTTATAGTATCCTCTCCCAAGAAACATACCTTCACCCTTATAGTATGGTGAAAGGAACATCCCATCCCCTGTAATTATTTTATATTTTCCCAACTCGTGTTTTCTCACAATAACCATTATTTATTTATTGAAAAACTTCACGTAGGTGAATTCTGATGGATATAATTTCATCATTAAAGGATATCATACGATTATCTTGGTCGGTTATCCTAAAATTTACTCTGTATATGGTTTTTCCTGACACAGGTAAATAGACAAGATTTTTTGGTTCCATATTAAATTTATAACCAATCGGGGTTGAGTATGCGCTGAATGAAAATATTGTATTTGTTCTTATTCCATCGTTATAAGCACCATCAATCAAATCACAATGAATTAATACTGAATTTATACCGGAGGATATTTGAATGACATTATCACTGTAAAACGTCCCGTTAGTTTCAATCTTTTTAGAAGAGAACCCCAATAGCTCTCTGAACGAATTTTCAATCGTGAAATCAACTTTATAATTATTTTTAAGTTTAATAGTTGATTTTGAAGTGTGTTTTTGAATATCTATTACAATATTTTTTGGTTCATCACCTTTTTCTTTCATAAGGCGAGAGACTTCTGAAGATATTTGAGAAATCTCGTAAGCACCGGGTGAAACGGTTATAGTTTTATATCCACTTCCTGGATTATAACTAAACTTGTTGTTTTTCTCTGTGATATTAAAAAGGGTATTGTAAGTCTCCATTGACAACAAAGAAGCCTCATATTCTTTTTTGGGGTCAAGTTGTAGTGGGTAAGGGAATGAAGCTGTGTAATCACTCGTTGTGAAATTAAAACTAAGAATTGTGCTTCTCATCTTATTTAATATCTAATAAAATATCTTTGTATTGACATTTATTAATTATTTTCATATTCATCAACTGATCTAAAATGGCGGATGCTTCATTAAAACAATTGTTGTTTCCAGCCTTCTTACTACCTAACAACAATAATAACCTATTAACTAATTGTGATGGGTCATTTGGAAGAAAACTAACACCCGAACCAAGCTTACTTAAAGCATCAATAATATGTTTCTCCTTCTCATTCTTCTTACTTTTACCAGCAACAGAAACTCCATAATCAAGTGCGTTTAGCAACTCAATATACTCTCTATCTTCCTCTCTTTCCATATCAAGCGGTTCATCAAAATAAGGTGAATTAGAATGTCCATCTTTTGTTAGAAGAAACATTAATCTTGGGGTTAATTCAACATTTGGTTGGTCAGAACTTAAGAACACCAATTTATCATTAAATATCAATAACTTTTCTTTCACAAGATGGAACTGTGCTGGTTCTTCTGTTGGAATGAGACCTGCTCTGGTTTTTGAACCCTTCAAATATTCATTGTTTTGAAGAGCTTCTACAATATAATTGGAAAGTTTATTTACCTTCTCAAGATGCCGAAATAATCCTTCATCATCATATTCTAATTCTCCAAGTTCTTGCTCTGTCATTTGACTAAAATCTTTGAGCATTTGAAATTTTTTTGGAGTAAATTCTACCGTGGGAACTGTAGGTGAAATCGTTTGTTGAGTTTTTAAAAGTGGTTTAAAAAATTTCTCTTGTTTTCTTTCAAAGGCTTCTTCACCAGTTAGTTTCTGTCTCCTTTTCTTCTTTATGTCTTCCTGTTGCTTTACAACTTTTGAAACCAACTCTTGATGTTCTTTAAACTTTCTTACTCTTTCTTCGGTATTCATTTTCTGTATTTATTTATTGAAAAATATCATTTAGTATCTCATCTTGTTTCACAACAATATATTTATATTTTCCGATCGTGTGTTTCATATTATTTTCAAATTCCTTCTTACTACGTAATGTAGAACAATTATCTCTCCAAAAATTATTTGTATCTATTGAATTTAACTTAAATAAAATAAAAGTATTAGCATTGTTTCTTATTGAGCGCCGAGGGAGTTGAAAATATGACTGACTAAGATAAATACAATTACAAGAAGAATGTCTCCCTCTTGTATAGTAGCTATCCATTACTGTTTGGTTTCTCTCATTAACACAATCATCAAAGATAACGAGGTTCTTTTTTGATTTATCTAAATCTTGAGGTGAAGGTATATCATCCGTATTATCACTGAGAATACAAGTTATGGGTTTTAGTTTTGATTTTGATTTCTGTGTATCACAAAATAATTGTATTATATCATCAATATTATAATCATTTAGTTTGTTTTGAAGTTTAAATAAACCGATAATGTCTTCCTTTTTAAGACCCGCATTAAAACCCTGTGAGAGTAGTTGATACTCAGGTTGAAAACTTGACTTTGTAAAAATTATTAAATTATCATAATCTAAAAAATTAGGACTAAGGAGCATCTTTAAAAGTAAACAGGTTTTTCCACATCCGCTTGAACCGACTATTAGACATCTCAATGAATTTGGAAGATTTTTATGGTTATTAAATTTTATCTTATTTTCCCAAACGGGTAAAAAATCATTCATTTATATATTTGGAAAACAAGTCATCCAACTTTTTTTGAGTTTTTTGAGAAACTCTATATTTTATCCTGAGTTCAGGTTTAATTTCAAAATAATCCATTATTTTGTTTATATAGTATCTTGTATTAACATTTCCATTAAAATTATTTTGAATAATAAATATCATTAAACCCTTATACATTTCCTCAATACAAATAGTCTCTTCCCTTGTAAGAAATGGTGTATTATCACCATAATACTTAACATTCATCTCTCTTATTAATCTTGTAAAGTAATTCATTTTTGGTTCTAATTTAAAAGAGTTATATATTTTTCTATATTTTTTGTTATCATTAATTAGAAGATAATCACAGAAAATACATTGTTTATATGCTTCTGATTCTGTATTAAGCCCCACTCTACCACAAGCCAGACAATTCTCTAATTTATCATATGGAGAGTCTGGAAATTCTAAATATCCTTCAGAATTTATCATATTTATAAAGTAAAATTATACTTAAAACAAAGTGCCTTTTTTAGAGGCTTTTTTAAAGATGAAACTGTGCTTAAAGTAAAACACCTTTGAGCTTTTCAACTCGTTTTATGTATATAACTTTACTTAAACTAAACGCAAATTTATTAGCTAATAAATACAATGTTTCAAAACACAAAAGACAAATTTCAATCAATCTCTACTTCGGTGGAAGATATAGAAAAATATGTCAAAGATGTTAAATTGAACAAAGATAAATATGGAAATTTTTGGATTAAACCCATAATGGAGAATAACATGTGTCCTTTTATTAAATTTACGGGACAAGCTATGTTAATTAATAACTCTATTAAAGTAAATTTGACAAAAGTTTCTCCACTACTACTAACAATTTACTCAAAGCTTGAAAAGGTCATTGATAAAGAAGCTTTGAAAATGAATGATAAGACCATCAACGATTCTAGAGGAAACATTTGTATATTCTTTAATAGACCCAAAGATGTGGGTGAAATTAATAATATGAATATTAGTGGTGAACTATCATTCCGTACTCTGATTATTAGAGATTATTTGAAAATAACATTTAATGTAGAAAATATTGTGGTTATTAGTTCTAATGAAAGAAAACATATAGATATTGATGGAAGTTTAATGGTATGTAAATGAGTGATATTAACAGTCAATACTCTGAGAGTTATTATACTGAGAGTCTAGGATCTGAAGATAGTTATGATACTAATAGTTTGTGTTCAAATGATAGTTATGAGAGTAGCTTTATTGATGACTCAGATAGTGAAATTGAAATTGATGAACTAGAGTATCTAAACTTTCTGGCTAATACATAGACGCTTTACTTTAAGTAAAGTTATATACATAAAACGAGTTGAAAAGCTCAAAGGTGTTTTACTTTAAGTAAAGCTATATACATAAAACGAGTTGAAAAGCTCAAAGGTGTTTTACTTTAAGTAAAGCTATATACATAAAACGAGTTGAAAAGCTCAAAGGTGTTTTACTTTAAGTAAAGTTATATACATAAAACGAGTTGAAAAGCTCAAAGGTGTTTTACTTTAAGTAAAGTTATATACATAAAACGAGTTGAAAAGCTCAAAGGTGTTTTACTTTAAGCACAGTTTCATCTTTTAAAAAGCCTCTAAAAAGGCACTTTGTTTTAAGTATAATTTTACTATATAAATAAATATGATCAAAGCAACGTATTGTGATGTTTGTGAACAAGAATATAAACACTACAAAAGACACCTTAAAACTAACAAACACACATTTAATCTACTTCACCTACTATCTCCTATTCAGAAGGAAACAAAACACTGTTCTGCATGTAATAAAAATATCCTCAAGAAAGGCTTCGAAATACATCTTAAAACAATTCTACATTTATCAAATTTTATCACAACTAAAAACTCTGATGGCGCATTCAAAGAACATATTAAAATAAGAGTCTTTAACTTCAAACCTCCTGAACCAGAGTCTATAGTTGATGCTGTAGAAATAGTTAAACCTGCTGTTCAAACGTTGATTGAAAAAACACTAAAAGAAATGAAACCACTTAAATTTTATATGGGAGTAAAATTAGAAATGACAAAGGACGAAGGAGTTATAGATACACCATACATGAGAACTGAGCCACACTTTATATCTTCATATCAAGATTTTAAAACATCAGGAGTCTATGATGAACTTATTAAACAAGAGCAAGATGTGGATAATTCAATCGTAGGAAGTGGATTCAATATAGGAAAAATTATTTACATAGACATTCATATTCTTAAATCAGATCCTCTAAAAGCTTCTTCCTACATTGATTTACCCAGTGTTATCAAAAATAGAAAAGCAGTTATCAATATCAAAAATAAAGACAATAAATGTTTTCTCTGGTCTATTCTAGCACACTTACATCCTCCACATTTTCATGATGAAAGAGTATCTCATTATAAAAAATATGAGAATACATTAAATACGAAAGATCTAAAGTTTCCGATGGCTTTAAATGATATTCCTAAATTTGAAAAGATAAATAATTTATCAGTTAATGTTTATGGTCTAACAGAAACAAACAGCATTCAGGTTTTAAAGCTTTCTGACAATTGTAAACAAACTCATATTAATCTTCTATATTTTAATTCAGAGGAAAATTCACATTATACATACATTAAAGATATTGCTAAATTAATAAAACCACAAGTATGTAAAAGAACAAATAAAATATATATTTGTTTGCGTTGTCTTAACTTCTTCCATACACAAGAAAGATTAGATAAACATTCAAATTATTGTGGTGAACATAAATCAACGGTAATCAATATGCCTAAAGAAGGCTCAAATATCACATTCAAAGATGAAAAGAAAAAGATCAAACATCCATTTGTTATATATGCTGATTTTGAAAGTATTCTAGAAAAAATAGATACTGCTTCTCCAGATCCAAAAGATTCATACACAAATAAATATCAAAAACATACTCCTTGCGGTTTTTGTTATTATATCAAATCATCCGTTGGTGATAAATATAACAAGTTAGAGGAGTATAGAGGCTCAAATACCCCAGATGAGTTTGTGAAACGACTAGAAAAAGACTGTGTCCGATTAACCAAGATAATGAGAGAAACTAATAAACCAATGTCCTTGACGAGTGAACAGAAAAGGGAATTTAGAAAAAACAATGTTTGTCATATTTGTGAGGAAAAAATTGGTGAAGGTCTAAAGGTTAGAGATCATTGTCATCTCACTGGTAAATATAGAGGTCCAGCTCATCAAAGTTGTAATATTAATTATCAACTCCCCTCTTTCATTCCTGTCTTTCTTCATAACAATGCTCATTATGATACGCATCTATTTATTAATGAACTTTCAAAGACATCTGGACACATTTCAGCAATTCCTAACACAGATCAGAAATACATTTCATTCACAAAAACAATTCACACATCTCCTATTACTCATATCAGATTTCTTGATACATTTAAATTCATGGCAAGTCCATTGGCTAACTTGGTTCAAAATCTAAAAGAGTTTCCATGTCTTTCAGAGTATTTTTCAGATAAAGATTTTCTAACACAAAAGGGAATTTACCCCTATGACTATATGGACTCATTTGAGAGATTCAATGAAACACAACTTCCTTTAAAAGAAAATTTCGATAACAAATTAAACAACAGTCATATATCTGATAAAGATTATGTACACGCACAAAATGTTTGGGAAAAATATAACATCAAGAATCTTGGTGAGTATCACGATTTGTATCTCAAAACTGATGTGCTTTTATTGGCCGATGTATTTGAAGCCTTTAGATCTGTTTGTCGCACTGGATATGGATTGGATCCTGCTCACTACTACACAGCACCTGGATTGGCTTGGAGCGCGATGTTGAAAATGACAAAACAAGATTTGGATTTGATAACCGATGTCGATATGCTTTTGATGATTGAAAAGGCAAAAAGAGGTGGAATTTCACAAGTATGCTCGAGCAGATACGCAAAAGCAAATAACAAATATCTTCCAAATTATGATTCAACGAAAGAGAGTTCTTACTTGATGTACTATGACGCAAACAACTTGTATGGCTGGGCAATGTCTCAAGCTCTTCCTTATGGGAAACTAAGATGGGTAAAGGAAAAAGACTACACAAAGGTTTTACAAGATGTATGTATCTCTACACAAAAACAATTGGATGATTCAAAGGTTGGTTATTATTTTGAGGTCGATTTAAAATATCCTGAAGAACTTCATATCAAACATAAAGATCTTCCATTTGCTTGTGAGAAAGAAAGTCCAAAGAAAGAATGGTTGAGTGATTATCAACGATCGTTTGATATAGGTGAATCAACAGAAAAATTACTTACTACATTATATAACAAGAAAAATTATGTACTACACCAAAGAAATTTGCGACAATATTTATCAAAAGGTCTAAGAGTAGAGAAGATCCACAGGGTTCTAAAGTTCAATCAAAGTCATTGGTTAAAGGGGTACATTGATTTTAATACACAAAGAAGAACAGAGTCAAAAACAGATTTTGAGAAAGACTTTTATAAATTGATGAATAATGCGGTCTTTGGTAAGACCATGGAGAATGTGAGGAAAAGACAAAATATCAGACTAGCAACATCTTGGGAACAAGCATCAAAATTAATTAATAGACCGAGTTTTACTAGAGCTGAGGTCTTTACTGAGAACTTTTGTGCGATCCATTTGGTTAAAGAGAGTATTGAAATGGACAAACCTATTTACATTGGAACATCAATTCTTGACTTGTCAAAGTCATTAATGTATGATTACTTTTATATTAATCTAAAATCAAAGTATAAGGATAATGTGTCATTGTTGTATATGGATACTGATAGTTTTATTTTGAAAATTAATACTGATGATGTTTATTCAGACATGAAAAAGGACATTAATATCTATGATACAAGTAATTACAGTCCAGAGAGTGAGTTGTTCTCTTCTAAAAATAAAAAGGTGATTGGAAAGTTCAAGGATGAATTGGGAGGAAATGTTATGAGTGAATTTGTGGGATTGAGGTCGAAGGCTTATGCTTATAAATACATTGTGAATAACGTTGAAAAGACTGATAAGAAGTTAAAAGGTATAAAGAAAAATGTCATTAAAGAAACAATAAACTTTAAGGATTATTATAACTGTTTAACAACAAAGAAAGAAGAGTTTAGAAAGATTAATGGAATAAGAAGTTATAAACATCAATTATATTCAGAAGAGGTGAATAAGAAAGCATTGGGGGCTTTTGATGATAAGAGGTTTATTTTAGAAAATGGAATTGATAGTCTCCCTTATGGTTATATAAGTATATAAGTGATAAGATATATAAGTGATAAGATATATAAGTGATAAGATATAAGTGATAAGATATATGTGATAAGATATATAAGTGATAAGATATATATATAAGTGATAAGATATATATATATATAAGTGATAAGTTAAAAAGGGGGGTTAGGGATTTTAACGGGCTACCGCCACCTTTTTTACTATTATATAAATGATAGAACCAAGTATCAACCAGACTAAAGAGTGGAGGTGTAATCAACCTTGGTATATAAATGGAAAACATAACGAATGTGAAAAATATCAGATTCAAGAGGTTGAGAGAATCACTGGTCAGAAGGTTCTCAAGACGGATAAACGTATTCATTTGTTAAGTGGGGTAATGGAGGGCGGGAAGAAAAATATATTAGAGTGGAGTGAGAACTTTAATGGTTATCAATCGGATAATAAATATTATAATTTTAAAATGGTATGTGGGAGAGGAGGAGGTCAAACAAGAACCCTCCGTGAAACATACCACTTTATACTTTCACAACAAAAGGTTAAGGAACCTGTATACTTTATAAATATACTTGATGGGGATGAGTTATATAGGAGAATGGAACTCTTAAAAAAGTTAGAAAGAGATAATATATTTATAGGCTCATTAGTAGAGTGGTCTAAGGAACTACATTAAGGGGCTAGTGGGGGGAATAGGGTAAAAATTACATGGAAGTGAGAATGATCATAGGTTCATAAGGCTAGAAGGATTATAGGTTCATAAAGGAAGAAAATCATAGGTTCATAAGGCGAGAAGGATCATAGGTTCATAAAGGAAGAAAATCATAGGTTCATAAGGCTAGAAGGATTATAGGTTCATAAAGGAAGAAAATCATAGGTTCATAAGGCGAGAAGGATCATAGGTTCATAAGGTGAGAAGGATTATAGGTTCATAGAGGGAGAAAGAGAGGTGTTTATGATTTTTGAAAAAGACAGGGGGGTAAATGACATTAGATAGGGATTTCCCATGTTAAACGGAGGTGTCCCAGAAGCAACATTTATCACCTACTCAGATGCAAGACTCTGTCAAGCCCTATATTGGTGAAGCTCAAGGGCTGACAAGATTACCTAGAGGTAGGCACACTCACCTTTAAGCCCTATAGTCTGGGTTTCAACCCCGACCCAGTTATAACCTGTCATCCCGGTGTTTCACAGGCAGGGTGATTCACGAATGTGTGTGCCGTCCCTCAGATGAACGTTAAACTGGTCGTCATGTCCACCGACATTAGTTGGTGGACGTTAAAGATCCCAAGTGTCTTTCGTGTCTTTCGCAAAGCGTCGGCGAGCTATCACCGGCACCATGAACAAATTACATATTCCTGCCCATACTACTGCTGTGAAGGTAATGGCAATGGAAAACCACCCAGTTTAACGCTTTCCAAGAAATTGTGACAAAATACATTAAACAAGTAGAGCTACGTTCAATGGACACCGCCCCATGCCAAATAAATAAATAACATCCTCCAGCGCGACATTGCCGGGTCACATTCGGTACTCGACCATACCGCCGTGCAGCACATGGAGACGGTATTGGGAGGGAGCGGTGCAAAATAATTGATTGATTAATTGTTTAATTAAATAAATAAATAATAATCCTAAAATAATTTATTAATCAATTGGCTAATAGCATACCTAAACCACCACCGTTTCATCCAAATTTGTAACTTTTTGAAAATTAAGTAATTCATCGAATAATTAAATAATTAATCGATTAATTGATTAATAAATACATGTTAAAAAATACCCTTTACAGCCAAATCACTTGTTCACTGTCTTGTCCAAATATCAGCTTCCGATCTCCAAAGGTACCTGAGATATTGCCCAGATGAGAAAGAAAATAAATAAGTACTTAATAAATGGATAATAATTAAGTAATTAATGAATGAATTGATTAATTAATAAATATTAAAATACCGTTTTTGCCAAAGCTCTTGCTCATTACTGTGCCCAATTTTCAGCTTCCTAGCTCAAAGGGTGGCTGAAATATCGCCCGGACAAACAAACAAGAAAACAGAGTGAAAACTGAGTAATCCCTTTCGGCGCAAGTCATCGTCTGGAGATGGAATAGGAAAGGAGCGGTATAAGGTTGTGGTCATGTTTCATTGAAAATGTTTGTGTAGTTGTGTGAAAATGTTTCAGAGAAAAGAGCAAATACCTACTTGGAGCAGGGGGGCCAACCCCCTCACTCCCCCGTTTACCCCCCTGCACTCCCTCAGGGGCCGATATATATATATATATATTTATTTATTTTTTTGATGCCGTGAACAAACTTTGGTACATCATGGGCGGTGAAGGTTGTGGTCAAGTTTCATCAAAATTGTGTGTGTAGTTTCTGAGAAGAAAGCAAACACATATTTTGGGGGCAACCCCACTCCCCCCGTAGACCCCCATCAGGCCCGATTATTTTTATTTTTAATGCCGTGAACAAACTTTGGTACATCACTGGTGGTGAGGGTTGTGGTGAAGTTTCATCGAAATAGTGTGTGTAGTTTCAGAGGAAAAAGCAAATTCCTATTTTGGGAAGTCAAACCTGGATCCACTTTGACCCCCGATAGGCCCCCTTTGACCCCAATTATTTTTTTTTTATGCTGTGAACAAACGTAAGTTGCAACATACCGAAGATAATTTTTGCCAAGTTTTATCACAATCTCATCAGCTGTTTCGGAGAAGAAGTTGCAAGTGTTTACGGACTGATGGATGGATGACGCGCCATCACCTAAACTTCCCGGAACTACGTTCCAGTGAGCTAAAAATGAACCGAAACCTGTGGGGTCTTTTTGGACCCCGGACAGAATTTGCTTGCAACTCTGTGCAGCAAGATGTAATCTTAAAACATCATACACATTTATTACAAGCACATATAGATAAACAATCTAACAAGAAATATGTCGTGTGTACACGATACTTGCGAAATCCCTAAAATAAGTTGTTGGCCTATGATGACCTCAAAAATAATTGGTGCTTGAATTGACCTGCTTTAAAGCATTGACCAAAGCATTGACCTGCTTTATAAATCCTCTTAAAATTTCAAGTCAATCAGAAGAAAATTTCAGAGGATTTTAGAAATTTGGCCTATGTTGACCTTTTGGCCTGTTGATTTAAAAAATACTTGGTGGTTGAATTCATTGTCCAGATATGCAAATCCTCTTAAAATTCTAAGTCAGATGGAAATTGAGAATTTTAGAAATTCGGCCGATGTTGACCTTTTTGTCCCCCGTCGCACAGCTGAGCGAAAGGGGGACTATGGTTTCCCCCTCCGTCCGTGTGTCCGTCCGTCCGTCCGTGCGTGCGGGCGTGCGTGCGTAAGCGAAGGACCACATTCGAAATTGGTGTGTGGGTGCAACCGACGTCAAAATCCAAAATGGCCGCCGCCATGTATGTCTGATGCCATGTATGTCTGAACCTTGTGAGCTGAATATCTTGAAAAATAAGCGAAGTACCAACTTCTAATTTGGTGTGTGGGTGTATCTAGGCATAAGGAAGAACGCTATTGAAAATTGGGTCGCCACGTCAAAATCCAAGATGGCCGCCGCCATGCCTGTCTGAACCTTGTGAGATGAATATCTTGAAAAATAAGCGAAGTACCAACTTCTAATCTGGTGTGTGGGTGTATCTCGGCATAAGGAAGAACGCTATTGAAAATTGGGTCGCCACGTCAAAATCCAAGATGACCGCCGCCATGCCTGTCTGAACCTTGTGAGATGAATATCTTGAAAAATAAGCGAAGTACCAACTTCTAATTTGGTGTGTGGGTGTATCTCGGCATAAGGAAGAAGGCTATAGAAAATTGGGTCGCCACGTCAAAATCCAAGATGGCCGCCGCCATGTATGTCTGAACCTTGTGAGATGAATATCTTGAAAAATAAGCGAAGTACCAACTTCTAATTTGGTGTGTGGGTGTATCTCGGCATAAGGAAGAACGCTATTGTAAATTGGGTCGCCACGTCAAAATCCAAGATGGCCGCCCCCATATATACTGTATGTCTGAACCTTGTGAGCGAAATATCTTGAAAAATAAGCGAAGTACCAACTTCTAATCTGGTGTTTGGGTGTATCTAGGCACAATGAAGAACGCTATTGAAAATTGGGTCGCCACGTCAAAATCCAAGATGGCCGCTGCCATGTACGTCTGAACCTTTTGAGCGGAATATCTTGAAAAATAAGCGAAGTACCAACTTCTAATCTGGTGTGTGGGTGTATCTAGGCATAAGGAAGAACGCTATAGAAAATTGGGTCACCGCGTCAAAATCCAAGATGGCCGCCCCCATGTATGTCTGAACCTTGTGAGCGAAATATCATATCATAGCATGTTTTCTGTGTCTTCCACTTTGTCAACTCACATCACTTCCCCGACGGGGGACTGAGGCGTAACGCTTGTTTTGTATACAAGATCGAGGCTCGTGAAAGAGCTAACATTAATGACAAAAAACAAACGGACACAGAAGGCACATAATAAAGGGAGCGGGAGACAAGATGGGGAGAGAGGAGGAAGCACAGAAGTACAACATTTGAGAGCAGGAACATTGGGAGATCTGTGGGAGGGAGAGGCCTTGGGGGGAGGAGGGGTGGGGAGGGCGGTGGGGGTGGGAGAGGTAAAAAAAAAACATGGACACTGCTCGGACTTCCAGAAAAGAAGTCGGTATTTCAGAAAAGTGGATCTGGCGTGAATTAACGAGGGTAGAAAAGATCAAGGTTTTGAATGGGGGAAGATAAGAGATGGTGGTGAACAACTGTTTTAAAGACCTGGAGGGAGGAGTGGGATTGAAGAGAGTGAGGGAGTTTGTTCCAGAGGCAGGAGAAAAGAGGAATGAAGGAGTGAAGGTGAGCAGAAAGTCTTGATTTTGGCAGTTTAACCATAAGAGGGTTGAAGGCAGATCTTGTGCGAACTGTAGGAATATTTGGGGGACAGGGCCCAGAGAGAGCTGGGGGGGGGGGGCAAGGCCAGAGAGGAGTCGGTAGAAGACGGAAAGACCATCAACCTGCCTGCGGTGAGTGAGTGAAAGCCCTTGGAGTTAGCTTCATCGTGGGAGATTCCAATGATTCTGAATGCTTTGGTTTCAACAGCGTGAAGACGAGCTTGGTGTGAGGCAGGAGCACCAGCCCAGAGGGGAGAGCAGTCTTCCATTGAGCTGCGGATGAAAGCCTTGTATGTGGTGAGGAGCTCAGGTGTGCCAAGGAAGGACTTCGCACGAAAGAGGATGCCCAGTCGGTGACTGGCTTTGGACGCCAGATTTGAAATGTGGTTTTCCCAGGAAAGATCATGGCAGATAGTGAGACCCAAAAGCTTGAGTGACAGAACTTCTTGGAGAGGATTATTCAGAAAGTGGATGGGAGGGTTGTCCAGTCGGTCTTTTCGGAGAGACATCGTAAGAGTGTGAGATTTGTCAGGATTGAAAGACATGTTCCACTTGTTTGCCCAGTCTGTGATTTTGTCCAGGTCTGCAGAGAGTGAGGAGGCTGCAGACTGCCGATCTGAGGGATGAGGAATGGAGCGACAGAGAGTAGAGTCGTCAGCAAAGAGATAGAGAGGATTTTCAAGAGAGTCGGAGAGATCATTGATGAAGACCAGAAAAAGCACAGGGCCCAGGACACTGCCCTGGGGAACTCCAGCCTGAACGGGAAGAGGAGATGAGAGAAACCCATTCAGGGCCACATGTTGACTACGACTAGAGAGGAAGTCCGCCAGCCATGTGTGGAGATTTCCATGGATACCAAAGGAGGAGAGTTTGGTGAGCAGAGCGGAGTGCCAGACCGTATCGAAGGCACATGATATGTCAAGGGAGACAGCTCTAATTTCCTGTTTGGCATTGAGGACCTCCATACATTGTTGGGAAAGCAGAAGCAGCATGTCCAGAGTAGAGTGACGAGGTCTGAAACCAAATTGATGGTCAGAGATCAAGCCATTGGAGAAGAGGAAAGATTTCATATCTGAAGCAATGATGGATTTGATGACTTTGCTGATAATTGGGAGAAGGCTGATTGGTCTGTAGTTGCTAGGATCTGTTTTTGCACCTTTTTTGTGCAAAGCGGTGATGTTGGCTGATTTCCAAGCAGATGGCAGATGACCTTGAGCAAAAGAGAGGGTGAAGAGAACAGAGAGAGGGAGTGAAAGAGCGGAAGAACATGATTTTCGGACCCGTAGGCTGATGCCGTCAGGACCAGTTGCAGGATCAGAGTCGAGGGTTGACAGAAACTTTTCCACCTTGTCAGGAGGAAAGGACACAGAGTCCAGGAGCAGCTGGGTATGACTGGGTACGGTGGCTACAGTGAGGGATGGGTTTGGGACACAAGATTTAGAGGCAAACACAGAGTTGAGGCATTCAGCTTTTTCACGTGCGTAGTCAGCCGTGTTGCCGTTTGAGGTGAGGGAGGGGATGGAGGGGGAACAAACACCAGAAAAAGATTTGATCAGACGCCACCAGGATTTGGAAGAGGGAGACAGATAAGAGAGTTCGGTCTTGAGAACGGAGAGATATAGTTTCCTGGCTCTCCTGAGGGTGGACACACACTTGTTTCGGGCTTTGTGAAAGGAAATGAGATTTCCTTCGTTTGGATTTGCTGTCCAGGAGACGAAAGCAAGTTGTTTCTGGGCAACAGCCTCACCACAAGATTCCGTGTACCATAGACGGGAGGAAGGGTATGACAACTGAAGACGAGATGGGATAAATCTGTGCATCAGAGAGAGCAATTTACTTTGGAAGAATTCCCAGGATGAGTTGATGTCAGAGGCGGTAGAGATGGGAGACCATTCCAGATGATTGATGGCTGCTTGAAGACCGTGCCAGTTGGCCTGAGTGAAATGCCAGACTCGTCGATGCTGAGGAGGCTCTCTGAGAATGGTCAGAGAGATGTCCACTTTGACAAGCACATGATCAGATGAGCCGATTGGAGCAGAAGAAGAGCAGCAGATATTTTCAGGGAAGTTAGTCATAACCAAGTCCAGAAGAGAAGATGCTCCGTTGACTGAGATCCGGGTCGGGAAATTGACAGATTGTGTCAGTCCCAGTGAGTCGCAGAAGTCCTTTGCTGAAGAGCCATGGCTGGTGAGAGAGGTACCCACACCCAGCCAACTGGCATGGTGACAATTGAAATCACCACATATGAGGAAGAGAGAGTTGGGATGGGTAGAAAGAAGTTGGTCCATATTATCAGACAGCGAGATGTCGATGGAGTCATCACTGTTTGGAGGCCGGTACAACACACATATGAACAAACGGTGGGAGCGAAGGGGAAGCCGTAGCCAAAGGTATTCCTGGGGGTGAGGTGGAGAGAGGGCAGTGCAGGGAGAGTGAGGAAGAGAGTTTTTTTAATAAAGGTAGCAACCCCACCTCCAGGACGAGGCTCAGGTCTATCATACCGGAGGAGGGAGTAACCTGGGAGAGATACCAAGGAATCAGAGACATCATGAAGGAGGAAAGATTCTGTTGAGCAGATCACATCTGGTTTGACAGAAGCAACCTGTATGGAAAGATCAGTCAAGTTTGAGCGAAGACCCCGGATGCTTCAGGTCCTTACCGTTAATGAAGAGGAAGGGGGATCATCAGATACAGAACAGGGGGGGGGGGGGGGGAGGGGTAGGGTAAGATGTGGAAGAGGAGGAAGAGGTAGGGAGAGCTGTTGAACGTGTGTCAGAGATTTCAGAATAGCTTGGAGGGAAGAATGGGGCGGACAAAAGGTTTGATGGAGATTGGGTGAGGCACAGTGAGGTGTTATTTGAGGAGGGGGAAGAGCGAGGCAGAAGGTTGGGGGAGATGAAGGTGAAAGTTGGAAGGGGGAAAAGCGGGCAGGACGCTTTGAGGAGGAGGGGTGAGAGGGGGAGTCTAGGAGGGGAGGGGTGAGGGAGTGTCTCAGAGGGGAGGGGTGTGGGGGGAGTTTGGGAGGGAGGGGAGGGAAGGGGCAAGGGAGGAGATTTGAAAGGGATGGGTGATGGGGAAGATTTGGAGGGGAGGGGCAAGGGGGAAGATTTGAAAGAGATGGGTGATGGGGAAGATTTGGAGGGGAGGGGCAAAGGGGTAGATTTGGAGGGGAGGGGTGATGGGGAAGTTTTGGAGGGGAGGGGTGATGGGGAAGTTTTGGAGGGGAGGGGTGATGGGGAAGTTTTGGAGGGAAGGGGTGATGGGGAAGATTTGGAGGGGAGGGGAAAGGGGGAAGATTTGAAAGGGATGGGTGATGGGGAAGATTTGGAGGGGAGGGGCAAGGGGGAAGATTTGAAAGAGATGGGTGATGGGGAAGATTTGGAGGGGAGGGGCAAGGGGGTAGATTTGGAGGGGAGGGGAGATGGGGAAGTTTTGGAGGGGAGGGGTGATGGGCGAAGTTTTGGAGGGAAGGGGTGATGGGGAAGATTTGGAGGGGAGGGGCAATGGGGAAGATTTGAAAGAGATGGGTGATGGGGAAGATTTGGAGGGGAGGGGCAAGGGGGAATATTTGAAAGAGATGGGTGATGGGGAAGATTTGGAGGGGAGGGGTAAGGGGGTAGATTTGGAGGGGAGGGATGATGGGTAAGTTTTGGAGGGGAGGGGCTAATGGGGAAGTTTTGGAGGGAAGGGGGGATGGGGAAGATTTGGAGGGGAGGGGTGAGATTGGATTTTGAAAAATGTACGATTAATGGGAAACGAACATTTCTTGCAAAATGAGTTTGAGACTTTCGAGTCAAAAATACGTTTGAGGACGCTGAAGGAGGGGTGGAGTGCTGGAGAGGTTCGGGAATCTAGAAAAAAGGAATTGTAAGAGATGGTATTTTTTTTTGGAATGAATAGATTTGGTGAGCAAGTCGAAAGCATCCTTTTATCGGAGAAGAAGAAAAAGGTGTTATAATATATGACAGAAAACAGTTCTTCAGGGGAAAGTTGAAACATCTTTAACAACGTGATCACGTGATCACGAACAACGTGAACGAAGAACGAACGAACAAATAAGGACAACAAATAAACGAATAAGAACTGAGAATGGAATTTTTTTTTTTTTTTTTTTTTTTTTGAGTTGAGATATCAATTAAACAAGGAAGTATGGGGTTAATGCCTGGGACAAAACAGAGAAAGAAAGTAATTGCAGTGCAATCAACGAACCGCTGAGATATAACAAAGCCACAAGGTCGGAGACGGTAGCCGAAGCCTACTAGTACTAGTACTAGGCCTCAGAATACACGAAACGAATTAACCGACGATTTAGTATACACTATACATGTATGAAAAATTAACACCGAAAATCTTCCTGAAGACACACTATAGGTTCACACACCGAAAGATAGATACAGTCTCGACAAAAACACAATTGTGAAAAATTACTTAACTTCGCAAACGTGAGCGCACGGAGCAGCTTTGAAAAAACATGACCTCCAATCTTGGGCATGCGCAGAAGCCCAATTTGGGGGATATAAAATGTAGAAAATGAGGATAAATTAATGGCCCAGGACGTAAACGAACAGATTGACCTTGGAGTTAATCACGGCATGGCAGGGAGTGGAGACAATGGCGGCGTTTTTGCATGCTGGGGCTGGCGGCGGAGGCTGAACCCGCTGTGCAAGCGGGTTTTGGCATGGAGTTATTCATGACACAAATCATAGCGCACATGAAAGAGTCAATATGTGAAATGAAGAAAGTGGGTGATCGAATGGATAAAATGGGCGATCGGATGGACACCATTAGGAAGGAATCAAGCGGCGATATGAAAAGGATGGGGGAGGAGATTGGCGTAAGATGAGCGAGGGGTGGCGGTGGTGCATGACAAGGTAAAGCCGAGTGAGATACGCGTCCAGCGAGAGTTGAAGGAGAGTACGGCCAAACTGACTGGGGGAATGGAAGTATTGACGCGGGAGGTAGAGAAACCAACGAAGGTAGCATTCGAGCAGGAAATAGTGGGGGCGCAGCGGGAAATAACGGAGGTGAAACAGAACCTGGAGGAGGTGGAAGGAGGAATTATAGAAATTAAAAAGACACACGGAGAGGACAAGGAATGAATTTCAGGAGGAATTGATGGAATGTGTGCAAGAGTGGTGCTCGCATCGTGATGAGGAACTTGCTAATCAAATAAAAAGATTGCAGGTTATTGAAGAGAGCCGGATGAAGATGGGTCCCGAGGTGAATGGCGATGATTTTGGGAATGTGTTTGGGGCGATCA
>NC_136274.1:6862647-6867647 GCF_964187855.1 Myxine glutinosa
CCTCCCTCCCCTCCCCTCCCCCTCCCTCCCCTCCCCCTCCCCTCCCCCTCCCCCTCCCCTCACCTCCCCATCCCCCTCCTCCTCACCTCCCCTCCCCCTCACCTCCCCCTCCCCCTCCCCCTCCCCCTCCCTCCCCTCCCCCTCCCCCTCCCCTTACCTCCCCTCCCCCTCCTCCTCACCTTACCTCCCCTCCCCCTCCCCTCACCTCCCCCTCCCCCTCCCCCTCACCTCCCCCTCACCTCCCTCCTCCCCCTCACCTCCCCTCCCCCCTCCCCCTCCACTCCCCCCTCCCCCTCCCCTCCCCCTTCCCCTCCCCTCCACCTACCCCTCCCCCTCCCCTCCCCCTCCACCTACCCCCTCCCTCCCCCCTCCCCTCCCCCTCCCCTCTCCTCCCCCCTCCTCCTCCCCCTCCCTCCTCTTCTCCCCTCTCCTCCTCCCCCTCCCTCCTCTTCTCCCCTCCCCCCTCTTCTCCCCTCCCCCGCTCTTCTCCCCTCCCCCCTCTTCTCCCCTCCCCCCTCTTCTCCCCTCCCCCCATTCCCCTCCCCTCCCCCCATTCCCCTCCCCTCCCCGTTCCCCTCCCCCCGTTCCCCTCCCCTCCCCCCCGTTCCCCTCCCCTCCCCCCCGTTCCCCTCCCCTTCCCCCCCGTTCCCATCCCCTCCCCCCCCCCGTTCCCCTCCCCTCCCCTTCCTCCTCCCCCCCTTCCCCCGCCCGGCAATGCCGAGTACTTCCCATGGCCAGCTGTACGTGGGCTGCTCGAGGGTTGGAAAAACAAGCAATCTTTATGTCTTGGCACCAAGTAAGAAAACCAGAAATGTTGTATACCAAGAGGTTTTGAGAAATTGAAAATTGACAAAACGTCATGTAGGAAATGTACTGTGATATTGCTCTAAAATATACATGTTCTTTTCATCATATATTTGTATTATTCTTATTCAACCCGGGCGAAGCCCCCCCTCCCCTCTCCTCCCCTCCCCCCTCCCCTTCCCCCCCTCCCCTCCCCTCCCCCACCCCTCCCCCTCCCCTCACCTCCCCTCCCCCACCCCTCCCCCCTCCCTCACCTCCCCTCCCCCCCGTTCCCCTCCCCCCCCCGTTCCCATCCCCTCACCCCCCGTTCCCCTCCCTTCCTCTTCCCCCCTTCCCCCTCACTCCCTCACTCCCCTCCCCCCTCTCCTCCCCTCCCCACTCCCCTCCCCTCCCCCTCACCCCCTCCCACTCCCCCACTCCCTCCCCCTCACTTCCCCCTTCCCCTCCACTCCCCCCACCCCCTCCACTCCCCCTTCCCCTCCACTCCCCCCTCACCCCCTCACTCCCCTCCCCCTCTCCCTCCCCTCCACCCTCCCACTCCCCTCCCCTCCCCCCTCACCCCTCCCCCTCCCCCACTCCCTCCCCTCACTTCCCCCTTCCCCTCCACTCCCCCCTCCCCCTCCACTTCCCCTTCCCCTCCACTCCCCCTCCCCCCTCCCCTCCCGCTCCCCATCCCCCTCCCCTCCCCTCACCCCCTCCCCTCCCCCTCCCCCTCACCTCCCCTGCTCCCCCTCCACTCCCCCTCCCGTCACCCCTCCACTCCCCCACCCCACCCCTCACCTCCCTCCTCCCCTCCCCCTCAGCCTGCCCTCCCCCTCACCCATCTCCCCCTCATCCTCCCCCTCTCCCTCCCCACTCCCTCCTCGCCCCCTCACTCCCCTCCCCCTCTCCCTCCCCTCCCCCCTCCCACTCCCCTCCCCCTCCCCTCCCCCTCACCCCTCCCCCACTTCCTCCTCCTCACTTCCCCCTTCCTCTCCACTCCCCCCCCCCTCCACTCCCCCTTCCCCTCCACTCCCCCCTCCCCCTCACCCCTCCCCTCCCCTCACCCCCCTCCCCTCCCCCTCCCCCTCACCTCCCCTGCTCCCCTCCACTCCCCCTCCCGTCACCCCTCCACTTCCCCACCCCTCCCCCACCCCTCCCCCTCACCTCCCTCCTCCCCTCCCCCTCAGCCTGCCCTCCCCCTCACCCTCTCCTCCCCATCACCCTCCCCTCACCCTCCCCCCTCCCCTCCCCCTCCCCCTCCCCTTCCCCTCCCCTCCCCCCTCCCCTTCCCCTCCCCTTCCCCCTCCCCTTCCCCTCCCCCCCTCTTCTCTCCTCCCCCCCTCTTCTCCCCTCCCCCCCTCTTCTCCCCTCCTCCCCCGTTCCCCTCCCCTCCCAATCCTCCTCCCCTCCCTACCCCCGCCCGGCAATGCCGGGTACTTCCCATGGCCAGCTGTACGTGGGCTGCTCGAGGGTTGGAAAACCAAGCAATCTTTTTGTCTTGGCACCAAGTAAGAAAACCAGAAATGTTGTATACCCAGAGGTTTTGAGAATTTGAAAATTGACAAAACGCCATGTAGGAAATGTACTGTGATATTGCTCTAAAATATACATGTTCTTTTCATCATATATTTTTATTATTCTTATTCAACCCGGGCGAAGCTCCCCCTCTCCCTCCCCACTCCCCCCTCACCCCCTCACTCCCCTCCCCCTCTCCCTCCCCCTCCCCTCCCCCTCCCCACGCCCTCCCCCTCACTTCCCCCTTCCCCTCCACTCCCCCCTCCCCCTCCACTCCCCCCTCCCCCTCCCCCCTCCCCTCCCCCCTCCCCTCCCCTCCCCCTCCCCCCTCCCCTCACCCCCCCTCCCCTCCCCTCCCCCTCACCTCCCCTGCTCCCCCTCCACTCCCCCTCCCGTCACTCCTCCACTCCCCCACCCCTCCCCCACCCCTCCCCCTCACCTTCCTCCTCCCCTCCCCCTCCCCTCCCCCTCCCCTCCCCCTCCCCTCCCCCTCCCCTCCCCCCCTCCCCCTCCCCTCCCCCCTCTTCTCTCCTCCCCCCCTCTTCTCCCCTCCCCCCCTCTTCTCCCCTCCCCCCCTCTTCTCCCCTCCTCCCCCGTTCCCCTCCCCTCCCCATCCTCCTCCCCTTCCTTCCCCCGCCCGGCAATGCCGGGTACTTCCCATGGCCAGCTGTACGTGGGCTGCTCGAGGGTTGGAAAACCAAGCAATCTTTTTGCCTTGGCACCAAGTAAGAAAACCAGAAATGTATACCAAGAGGTTTTGAGAAATTGAAAATTGACAAAACGTCATGGAGGAAATGTACTGTGATATTGCTCTAAAATATACATGTTCTTTTCATCATATATTTGTATTATTCTTTTTCAACCCGGGCGAAGCCCCCCTCCCCCCTCCCCTCACCCTCCCCCTCCCCCCC
Organism: Myxine glutinosa; assembly: GCF_964187855.1. Lineage (NCBI taxonomy): Eukaryota > Metazoa > Chordata > Myxini > Myxiniformes > Myxinidae > Myxine > Myxine glutinosa. The sequence goes on from NC_136274.1 coordinate 6,865,860, forward strand.
TCACCCTCCCCCTCCCCTCCCCTCACCCTCCCCTCCCCCTCCCCTCACCCTCCCCCTCCCCTCCCCTCACCCTCCCCCTCCCCTCCCCTCCCCCTCCCCCTCCCCCTCCCCTCTCCTCCCCCTCCCCTCCCCTCCCCCTCCCCCCTCCCCTCCCCTCCCCCTCCCCCCTCCCCCCTCACCTCCCCTCCCCTCCCCCTCACCTCCCCCTCCCCCTCCCCCTCACCTCCCCCTCCCCCTCCCCCTCCCCCTCACCTCCCCCATCCCCCTCACCTCCCCCCTCCCCACTCCCCCCTCCCCCTCCCCTCCCCTCCCCCTCCCCTCCACCTACCCCCTCCCCCTCCCCTCCCCCTTCACCTACCCCCCTCCCCTCCCCCCTCCCCTCCCCTCCCCCTCCCCTCCCCCTCCCCTCTCCTCCCCCCTCCTCCTCCCCCTCCCTCCTCTTCTCCCCTCTCCTCCTCCCCCTCCCTCCTCTTCTCCCCTCCCCCCTCTTCTCCCCTCCCCCGCTCTTCTCCCCTCCCCCCTCTTCTCCCCCCTCTTCTCCCCTCCCCTCCCCTCATCCTCCCCTCCCCTCCCCTCACCCTCCCCTCCCCTCCCCTCCCCTCTCCTCACCCTCCCACCCTCCCCCTCCCCTTCCCCCTCCCCCTCCCCCCTCCCCTCCCCCCTCCCTCCCCTCCCCCCTCCCCCTCACCCCCTCCCCCTCACCCCTCCCCCTCACCTCCCCCTCCCCCTCCCTCTCCACTCCCCCTCCCCCTCCCCTCCCCCTCCCCCTCCCCTCCCCCTCCCCCTCCCCTCCACCTCCCCCCTCCCCCTCCCCTCCCCCTACACCTACCCCCCTCCCCTCCCCCTCCCCTCTCCTCCCCCCTCCTCCTCCCCCTCCCTCCTCTTCTCCCTTCTCCTCCTCCCCCTCCCTCCTCTTCTCCCCTCCCCCCTCTTCTCCCCTCCCCCCTCTTCTCCCCTCCCCCGCTCTTCTCCCCTCCCCCCCTCTTCTCCCCTCCCCCCTCTTCTCCCCCCCTCTTCTCCCCTCCCCACCCTCTCCTCCCCTCCCCTCCCCCCCCGTTCCCCTCCCCTCCCCCCCCGTTCCCCTCCCTCCCCCCGTTCCCATCCCCTCCCCCCCCCCGTTCCCCTCCCCTCCCCTTCCTCCTCCCCCCCTTCCCCCGCCCGGCAATGCCGAGTACTTCCCATGGCCAGCTGTACGTGGGCTGCTCGAGGGTTGGAAAACCAAGCAATCTTTGTCTTGGCACCAAGTAAGAAAACCAGAAATGTTGTATACCAAGAGGTTTTGAGAAATTGAAAATTGACAAAGCGTCATGTAGGAAATGTACTGTGATATTGCTCTAAAATATACATGTTCTTTTCATCATATATTTGTATTATTCTTATTCAACCCGGGTGAAGCCCCCCCTGCCCCCTCCCCTCCCCTCCCCCCTCCCCTCCCCCTCCCCCTCCCCTCCCCCTCCCCCCTCCCCTCCCCTCCCCTCCCCCCACCCCTCCCCCCTCCCCTCACCTCTCCTCCCCCCCCCGTTCCCCTCCCCTCCCGCCCCGTTCCCATCCCCTCACCCCCCGTTCCCCTCCCCTCCCCTTCCTCCTCCCCCCCTTCCCCCGCCCGGCAATGCCGGGTACTTCCCATGGCCAGCTGTACGTGGGCTGCTCGAGGGTTGGAAACCAAGCAATCTTTGTCTTGGCACCAAGTAAGAAAACCAGAAATGTTGTATACCAAGAGGTTTTGAGAAATTGAAAATTGACAAAACGTCATGTAGGAAATGTACTGTGATATTGCTCTAAAATATA